>NW_026068093.1:2154755-2218504 GCF_014885135.2 Alexandromys fortis | reverse complement strand
TGAGGGTTGAGTGCCAGTGACTAGGAACTTGTGTGTGCGTGTGTGTGTGTGTGTGTGTGTGTGTGTGTGTACACAGATGCCTCTGGAGGCTAGAAGAGGGAATTGTATCTCTTGGAGCTGGAGTTATAGTTAGTTGTGAGCCATCTAGTAAGTATGCTGGGAACCAAACTCAGGTCTTCTGGAAGATCAGCAAGTGCTCTTAACTGCTGAGCCATATCTCTAGTCCCATAGTGAAACAGTCTTAGGCCCCCCAAATCCACATGAACACATTTAATGATATGTATTAGGCTGAACCATGGGACTCCCTGGTGGTTGCCTGCTTTATGCCTGCAAAATTACCACTTTTATATGGCTCAAACTCAATATGGTTCTTTAAAAAAGAATAGTACCAGAAGGTCCTATTCAGCAGTCTTAGCCATCTGTGAACCCTGTGAGTCACAGTGACAGCTGGCCTGGAAAGATATACCCATTGGTGCAATAGTGGCATAAACGTCATGGGAGTAACCAGCCACTTTCTGATTGAATTTGAAGCCCCCACCCCCAGACAGAGCTCATGTCTGTTACTGTTAGCTGGGCCAAAAATCTGTGACTGGCTGGGCCACATGCTCTAAGGGAGAATCTGCTACTATTATTCTTATAAATTAATATAGTACTATATTGTCCTTTAAGTTATTCTCTTTATATCCCTAGATTAGTACATTTCTTAGCCCACATCAGAGAAGCTTCTTTTTGCAGTAGATGGTAATTAACACAGAGACCCACAAGTAGTCAATATGCAGAGCAAAAGACTACAGAGCACTCTGTTCTAAATGGGACATACATATCACACCTGCTCCTTCCAAGGCGGAGGGATCATTGCTGACAAGGGGGCGGAAAGATTGTAAGACCCCAGGAGAGTGGACATAGGCAGTGAAACATTTGTTAAATATGAGAGCACACCAAAACAGCTATGGCTGCATGTACAAGACCCATACAAGATCAAGTCACCCGAAATCCCAGCTTGGATGGGCGAGGGAAGTCTTACCCTAGCTGAGGAGTCACTGGCAATTGATGGCTACTGAGGGAGAGACAGGATATTTTCTTTAGGAATTTAGTTCTCCAAAAGGCTACCCATGTTCCAGTAGGTGCTTCACCCACTCACAGACAGACAGTACTAAGTGGACTGAGTGGGTTTAAAAAAAGAGAGAGAGAGTTCATAAAATTGGGAGGGTAGAATGCTATGAGGGATAGGAGGAACTGGAGGAGAGGAGGTAGGGGTGGATTTGATCAGAAAACACACAACTGGATGAAATTCTCAATTGAAAGAAAGAAAGCTGCTGTTGAAAGTGCTTTAATGCCTCTCTGAGTATTGCGTTGCAGCCCAGGGAGGCCAAGGATGCACCAACTCCATCCGGATCCCTGATTAGGGCTCCAAGCAAACTGAAGCCCTTTGGTTTGCTGCTGTCCTCACAGCCCAAACCCTAGTCTACATTCCCCCAGTGATCCACTCACCATAGGACTGACAAACCACATGGACCAGGGGGTAAGACTTCCAGAGAACTCGGTCGCACCAGGACGGCAGGTTGTACTTCATCTGCAGAGCAACATCACAGTTTTAGAGCATGTGCGCTACTTCCATTGTTATCAGTAAAGACAAAACACACAGTATTAACTGGGGAGATCTGCCATCCTCGAGTTCATCTGCTGTTGGGTCTTTAGAAATTTCCCTGCAGGTAGCTTTAAACTATCTAAAATACACTCCATTTATTTTATGTGCTTGAGTGTTTTGTCTGCATATATGTATGTGCCCACATGTGTGCAGTGCCCACAGAAGTTAGAAAGGAGCTGGAGTTATAGTCAGTGGTGAGCAGTCATGTAGGTGCTGGGAACTGAACCTGGGTCCTCTGCAATTTCATCCAGTTACTCTTAATGACTGAGCATCTCAGCCCTTTACACTATTTCTTGAGTGTTTCTTCTTAGGGTAGCATATATAACAATGAGTTTCATCATGACATCTTCAAATATGCACCATCATACTTTGCCCATATTCATTCCTCAGTACCTCTCTTATTCTTCCTCCCCATCTCTTCTGGTTCCCTTCTTTCCCCCACATTTCTGCTTTGATGGCATATATATTACATGTGTGTTATATGCAAATAATACAAAAGTATTTTTATGATTATAAGTAGAAATTAGAATATATATTTAAACCTAAATTCTGTAAAGGAGAGAAAATATGATATCTGCACTTCCGAGTCTGGCTGATTTCACTTAAGTGTTAAGCTCTTCAACTCTTTAAACCCTACTTTGGGTGCTATACTTTTAGATGTCCTGGCATCTTGCTGTGAATGAGGTTAATTCGCCTTGCACCTGGACCCTCCTAGGAGTCCACTCCATGTTCCCCTTCTATTTCGCTGTCTTTTGCCCCCCAGGACCAGGCAGTATCAGGATCTCATCCACCCAGGGTTCTCTCTCTGCATCCTTAGCTGAAGCAACTCTCAGCGCCCATGATCTCGTACTGCTTATTCCTGGACTTGTCTAGGTTGATGGCCTTGGGTTGGACCCTATGAAAAGTGACTGACATCCAGAACTTGCTTCTTGGCTGGGCTCTCTCTAGTGGCTCCTTGAGCTTGAAACATGTCACCTCCCTCCCTTCAAACCTCCTAGTCCGAACTCTCGCTGCCCTTCCAGACACCTCAGATGGCATCTTTAAGAAGACACACCATCCTTCCTGACCAATGGTCGTCTCCTTCTCTGCCTGCTCCTCATGACGCCATGTTCTATTGGGGCACTCAGTGGCAAGGTTCTCTCTCTCTCTCTCTCTCTCTCTCTCTCTCTCTCTCTCTCTCTCTCTCTCTCTCTCTCCCTGTAAATAGCCTGGGGCCAATATTCATTCGGTTCTGACCTCTCTTCACCTAGGAGAGTTCCTCACCCATCAGAAACTCTTTGAATACATGAGTATGTTATTGTATCTTTCCCCAAACTTCTTTCAATAAGAGTGGCCTTGTTAATATATTAGTAGTTATTCTGTGATCAATTTAGTTTTACCTATGGAGAACTATAATGTTCAGAAGCTCTTATAGGCTCTTATTAGCCCGGTAGCAAAGAAACAAGTTATGCTGGTGTTGTTTTGGAGTCTAGCCATGTAGTCCAGGCTGGCCTTGAACCCATAATTCTCCCACCTAAGCTTCTCAGGTATTGGGATTTCAAGCACGCGCCATCACACTAAGATGCACTGGAACCTGTTCAATCTTGGCTAATAGAATTTGGGTGGAGGGCTTTGTTTGTTTTGGTCTTTTTAAATCAGCTTTACAGGGCTGCAGTCAATGCTCAGTGGTTAAGAGCTCTGGTTGACCTTGCAGAAGGCTCTGAGTTTGGTTCCCTGTGCCTTCACGGCATTTTACAACCATTCTTTAAGTCCCCTTCCAGGGAATCTGACACCATTTTCTGGCTTCTGTGGGCCTTGCATGCATGTGGTTCATACACACAGGCAAAAACACCTACATATAAAATAAAAATAAGTAAATTTTTAAAACTAGCTTTTCTGTACAGTTAAAAACAAATGCTTTAAAATTCTCTCAGCATCCTGACTGGGGCCATTATTAGCTCAGCTTTTTGTGTGTGTGCAAGTTGGTGGCAGTTTTTACATGTGAAAATTTTGGTTTTGGAGAGTCTCATGAAGCCCAGACTGGCTTCAAACTCACTATGTAGTCAAGGGTGACCTTGAACTCCTGATCCTCTCGCTCCCACCTCCTGAGAGATGGGGTTAGAGATGCAGGGTCCCAGTCTGGCTTGAGGCCGGAGATGGAATCCACGGCTTTGTGCACCTAGGCAAACATTCTACCGACTGACTTACATCCCCAGCCCCTGCATGTGTATTCTAATTTTTGTTTTTGTTGTTGCCTGGTGATGGAGGATGCTTCCCACTTTCTAGGAACCGCCATGGAATGGTAGGGTGGGGAAAGGAAGTGGGACAGGGCAGGGGAGTTGCTTATACGAGGACTCACCCCTGTGGCTTTCTGTTTCGTGTAGGCGTACTTGTCCCGCGTCAGTCTTTCGAATCGGTAGGTGGGGGCGAAGGTGATCTCCTCCTCCTCTGAAACAGACACAGGGCCCTCAGTCTGGCTTCCCTGATGCCTCCAACCCAGCTTCCCTCCTCTGCAGATGCAGCTCTTCCCTTGGTTAGGATATTCAGGCAGAGAGAAGATGACGGGAAAGGGTACGACGGACAGAGAGGCAGCTTGCTCTCACCAAAGTGCAGGAAGACCTTCTGTTCCTTCCTCTCCAGGAGCAGTTGGTCGTGGGCCAGCAGATCTGAATACTGCTGCTGTTTAATCTTCTGGATGATGGTTTCTGCCTCCTAGAAGGAGGATATGCCAGGTCAGACCCCATGCCTTACCAGACTTCTCCCTGACCATACCAAGGCCCGGGCCCCAGCAGTCTGGGTTGTTGTAAGGATAAGGAAAGTCTGGAAGGACTGTGACGTCACCAGAACTGGCTCCAGGCTGGCCCAAATCTGCATGTAGCATTTGTTGTTTTTGTGCACTGGCTTTTAAACACCACCGTTAGTAATACTTCATGAGACAGGTAGCCTCTTTCCTTTGCTTTCTCTGGCTCTTTCTGTGAGAACAAGGATATCCAGCTATAAATCCACAAGTGACCCAGGAACTCCTGGCTCTGAGCATCACCATCTTGGAGACCCACCCTGCAAATATTGGTGCCACTCTGGGGGCTAGGGGGTTGCTGGCTTTGGTGTCTAGCACACTGGTTGGGGGAGTAGGGAGTGTGCTGACCTTGGTGTCTAGCACACTATGGGTGGAGGGGTGTGTGCTGGCCTAGGTGTCCTACAGTCCTCCCTCCTGTCTACTTCTCTGTGACTTTGAACCAGGTTCCTGCCCAGGTGAGTGTGAAGATGTGGCAACCCTTCCCCAGGAGGGTCCAGATGTGAACTCTTCCCACGTTCCTACCTGCCTGTTCATTCCCAGGAGGAATCACCTGGGGATCTCTAGTGAGGAAGGTATGCTGAGCTGGCTGCAGATGCTCACAGTCTACAGAGCTGTGATGGTGGCTGAAGGCCCAGAGATGGCTCAGGGACATGGGGCCACATGGAGAAATGCTTGGGATAAAGGGACACCAGAGGTTCAACCACAGCTATAAATGATGTGTACTCTGCTCTCAGCAGTTCCCTAGCCTCTCTGTGTACTTGACTGTAAAACAGGGTTAGCTCCTGCTGTGTCCCCTTTGTCCCTCACAGGACTAGAGTGTGGGAATGCATTCAAGTCCCTCAGTGGGAGGGAAACAGGCTGCTAACTCCAACTTCTAGATAGAAGGACACTCATTGTTCCACCTCACGCTGTCTCCTGCTTCAACTCTTATGAGCATGAAAAACAGCTGCGTGGGTTCTAGATTCATCCTGTGGTCACATCGATCGGTCCCCTTTCTGTAGGAAGGCAAACAATGCTTTAGATCCACCAATGATCCCCATAATTTGTTGAAATAAGTGAGCTGGCCCCCCCAAGATGCCTGTGCTTCCTGACCAAGCCCAGCTGCTGCTGGCTGGCTGACAGTGACATTGGCAGTGATGAGGGGTGGCCCCTGAAATCCGGGGGGCAAAGTAGACATAACCAGGAAGGAACTGTAAAGAAAGACAAAAGCTTCAAGACAGGAGCTGTATGGAGTCCCAGAGAGGAGCTGCTGCCTTAGCCTGTTTCTGAGTGTTCCTGTGTCTCTCTGTTCTTTTGTCTGGAGCAGACTCCTGGGCGGGTTCTCCTTACCCAGGTGGGCAGCTCCACGCGGTAGTTGAGATCCCCAAGCCAGAAGAGGTGGGTGAACCGGTGAGTGATGTTAAATGGACTCAGCTTCTTGTCTCCCAGGGCCAGGAACCGCAGGATGTTCATATAGTTCTGATTTCGCCTAATGTAGGGAAACAAGGGCACCATCTGGCACATCTTGCATGGGACGCTGTCCTCACTCTGCCATGACTGGAGGTCAGGGGTGGCAGGTGGGAAATGGAGACTTACACTCTAGTTCTGTCTTAGTGGGCACCTGAGTACACCTGGGAGACACCACTGGGATCACAGCGTCTAGGTCCCAAGGAGGAAGCTACCCATCAGGAAATAGGATCGGTAAATGTACTTGATGGTTATGGTCATGACAGGGTTACTTGAAACCGAACAAACTTCAAGGTATAGGATGCTGCTGAGGGGTGTTTTCCTTTAGAAATGGACCAGGTTTATGGGGCCTATTGGGTTAATGACATAAGTATCTTTTCTGTCCTCCAGATAAGAGTCACAAATACCTAGATCTATACTAGGATACAGTTGTCTTTGTTTAAACAACAGAGGCCCAGGTCTGAGGCTAAGGCTGAGCAAGACATCCGGGTGTGCAGAGGGTTCGGGCCATATGGAGGGGACGAGAGACGTTACCTGAGTTTTTTTTCACTTCCAGAAGTTAAGTGGCTGTTAACAAACCCCAAGGAGGTTCCATTGAACATGAAGGACACCCCCACAGCTCCCTTGTTTCCTGAGGGAGGGAAGAAAGAGAAGAAGCAGAATGTCAGCCAGACAGGCTGGTCGAGGGGTCAGAAGCTGAGGTAAAGGGCACTGTTAACAAAGAGCAAGGGAAGCAGGCTGAGGAAAGAGAGGAAAGAAGACAGGTCACACGGGGCAGGACATGCCAGTGATGGGCAGATGGTACCAGCTTCGTGATTTTCTATATAGAATAGAGGAAGGAGGGAGGAGGCTGCTGTCTTCCATATCTGGGTATTGGGATGTTGGGGGTCACTTGTACTGAACAGATACAGGACAGGGAAGACCAAAGCATCTTGGGATTTGGGGGTGCCCCCCAGATGAGTAAACTGACTGTCCACCAGGGTCTCGAGTGGGATCAAAAACCTTTACACGCCCCCTCTATCTCACACACATACCTTGCTGCTGATGTTTTAATTTATTTTACATTAGTGATTCTTAAAGTATGTTCCTGAGGCCAGCACAGTAACCCCAGGGAGTCCACTGAAGAGGCCTGAATCGGAGATTCTAGGGCTTAAAATTATGTGCTTGGCAAACCCGAGCAAGCAAAGAGTTGGTAGACAGGGGCCCACCACCAACCAAAGCAGCATCTATATTTTGGCGGGTGGGAGATTACCTGTTTAATTTTCTTTTGGTGCTGGGGACCCAACCCAGGACCTTGCATATACTAAGCAAGTACTCTACCACTGGGTTCTAAAGGGAGTATCAGAATACCAATGGCACTTTGGAAACCACCTGAGACTTACTAAATACGAGCGCACATTTTAACCAGCTCTCTAGAGCTGGTAGAGACCCTGGATGAGTTTTTGCAGGGGAAACCATCTGGATTTGCTAAAAAGACTAAGGGATTTCAGGGCAGGATTCTCAGGGTTTAATCTGGGGACACTGCCAAGAGAAGGAAGAGATGCAGCATGCACAGGAATGGGACTTCCCTCTAGGCTCACCTAGGGTGTTGGCGATGCCTGTCTTCACATTGTCCGTGCAGATGTGGCTGATCCGATTCTCATGCTCTGGCTTGGCAAGCACCACTATGCGAATGTTCCAGAGTGTGTGGATGGCGACCTGGTGGTGGTGGTGATGGGAGATGATGTGTAGTGTTGGAACCCTGAGCATCCCAAAGGGATTCGCCCCAGCTCTTACCCTGCCTTGTAATCCCTAGCTTAAGAATGAGACACAGCGCCTCACAGATGAGACCTGGGGCTGAAGATACTTCCAAGAGGTAAATATTATCCTTTAACAAAGGAGTGGGGAAGGTGGAGGGAGGACTCGGGACCCTATCAACTTTTAAGGATGGCCCCTGGATGCATATCTTTAGCTCTGAAAATGGGGGAACCACTGAGCTCCTTCCTATGCATCTTTGGTGCTAGGAAAAGCATATTGTCTTCCCCACCCCGGCCAGGGCCAGCTGCTCACTGTTTTAAATGTCATGCTGGTGACTTCTTGCAGGGAGTGCTTGAGTATCTCCAGCCACTCCTTCTCTCCAAGAGGGTCCTCCTGGGTGCCAATCACGTAAATATCATGGGGGATATAATCAGCAGAGTCGTCCCGTGTCTTTCCCTGTCCCTTGGAGAGAAACCAGGACGTGATCTTCTTGGGAGGGGGTGCGTTACCTTCAACAGCAAAACCCAACACCAAGTGAGTTAAAGGCAGGTCAGGTGAAGGACATCAGGGGGATTCAAAATGGGGGGGGATCACATCATTACAAAAATCACTGAGGCAATGCCCTAGATGAAGCGCTCCGTACCGATATCACCTTACATATCAGCAATGGTCAAAGTTCAGTGAGATCTTGTTGCAAAGATAATATCACATTTTCCAAGAATGGGAACACTGGGATATCCTCTGTGGAGCCCTGATCTAACTGAACCGGTTGGCAAACATGACCTAGGCTCTAGGGCAGCAGAAACACATGAGATGTGGCTCTGTCACACAGGAGTTTAAAGTTCCAATTAGAGTGACGAGTTCAGGATGGAGGCTTCTATGCCACTTCCAGGAACACCAAAGGCTTCCTGGGAGGAGGTGACATTCAGCTAAGAACTGAGATGAAGAGGTGCTCAACAGGGGAACAGGAAGAGCATGCCACGTTCCTCGGCTTCCATTTGGAAAAGAGTGGGGCAGCTCCTTCAAGGAATGATGGGAGATATGCTTCTGGAGACGCCCTAAGGATGAGTAGTTGTTCTTTCTCCCCATACTCCAAAGAGGTATGTCTCTTGGCCACCAGAGAGACAGGAAGCCAGGACTCGAATAACAGTCACTGCCAAACTCTGCTCCCCAGGGCTCTAAGTGACCACATAGGGAGACCTCCCATCCTTGTGTCACATGTATGATCCCTTGGGCGTGAAAGCCTAGGGGTTAATAGTAGACTAGGATGCCTGTTAAATTTGAATTTCTGATAGATGGGTGATTTAGAATAAGTATTCCCCACGCAATAGTTGTCTGTCTGAGAGTAAGATTTAATTGGACATCTTCTGACTACTTATTTCTAGCTCAATATTTATATTAAAACATTATCCATTATAATTGACAACTTATATATGTATCATATGAAATATGTTACCATATATTTAGCACATATATTCTATATATATGATATATATGAATACTTCTATCCACACACCGATGCTAAAAACATACATTATTTATATGGAATTTAAACTTAGGACCATTTATCCATTCATCCATCCACCCACCCATCCATCCATCCATCCATCCATCTATCTACCCACCGATCTCTCTCTCTCCCCTCACCTCCTCCCTACATAATACCTCATACCCTCCCAGGGTCAGACTTCTTTCTTCAAGACCTGGGGCCCTTTGTCAAGCTATAGAGTAGTCTACTGTGACTGCTCTTGGGGTGCACGAGTCCTGAAGCCCATTTTTCTCGTTCACTATCATTGGACAAACGTAGAATGATGTAGGAGGGTCGTCTGTCTGTGTTACTTTCATTGGTTAATAAAGAAACCGCCTTACTAAATATGGGTTAAAGCAAGAGAATTAGCCAATAAGAGGCTGAAACTAATGGGCCAGGCAGTGTTTAAATGAATACAGTTTCTGTGTAATTATTCTGGGGATAAGCTAGCCATGCGGGAGCCAGGCAGGACGAAAAGAGGGCCTGCTTGCCTCATCAGTACAGTAGAACTCTTTAGAAAAGGGGTTGTACAGATGGGATAGAGACCAGGACTCTGAGCGAGAGATGGAGGTGCCCCCTTGTGCCATTTGCAGATGCTGAGGCAGGAAGGGGATCCAAGCAAAACTGGTAGGAGGGCGGGGGCAAAGGGACCCACCCATGTTCCAAGTGCCAATGAAGATGGTGATCATGTCGGGCTCTGGCTGCTCCGAATGCTTGTTCTTCATCTGCTGCAGTAGTTGGCAGAAGCCTTCTCTCTTCTGAAGGAGGAAGGGAAGACACACTGAGAAGGACCTCCACCTCCGTGCACAGTGGCCTTCAACAGATGTGCCAGCTTAAACATACTGAGGGGTGTTTTATAATATAATATATATATATACACACATATACATATATGTATATATATATCTCATATCACAAATGGAGATCTATATCACTACAAATGAGAAGAGCAGCCATCTGGAGAGCAGTGTTTGAAGCCATGAGCATGTGGCTTCTTGGACCCAGCCATTCCACTGCCATTCTTTGTGATTTGAAGCCAAAATTTAGGAGCTACACCAAGATCCAACCACATCAGGGCACTGCAGTGTGTCCATAGGTAGAGGACCCACAAATAACTATATTGTGCACCATGCCTAAGCTAGAACTCCATAGAGTTTTAAAATTATGGTACAGAAGAACTTGAGCCACAGAGACGTGGCCATGGTCTGAGTGCTACCATGACACTTCCATCTTAAAAAAAAATACATGTGGGGCATGGGAATTCATGCCTTTAACCCCAATACACAGAAGGCTGAAGTTAGAAGACTGCCATGAGTTCAAGGTCAGCCTGTGCCACATAGTGAATATCAGGCTAGACAGGGCTACACTGCAAAATCCTGCCTCAAAAAAGCCTAAAACAAACCAGAACATAAAAACAGAGAAAAAAAATCCTAAAGACACCTGGAAGGGGATAGTTCAGAGTTAACAGTGAGCGCTGTTTTGTTTAAACTCTTGATTATTTGTATAAGCTATTCTTTTTTTTTAAACCAATGAGATTGAATTACTTATTCAATGATGGAAAATTTAAAGAAACTAGGGCCAATGCAATGGCTCAGTGGGTGAAGGCCACACGGTAGATAAACAGGACTGCCTCCCGCCAGCTGTCCTCTGACCTTCACACATGCGCCGTGGCACATGCAAGCCCCACTTCCAAATACGTAAAACCAATCTTCTTTAAAAGAAAATTTAATGAAACTAAGCAAAGGCGAAAGAATGCATTGAGAAAAGAGCCTCCCTAATCTTTCACGCTTATTTGTCCCTGTGTTCACAGTGGGGCACAGAGCCAATTTGTTTCTCTCTTAGTCAAGAGGGCTGTTGACAAGAGGGCAGCAGGTTTGATGAGATGAAGGCACACGAAATTCCCAGTAGTGCAATATGAAAGGCCGGATTCTTTGGTGCCCCTGGTTACAAAGCCAGCAATTTTATATGATTCAGCCTCATCGTTGCAAGGCTCACAACTGCCCACTCCAAAAACACCAGCTTATCAGGACGTAACAATGGCTTCTTTATTGAAACCTGCCTTTAGCTGGGGATGGCTCGAGGTCGGTGTCTCAACCCTTTTGATCGGGCAGCAACAGGGTAGAAATAACTAGTTTTGGACCTGTACTCCTGAAGCCCAGAACACTGCCCAGTTGTGTGACCTCATACTGCTTTTCCCATCATCAGTCTGGACTGGGTCACTGTTGTCCCTGTCAGCCTATGCCTGGGGCTATAACCTCATAATCACTCCCAGGACAGGACAAAGTACACACCTAGGGGACTTGGCGGGGATTACCTCTGTCAGACTGTACTGGGAGCCCCCGACCCCCACCCCGCTCCATTAGCTTGTCTCTGGTATCTGACAGGCAGGGGCAGCCACACACGCCAGGATACACACCCTATGTGCTCTGCCATCCATTTTCACTGCCTCACATAAATGGTACTGACAAGCACAGTCCGCAAGGCCTCTAGGTGGGATTCAGACACTTGAGGTGATTTCTGTGGTGAGCAATCAAGGAGCAGGGAACCCACATCTGGCTGGGATGAGGCACATCCAGGGGTTTTCCTCTCTGTCAGCCATCTTACTTCCACAGGGCGGGGCAGTTTTAATACAGAAGTCTTCACAAGGAAGCACTGGTCAGCACGCAGATTTCAAACCAGAGCTGACCCAAAGGGGTCCTAAATCTAGCCAAGAGACACTGGTAACAGAAGCCCCCTGGCCAGCTCAGCACCAGGCACGAGGCAAGGGACGCCTTCTCTCCACTGGGAGACAGCACTCACAATCCTGGGGCAGAGGAACCAGAACTCGGCAAATCGCAGCCGGCCCAGGTCCTGACCGCCTAAGCTCAGCTTCCCAGGTGTGAAAAGGGTTATGACTGCAACCCCCTGGCACATCCCAGCCCTCAAGACACATGTCCCTTCTCGTCCTACAGTAGATGCTTATTGTCACTTACTTTAGAGTCAGCAAAAACATATTCCTTCCTCAGGATTTTCTCCTTCTCTGTCTCCACCAAAATCACCAGCTTGTTCAGAAACTTCTGGGACTTGATGAGCTGCAGGACTTCAGAAAACCAGAAGTTCAGAGAGTTATCATTTGTTCTTTCAACTGTGCCCAATGTCCATGGCATTCTAGGTGTCCAACCCTCAAGCTGACCCTACATTCCTGGGCTAAGCTCTAGAGGCTCACTCTTGAGAAGCGGGGTACCCAGAACCATCTAGAAGTGGCTTCAGTGCACAGACCATGCAACTCCACCCATCCTGTGTGCTTCCTCCTTCCATGCCCCCCCCCTTCTGTCTTGCTTAATTTGTGAAAAACTCACATAAAAATTATAGTTTCCAAAACCAAAACAGAACAAAACAAAACAAAGCTTGGCGGTGGTAGCACATGCCTTTAATCCCAACACTAGGTAGGCAGAGGCAGGCAGATCTCTGTGAGTTCGAAGCCAGCCTGGTCTACAAGAGCTAGCTCCAGGATAGTTACAGAAAAACCTTGTCTTGAAAAACAAAACAAAACAAAATACCCCCCCCCCCCAATTTGTAGGGTTTTTGTTTTTTTTTTNTTTTTTTTTTTTTTTTTTTTTTTTTTTTTTTTTTTTTTTTTTGAGACAGGGTTTCTCTGTGTAGCTTTGGAGCCTGTCTTGGAATTCGCGCTGTAGCTCAAACTCACAGAGATTTGTCTACCTCTGCCTCCTGAGTGCTGGGATTAAATGCATGCAACACCACCACCCAGCTTAGTTTTCATTTTTTATCAAAAGCTGAAAGGCTGGGTACCATGCTCAGCAGGTAAGAGCATGAACTGTTCTTTCAGAGGACCTGAGTTCAATTCTCAGCATCCACATGAGGCAACTCATAACCACCTGTAACTCCAGTTCCAGAGGGATGTGACTCCTCTGTTCTCTTGGGGACACCTGCTCTCACATACACAGACACATACTCACAACTGAAAATACTAAAGATAAAACTACAAATGAGCGGGGCGGTGGTGGTGCACGCCTTTAATCTCAGCATGTGGGAGGCAGAGACTGATGGATCTCTGAATTTGAGGCCAGCCTGGCCTATAGAGCGAGTTCCAGGATAGTCAAGGCGACACAGAGAAACCCTATCTCGAAAAACCAAAAATATAAAAAATAAAGAGAAAAGAAAAGAAAAAGGAAAAAGAATCAAATCATTCCACAGCTTTTTCCCTTTAGTTAATAGGACCCTTCCTCCACACTTCCCTCCAATGTCCTGCCCCCTGATTTCAGTGAACAATTCCCAATGAACTCTTTTGAAATTTATCCCATGTTTCTTCTTCCTTTTTTATTTTAATTTTTAAAAATTTTACTTATTTATTATGTATACAGTATTCTGTCTGCATGCCAGAAGAGAGAACCTGATCAAATTACAGACAGCTGTGAGCCACCATATGGTTGCTGGGAATCGAACTCAGGACCTCTGAAAGAACAGCCAGTGCTTTAAGCTCTGAGCCTTCTGTCCAGCCCCTAATTTTTTTATATTATGTGCATGGTTGTTTTGCCTACTTGTGTCTGTGAACCACATACATGCAGTACCCTTGGAGGTCAGAAGGGGGCATTAGATTCCTCCAGGTTGACTGGAATTACAGATAGAAGATAATGGTTGTTAGCCACCATGTGGGTTCTGGGAATAGAAACTAGGTCCTCTGTAAGCACAAGTACTCTTAACAGCTGAGCCAACTCTCCAGCCACTATCCCATGTTTCTTAAAAGAGAGAGAGAGAGAGGTGGCCTTTAATCCCAGCACTCGGGAGGCAAAGGCAAGCAGATCTCTGTGAGTTCGAGGCCAGCCTGAGCAACAAGAGCTAGTTCCAGGACAGGCTCCAAAGCTACAGAGAAACCCTGTCAGGAAAAACAAAACAAACAAAATCCTCTGTTTGCTTCCAGTTTCCTGAGGTTTCATTTGAAAAATGTTTTCTGGGGTCAGGAGATGGCTCAGTGAGTAAAATGTAAAATCATTTGCCTCAGTGACCTGAATTCTAATCTCCAGAACTTTAATAAAAATCTAGATTCGGTAGCACACTGTGTTCCTACAGGGGTGGAGACAAATTACCTAGAAACTCCTGAGCCGGCCAGCCAGGAGAATGTACAAGGTGGCAGAAATGACGAAGAGAACAAGACTGACTCCTGGAAGCTGTCCTCTGAGCTCCACACAGCACACAGTCACAGCTCATGTCCACTCAGGCGCCACACACACACCGTCCATACACAAATACACAACACAGAAAGATTTCCTATTACACATTAGCTTTCTACCATAGAAGTGAAGGTTTAGGTGTTGCTGTTGTTCACACATACAACCTTGTACCCCCCCCCCCGATTCCTTATCAAACATAATTTCAGTTTCCCCATCATCTTTCCAACATCCTATTTTTGCTGGATAAACACTCAATGCTATATCACCATGACGATGACAAGGCTCCTGACAGACTGGTACTTGTCTTTTTCTTTGTTCTTTGTTCCCTAAACAACAGTTTTTCCTGAGTTGGGGCTCAAGAACGGACCCTTAACTGAGGAGCTACTGACAGCCGGCTGCTGGGGGAGAGAAATACAACTTTCTTTAGGGTACAGCCACTGGTAGGTACCAAGACCCTGGGGATGGTCTCCCTCCCACAAACATACGGGAAGCACAAATTGGACTCAGTAAGAGGACACGAAGTTGGGGGGGAGGGGAAATCTAAGAGGACTTAGGGGAGGAATGCGGGGGTGAAGATGATCAAAATACATTGTGAACATGTATGAAGTTCTCAAGGAATAAAAATATTAAACATTGGGCTGGAGGGATGGCTCAGTGGTTAAGAGCATTGCCTGCTCTTCCAAAGGTTCTGAGTTCAATTCCTGGCAACCACATGGTGGCTCACAACCATCTGTAATGAGGTCTGGTGCCCTCTTCTGGCCTGCAGACATACAGACAGAATATTGTATACATAATAAATAAATAAATAAATAAATAAATAAATAAATAAATAAATAAATATTAAACGTTTCCTGGGTTTCTGTAATTGTACAATTGCCTTGCTCTCTTCTTTTTCGATGGTGTTGTGGGTCACCCTGCACTCTGAGCTTCCGCCCTAACTCTGCTACGGGCTTTCCTGATTCAAACTCTTCCCCTCAATTCGTAACACTCATTCTCACGTGACTAAGCACTTCTCTGCTGTCTGTGTCCAGTGACTAAGCACTTTCCCAGAACCTCTAGGTCAGGTGGCCTTTAACACCCTGAAATCGACTCCCTGCCCCTCTTGCTGGACCTTCTTTCTCACTCCCCTTCCGCACGCGATGGACCCGGGTCAGCCCACAGTTACTCCGCGTCGTTCTACTTGTCTCCCGAGTCTTGGTCATCTTTTCCCAGCATTCCTTCCTCTTGGTCTCTCTTTTGTCCTCCCTCTCTCTCCCTCCCTTTTTCTCATCCCTAGTTCCACCCATTTTCCTGTAAATGGTATCCCCTTGTTCTTTGATAGAATAATATCTATTCCATTGCCTACAGGAACATTTTCTTCATTCACTGATGGGCACTAAGGTCAATTCCCTAACTTTGCTATAACAGATGTGGCTATGATCAACATGGGTGCGTGGATATCACTATGATATTAATCCCCTGTCAGATGAGCGGCTGCCTATTTATCCGGTTAACTGTATTCCCTTGCTGGTCAGAAGCTTTTCAGTTTTATAGACTCCCATTTGTCAAGCTCTGCTACAGTTCCCCAGCTATTGGAGTTCTTTTTCGGGAAGAAGTCCTTATCTGCAGCTAAGCCTAGCAGCAGACACCATATGGGGTCCCATGCTGAGTCCTGGGTGTTCTCAGAGCACCCACAGAAGCTGAGGAATGCCTAACATAGTCTGTATTCTGTCTCACTCAGGAAGTCTGGGGCCTTTCCAGAGAAGCCAGTGTAGTGGGCGTCCCCTCTGTCGGAGGTGTCTGCTATGCTGAAGACTGGGAAGACCTGGACACACGCGCTATTCGGGGACATGCTTTTCTGGATTCTTTTACTAACACTTGTTATGGTTACAAATTCCCTGGGCTAGTGCATCAATTTAGAAAAGCATGCTGTGCACCATGGTGTGTGTCAGGAGACTGAATGAGGAACGCCACTGTCGGGTCAAATCTGAGGCTAGCCTGAACAATACAGTGAGTTGCAGGCTAGCCCAGCTCATTAGACTCTGCCTCAAAAGACAAAAACAGACCCTCCTCTGATGGAGGAAGGTAATTGGTTAATTATAATAAACCAACTGCTTGGCCTCATAGCTTAGAACATAGGTGGGTGGAATAAACAGAATAGGATGCTGGGCGGAAGAGGAAGTGAGGTCAGACTCTGCTCTGCTCCTGGACAGACCCGACAGCTCTGCTCTCTAGAGCAGAGACGCCATGCTCAGCTCTCCCAGGCAACTCCAACCCAGGATGGACATAGGCTAGAATCTTCCCGGTAAGCGCACCTTGGGGTGCTTACACACATCATTAGAAATGGGCTAGTCCAGGTGCGAGAATTAGCCTGTAAGGGCTAGAGTTCATGGGCCAAGCAGTTCTTAAATGAATACAGTTTGTGTGTTGTTATTTCGGGCATGAGCTAGCCAAGCGGCCAGGGTGTTGGGGACGCAGCCCCGCCGCCGTTCCTATTTCAACACTCCTCCTGAGAGTTTCCTTTGAATTTTTACCTTTTAACTCTTTTGCTATTTTTATTCTATTTTTGGCAGCACTGGGGACCTCAAACATGATAGACGAGCACTTTGCAACTGAGAGCTATCTCCAGCCCTTTCAATTTCAATATTTTCAATTTTAAAAATCTATTTATTTGTTTTTGGATTATTATTATTATTTGGTTTTCAAGATAGGGCTTCTCTGTAGCTTTTGGAGCCTGTCCTGGAACTAGCTCTTGTAGACCAGGCTGGCCCTGAACTCAGAGATCTGCCTGCCTCTGCCTCCTGAGTGCTGGGATTAAAGGTGTGCATCACCACCACCACCAAACTTCTTTTGGGATTTTTGAAACAAGGTTCTGTATAGTCAAGGCTGGCTTGAACTCCTGATCCCCCTGCCTTTGTGCAGAGTGGTTCTTCCTTTTTCTTTTTCTTCTTCTGACAGTTCTCACACTCTCTACATAGACTAGCCTGTCCTCAAATTCACAGAAATCCACCTGCCTCCCAAATGCTGGGATTAAAGACATGTACCACCACTCCTGGCTTTAATTAATATTATTTATTATTATTATTTTTAATTTTTGAGACAGGGTCTCTCTTTGTGGCCCTGGCTGTCCTCGAACTTGCTCTGTAGACCAGGCTGACCCTGAACTCAGAGATCCACCTGCTTCTGGCTCCCAAGTGATAGGATTAAAGGCATGCACCACCACACCCAGCTATGAGTGTTCTGCCTGCACGTGTCTGTGCACCAAATGTATGCAGAGCCCATGGGGGTTCAAAGAGGGCAGCTGATTCCTCAGAACTGGGGACACAGATGGTTGAGAGCTGTCATGTCTGGGCTGGGGTAAAGCCTGGGTCTCTGGAAAGAACGGCCAGTGCTCTTAGCTGCTGAGCCACCTCTCCAGCATATTTCGCAGTCTTATGTTCTTATCTCACAGCCCAACTTCTTTTTATGCATAGCACTCACCCCCCATGTGTTCTGTCTTTACATTCATTGTTGCCATGTTGTCCCACACTCCCTTCATTGCTGCAAGC
Source organism: Alexandromys fortis (assembly GCF_014885135.2). Classification (NCBI taxonomy): domain Eukaryota; kingdom Metazoa; phylum Chordata; class Mammalia; order Rodentia; family Cricetidae; genus Alexandromys; species Alexandromys fortis. The sequence goes on along the minus strand of NW_026068093.1, from coordinate 2,200,674 downwards.
TCAGAAGAATAAAGACATGGAACTAAGCAAGACACCAAACCTTGAGCCATTTCCAATTAAAGATAGGTTTCAGTAAGGAAGCCACTATTAGATTTCTGTAAGCTGAAGTGGGGACAACTGAGGTTTTGCAATTATGAGGTTCAATCATGAAATTTCTGGGTTTTGTGGGGTCTGAGATTGTCAGTGTTGGCCTTTCATGTGATGCAGGATGAAATGTTTGTGCCCTCATTAAAAGTGCAGGCTGGAGAGGCTCAGTGGTTAAGATAACATGTATCTCCTGCAGAGGATACGAGCTAGGCTGCCAGGTCCCATGTCAAGCAGTTTATAACAGTCTGTGACTCCACTCTAGGGAATCCAAAGCCTCTTCTGGCCATCTGCGTGCACGCAAACACGCACACATGTGCACACGCACATGCATACACACACACAAATTTATAAAAAGGAAAGGAGATTGTAGACGTGTGCCACAATGCACAGCTTGCACTATTGTTGTTGCTAATTTATTTTTTATTTATTTTTTTCTTTTGAGACAGGGTCTCATTATGCAGCCCTGGTTGGCCCAAGGCTCACTGTGTAGATTACTCTGGCCTTGAATTCATGAAGAGCTGCCTGTTCTACCTTCTAAGTGCTGGACTTAAAAGCCTGCACCACCGTGCAGAGCCCTAGCACTATCTGAAAAGCAAGTATCTGGGAGGGTAAAATCCAAGGTCATCTGACAACGTCGGATTTTGCTCTAAACATTTGCTTATTTGTATTTTCTGCTTTCTTGAAACCAGTGAGACATAGATACACAAGAAATGCAATTGCGGAGGTAGTGTCAGGAGCACTGGGAGTTCTAACCCTTAGCTGCAGGAATTCAAAACTAGCTTAGAAAACTGCCTCTGTTCAAAAAACTAACTAACCAAACAAAACAAAACATCCACAGAAAGAAATCCTCTCTCTCTTTCAATATTTTCCTTTTATTTATTTATTTTGATTGATAGAGAAATCTATATGAAGGCACACATGAGGCTCTGAAACATGGGGACAGTGTGGAACAGGTGAATCTGTCTAAGCAGCATGGACGGTCAATCACATAGCTGTCACAGTGACCACAGCGCCTAGCACCCAAACCCAGTTCTCGACACTTCTCAGGAGCTCAGTGTGACCTCATTACCTGTCACCAGCGACCCCGCTGCAATGGCTCTCTTGACCTACTCTCCCTGCACAAGCGGCCCGCACTTGTCTAAGCTAGCCGCTTCCAGCACAGGCTTCCTGCTCAAACCATCTGCCGCCCCCAACTGGAAGCAGTAAGGCAGAGCCCTGCCCTGATGCTGTGAGCTCAACTCTACAATTACCCGGCAGCTCCTTACTCCAGAGCCCAGAGGCTCTCTTTCCTAGTCCATCTCCCCACCCCACCCCATCCCCATTCCATTCTGTCCTTACAGCAACAAGGGAAGGGTAATTCTAACACCGCTGACAGTGTCACCAAGTGTCACCAAGCACCCTCTTCATGCCGGGCCCCACATATTTTGGTATTCATCCTTTTAACCCTTGCAGCAGCTTTGCAAGACGCAACTGAGGACCAGAGAGAAGGCACCAAACCAAGTCACGATGGCTGAGCTGGGAACTCAGCTCTAATACTCCTTGTAGTATTTATTGATGGGTCGGAGGACCCAGCACCCCAAAGGATAGCACCTTGACAGAAGGGATGCGGAGGCAGAAAGGACTTTCTGGTTTGTCTTTAAGCTGGTGATAAAACCCTGACGTGACAGGTATGCTGTCCGTACTTGGAGAGAAGAATGTCCTACTGCCAAGGGGAAGGAAGCTGAGGGGAATCTAAGCTCCAGGCCTGGCTAAGCTCCTCTCACTGCCCAGTCTCAGCCCACCTCCCTCCCAAACCTGGCTGTGAGACTCTGCGCAGCCTTTCTCCCAGTCCTAGTTTCCCTGTGGGGGCTTCCACGTCACATGAGACTGACATGTGATCAATCCAGTCTCTTTCCTCTTGGCAATTTGTCCTGGCTTCTGCCAAGAACTCAAGATGCAAGAGGGGAAAGGAGATCTTTTCTTCCCCAATACTATCTTGACCCTTCCCTGGCTCTACTCTACTCCTGACAGGGCCAGTGCCCAGGAGGGGCTCAGGAGAGGAAGTGCAGGTCAGCAGGCCCCCGCCCCATCCCTAGTCCCTGCCTAAACATTCTCCCACTCAACCCAGAGAAGTGAAGCACAGATTGCTCTCATCAGCATGAATGCATGGCTTCTCATGCCTCCTCCACGTGACATCTGTTGTCACCATTCCCATTTGACAGACAGAGACTGAAGGCCCAGAGAAGCTGGGTTACTAGGCTACTGTGATGCTCAGCAGGAGGCAGAGCCTGGATTTGAAGGCTGGGCAGTCAAACCCCATGTTAGGATGATGACCCTGCACCATCAGAGCCACCTGTGGCACCAACTGAACAGCACCAAGGTCTAGCCTGAAACTTCTGGCTAAGTCCTCTTCATGAGATACTTACGTGGCCCAGGAAGTTAGGGCATCCAGCACCCCCCCCCCTTGCCCTCCAGTTGTTTCTGCACCACCCCCAGGCCCATTTCTGCTCTTCTTCCAGACCCCCTGTCACTCTACCGCAGGGTGTTTGCCCTCTCTGAAGAAGCTTTCCTCAAGCCCCTTCACACCCTGAGGTCTCAGCTCACATGTTCATTGCTCCGTCTGCTCCCTAGACCATCCCTTCTTCCCAGAGGACCTCTCTTTGTTTTCTCCAAGGCTTCCGAGTAGCTGAACTGATAGATTTATCTGAGTGCACTGATACATTTCCCTGAGTATTTATTCACCCTCAATGCACCAGAACACAAACTGCATGTGGGCAGGGACCATATGGGTTGCTAGCTGTCCTGGATGCTGTTCTGCCCACAGCAGCTTCTTCCCCAGCTGTCGTGGGAATCATTCCCACTGTGTACATAAATACTGGACAGTGTGACATACAGGGCTGCAGTGGCTCGCGAGTGCCCGTGAGAACAGCTGGTCTCAGGGAGGCTGGATGCTGAGCTGTACCACGATATACAGAATCCAGAAACCCCCTGTGCTGCTTATTCAGTCCTTCTCATCCTGAGAACCAGAACCGGAGGCTCAGAGAAGTGGGTCATGGTCTCCGGCTTCTAACTGACAGAGCAGGGATGTGACTTTGGACCACGGAGACACAGAGCTCAGACACTTGAGATCTGTGCGGTTAGTGCTTTGCTAGGAGTGCCAGCCCAGCAGCTCCCCTAGCCACACCATCAGGACAAGGCACAGACACGCAGAGACATAAAATCCCCATGCATACACACGGGACTGCTACAGGGGCAGTTGTGACAAGAAATCCATTTGCAATCTCATTTCCAGGGGTATTGGCAGAGTATGCTGCAGGGAGATCCCTGAAGTGTGTCCTTGTAGCAGGAAAGGAATTCAGTGGGCGGGGAGAAGCTCTGGGAGCACTCAGGGACAGGGACCACCCTCAAGAGTGGGGGAGGGGGGCTGGCTTTTGCTGACAGTCACTGTGGTGCCCATAGGCTCGTCTATTTGAAAGCCTGGTTCCCAGTTGGTCGAACTATTTAGGAAGAATTAGGAGGAATGGCCTTGTTGGGAGAGGTGTGGCAGTGGAGGGGGCGGTTGGTTTCAAAAACCAGCATCCTTACTTAGCTTCCTCTCTGCCTCGTGCTTGTGAATCAAGATGTAGGTAGGCTCTCAACTACTGATCCAGCGCCATGCTGGCCTGCCTGCTACCATGCTCCCCGCCATGTTAACCTTACCCAGGAGCTGTGAGCCCCACATCAAACGTTTTATTTTATAGTCGTCGTGGCCATGGTGCTTCGTCACAGCAATAGAAAAGTAACTGAGACTCTTGTTGGCCAGACGTTTAGTCACCGGTCCTCTGTAGGAGTTCCCACACAGAAGCAGAACATGAGGTATGCGTTGAAGGGTTAGGGTGGGCTGGGAAGCGGGTGGCTTACTTTTTTTGTGGCTGTAGAACTTGTCCTCAGACCCATCCTTGGACTTCTTAATGATCAGTTTCCCAGACTCGACATCCACTTTGAGATGCATTTTCTGAGGAATCCCCAGGGACTCCGACTTTACCTTCAGAGTGGAAGAGATGTCGTCAGAGGGTGGGCTCTGGGGCCACCAACTCTGATCAGGTTGTCTACATGGCTGAGGAACTCTGGGTCAATGTCCTACGAAAGGCTATCTGGCTATTATTTCCAGGCCTTCTCCACCCTGGCCTGACATGCGCACATCCCACAACACCCCGCTATCCCATACATAGCACGCCTGAAAATGGCTGGCACTGAAGCCGAGCCAGGCTCGCCCATTGTGCGACCCAGCTGTTCCACGACAGATTTGGTGGAGGAAACAGATGAGCTGTTGGGAAATGGTTTATTCACTGATTAGTTTGACAACAGTTATTAATCCGATGTGTCATCTACTTCTGGGAAGAGTCTTACTAATAGATTCACACTCCGGGGCCTTGTTACAACCGCTAATTGAACATCTACTGGTAATAATTACGAAGAAGGCTCTTGCCCGGGCATGTTCAGAAAACGAAACTCAAAGCTGAGCGTGGTGGCACAGAGGAGGCTGTGTGAGACTCTATCTAAAACAAACAAACAAACAAACAAACCAATAGGAGTGATAGATGGGTCAGGCAAGATGGTTTTGTGGGTGAAGGGACCTGCCACCAAGCCTGGTGACCTGGAGAACTCATTCTTGCAAGCTGTCCTCTTACCTATGCACACACACACACACCCAATAAACAAATAAATGTAAATTAAAAAAAAGCAAGGCGGGAAAATAAAATGGAAGTCTGTCTTTTGTGGGACTCCTTTTCAGGGATGAAGAAGGCTTTGGGGTGGATGGCGGGGTGTCTCATGAAGGCCGGACTAAGTTGGGCCGGAAGCATCAGAATAATGAGGGTCCTTAGAGGAAAACCACCTTTCTGTGTCTTAGTATAAGCCAGTCATTTTTAAGGGAATCACAAGAACTGTTTTCTCGAACTGTTCCCTGCCCCAGATACTATTCTATTAAAGCAGTCTGTGGACCTCAGTTTTATGTTACTCCTCCTTCCCATTTTAAGGAGGACAAAGTTTAAACCACCTTGGGACCAATCAGGAGCTCTTTCTTTACAGGCTCCCCATGAAGGGGGCTTTGCTGATGAAGTTACAGAACCATTTTGATGTTTATCTACTTTTCCAACGAGGTGGTTTCACGGACTACTAGTTCCTGCCACTGGATTCCTTCTCCCTCTACAGCCCAAATCAAAAGCCCTCTTTTCACAGGAACCATGGTGGCTCCCAAGGGTGGATCTGGAGGTCAGGCTCCACTCCTCTAGGGTGACTTACCTCAAATGTGACTGGAGGGATGAGGGAACGCCTGTTGGGAGACTCAGGGCCCTCGTGCAGCAAGGCCTTGACCTGCAGACAGCAATGATGAGTCAGAGAGTCATAGGAATGCAGAACCAGGGACTTGGACATTCTTGGTGCAAAGAGGGGACTAAAGACAGAAGCAAGAGGCGCTGGAGGAACCTGTGAGTACCTTATCTTCAATGGAAGACAGCAGACTTGTCAATTGGCTGAGCTTGGCCACCATGTTGATGGGGTTGGCTTCACTGGGCACCTGGGGAATCAAAATGAGCACAAATGAGGTTTGGTGGAAGGCGAGTTGGGGGATGGGTGGGCTCTGAACACTTCCCCTGCTGCTCCCTTTTCTGTCTCCCACCCCGCAGTGCCATTATCATCCCTGTCTGAAGACGAGGGCACTGTGGTATATATAAGCACCCCAAATTCCTCATGGCCAGAAAAATAGATCTTCACTGCTTCTCTTTCCCTCACCCACAGTGCTTCTCACCTCACCTACACAGTCCTTAAAACTCTGGGGCCATCCTTGAGCATCACCTTCCCGCCCTCCTACGTCGCCTGAGCTGCTTTGCTTGCTCTACTTCCAAAATATACCCATCCCCACTGCTTAAAACCTTTACTGGTTGCTTCCAACAGCGGGCAGGACCCCATGCAAGCTCCAGACCTCGTCTTTAAAAGTGCTACAGGCTCACAAGTTCAACTCTGAACCACTCTCCTCCTTGCTTCTGGTCTACCATGAGCTACGCTTGGTAAGGAATATTCAGGGGCCTGGATCTCATCTGGGAAGGGCATCTTGCCATCGAGATCTCAGATCCATAAAAAGCTCCTCTCTGACTACCATAGCTCAAAACTGGCTGTCACCATCAAACTACCCTGATGTGGTCTGTTTCAGTCACCATGGGGTAAAGTCATTGCTTTCAATTGTGGTTTTGGTCTATGATTCCCTTGCTAGTATGTTGGCTCCATGAGGAGAGAGACTAAGAGCATAGTGTTCAGGGTTTCAACACTGATATTTGGCTAATAAAGATGCTTAACAGAACTGTTTAATGAACAATGGGGGCCAGAAGCCTATAGTCACTTGTCCAGACACACAGCCAATAAATGACAGAGTGGGACTGGCACCCATGTACACTAGGCTTAACTCCAAGCGTATATGTATAGAATAGACATTTGCAAAACTGAGGCATGAATGCATGAGTAGGATTCAAGTTCAAGTCTAAGCACAAAACAAAACAAAAGCTAAATTCTAAAATCTCTCTTTTACCTTGGAAATGCTGTCCTCCCGGAGAGGCAGAGTTAACGAGGTACTGCCCCTGCCTCCGGAAGTAGGATGGACAAACTAGACCGGCATATGACTAACTGGAACACTAGCCCTCCCCCCACAGCCTTTGCTCATGCTATCTGTCATACACTGCCTTTTGATTTAGTTTGTTTCCTGTTTTCTTGAGTCAGGGTCTGGAGATATAGATAGCCTAGGCAGGCCTTCGACTTTCACTCTTCCTTTCTTAGCATCTTATAAGCTGGGCTTACAGGCCTGTGCCATCAAATCTGGTTTTGGCTACAGGGTTTCCCTGTGTAGCCTTGGCTGTCCTGCAACTCACTGTGTAGACCAGGCTGGTCTTGAACTCACAGAGATCTGCCTACCTCTGCCCCGAGTGCTGGGATTAAATGCATGCCACACCATGCCCAGTTTAACTACACTTTTGAAAGAGTTTGCAGGCCTCACTCAGGGCTCATACCATTCCCTTGGTCAGCAGCTATTTTGACTGTCATATTTTTTCACCTCTGCCTCCCCAGGGAAAAAGGCTCTATGGTGGCAAGAGTCAGAGCCTTGTTAAGATGCCAGACACCTATCTGGGCATACCTGCTCCTTTCCCTGCTGCGCAGGGTTGGGCATTACTACATGGACAAGGAATGAAGAGCCAATGGGGATAAGACTGAACTCAGGCACAGGGGCTAGTCTTCTTTCCCTACCCCTGTATTAGATCACTCCTCTGGACTATAAGGTCTGAGGGCCTATCAAGATAAATATTCTTGGGGCTGACAGGGGGTTGATGGTTACGAGCATTTTCCAGTCTTCCAGAGCACCTGAGTTCAGTTCCCAGTACCCACACTGGACATCTTACAAGTGCCTGGAACTCTAGGGGATCCAACACCTCCTGGCCTCTGTGGACACCTGCACACATCACACACACACACACACACACACACACACACCAAAAACAGCTGAGTGTGATTGCACACCACACACCTTTAATCTCAGCACTGGGGAGCCAGAGGCAGGTGAATCTTTGAGTTAAAAAAAAAAAAAGATAAACATTTAAAACAAAGATAGCTACTTCTCTGCTTTATGAGGGGTCAGGAGTGAGACCCGAATTCTACCCCATGTAGAGGGTGCCACCCTCTACCCTGTGACTACTGTGTCTTGCTTCTAATCGCAAGGGCAGTCCTCCATGTTGCCCGCTGGTCTTAGCCTGGCCACTGAAGGCCCAGCTCTGGAGACCTGGTCTCTCTCCTTATCTATTTCAAAGATTTTGGTGTGTGCTCCCATTCAGACTATTTCAATGCCTGTGTCTGGTAGTGCCCATTCTGCCTAGACTTGCATTTACTTTCTCAGAAATTAACCCATCCTTCACTTCAAAGACAGCAAAGAACCAGTTTCCCCGCTCTGATGAATATTTTTAGTTGTATAAATAGAACACAAATACATCTTCTCTGTAAAATCTTCGTGGGAGACCAAAATAGGCTACCTCAAAATATTCTTCTCTGGCATATTTCAAGATGGCTATTCAGAGCAACCGCAGACAGGAACAGGCCCGAAAAGCTGTCCTTTGGTAAAACAGATTATAGCCGGCTCTGTTAGTAAGATCAAGGGTGAGGGAAAGGAGGGTCTCTGCCCTCTCCACCTCCCCCTTGTCTGACACTAGGGAAGCTCATTTGCATAGGACATTTGGAGCAGGAAGACACTAGCATGACCCTCACCTATTCTGTTCCCCTCCCGTTTTTCTGATTGGAGTCTTGTTATGCTGTCCATACCGGTCTAGAACTTCTGGGCTCAAGTAATTCTCCTGCCTCAGTCTTCTGAAGAACTAGGACTACAGCAGGTGCTGCCTGGCACAGCTCATCTAGTTTCAAGGCTGCTATGAAGACGACCTGTCTTTCCAGGAATTTCCTTCCTCAAGCTCCCAAGAGCTGCATGGTCACTAGATTCCAGCATGCCAGGTTCTAAGCCCCTAGCTACTCTTTTTGTCTGAGGGTAGCCTAAAAGTTGCCATCACAGGGGCTGTCTCAGAGTCTCACATTTTTGTGACACGCCCACATATGTGCATACTCCACTGTCAGCTTGCTCCAGAGTCTCAAAACATTAAAGCTTCGGAGTAATTTTAACACCCTACAAACTTCTTGGCCGGCCCATTTCTCTCCAGCCCTACCGGTCACACAGCGGTGACCAGCATCCTTTGGATTGAAATCCTCCTGGCTTGGCTCGTGCCTGCAGCCTTGCACCCTCATTCTCATTCCTTCCCACACTGCTCTGTAAAGTGCTGTCTTCAAACAGCAAGGGAGAATGCCGGGAGCTCACGCCACAGCGGCGCCTGCACCATGGACGCAATCCTCCTAATTTATTCGGCCACATTTCGCCATCTTTTGCCATCCATCTGATTTCCTGTCTTCATTTTCAGAGACGAAGCGTCAGTTCCTGCCCTGGTCAGTGTCTCTCAGTGACCATGTGATTTCGAAACCAGCTTCCCACACAGAGGACTGACTCCTTGAAGGCTGCAGGCGGTCTTTTTTTTTTTTAATTTAATTTTTTTTTGTTTTTAGTTCTTCTCTCATCTAATATATTCCCACTGCAGTTTCCCCTCCCTCCACTCCTCCGAGTCCCCCCTCCCCACTCCCCCAATTCCACTCCTCCATTCCCCTTCAGAAAAGAGCAGCCAACTTTTCTACACAGTTGGTCTGCCCTTCAGAAAACCCGTTTCTACTCTCCCTGGCAGAGAAGTGAGGCCCTATGAATGCCACTATTATTCCCAAAGCCAAAATTACTGTCCACAATCAACATTTCTATCTGATAAGCAAGAGAGGAGTAGAACAGCACTTCCTGGTTACCCATGGGAGCAGCTGAACATCTTTCCTCCTGTCAGTGAGCAGCTCAGTTTATAGTCTTTCCCCCATTGAAGGCCTGGGTAAAGGGGTGGGGAGAAGGCTTAATTTTATAATGCGCCTGCCATGCAAACACGGAACATGTCTGAACTCCAGCACTGAGGGTGGATGTGGGGTAGGGGTGGAAGGAGGGTTTAATCCTTGAAGATTATTGGCTGGCCAGCCAAGGTGAATCTAGAGGAGCTCCAGGTTCTGAGAGAGAATGCTATCCCAAACATAAGGTAGAGGACCAGGACGAGGGCCCGGAGTTTGATTCGGGGACTCAGACGGTGGATGTTTACCTTCACACCCGGGCCCTGGCACACGCTCCTGAGTGCCTGTGTGCAGGCGCTCAAACACTAGATAAATACAATGTGATAGAAAGCATCAGGTGGAGAGCAGGTCAGGAAGGCACCTGACATTGACCTCCGACCTTCACATGCAAGTACTTGTACATATGGGCACACGCGCTCGCGCACACACACTCACACACTCGTCACTCCCCTTCTTCACACAATAGCCTTTAGCCAGGTGTGTTCGCATATGCCTATAGTCCTAGCATTTCGGAGGCTAAGGCAGGAGATGGAAAGCTGGAGGCCAGTTTCCCCAAATCAACAATAAACACACATCATTATTTAGTGTGCCAGGTTTTGTGCAAGCCCACAGGAGGCCTGCCCTCTTCTGAATGGAGAGGGGCGAGGAGCGGATGGGGAGGAGGAAGGCAGGGGGAGGGGATGGGAGGAGAGGAGGGAGGGGGAGCTAGCTAATTGGTATGTAAAATAAATGAAAAAAATGTTATTTGAATGAATTTTTAAAAAATTTAATGTAAATGTATTTAAATAAATAACTTAAATTTTTGAAAAAATAAAAAATACATCATTAGAATAGAGCTAATTTTATCTATTTTATTTCCTTTTCCTAGTATTTACAGTAAGTAATATTTGTGTTTTTGGATACTACCTTCTCTGACCCTAGACTATGTTGTGCTATTTCATGTTCTCACAATCCCACCCACCCCCAGGCAGAGTTTCTCTCTCAACAGCTCTGGCTTTCTGAGAACTGCTTTGTACACCAGGCTGGCCTTGAACTCAGAGAGATCTGCCTGCCTCTGCCTCCAGAGGATTAAAGGCACTCGCCACCACTTTCTGGCTACATGTCTTCTCACTTTTAACAATGCTGTAATATTAGGATCTAGGTCCTGGCCCTTACTTGATTTTAAATTTACTGAAAGCACTAAAAATACAGATAGACCTATGTTTAATTTGACCTTAGTCTCCTGCCCAGCCATGAGCAGCTGCGGGGGAGGGGCACCACCATCTTGTAGTCCCTGGGGTTAAATGCACGAAGAACTTTGGGACCGCGTGGTTTCTTTTCCTTCCAGTTTCTGAGGAGAAATGATGGGAACGGCCTTGCTTGCCTCCTCAGTTTGTTAGATGGGTGCACTGTCTGAAACCAGAGGCTGCCTTTCCAGGGCAGGGGTTCTACCCCACCCCCCACCCGATGTTTACACCAGAAAAGGTGGGTGGTGCTTCTGTCTGCCTTCAGAGTCCCTCTCCCTGGCGTTGCAATTTCATCTTTCCAAACTCAAAGCTCCCCGTACCTGAGGTCGCGGTCGGAGGCCTGGGGAGAGCTGCTGGTCGAACAACCTCTGCAGGGACTCCAGGGATGGGAGGGTCCTGACGACTTCCCTGGAAGTGGAGAATGGAGGCTAAGCTCAAGAAATAGGAACCAGAAACACTCCAAGCAACACCGGCCTAAGCTATCGACAGGTCACACCCCAGTGGCAAATCCCAGAGCCCTCCCCAGTATGACATGCCCGGGCAAAGATCATTGGTCCAATCAGCCTGGCCCACCCTCCCACCCTTCCGATTTCCATCAGACTGGAGCAGAACCCTGCACTAGGTAACCTGTAGGAAAATCCAATCTGGAAACAGATACTACTTTAAAATCATTTAAGAACATGCTCTCCAACCTTTAGTGTCTGTAGAAAATGCATGCACGGGCACACACACACACACACACACACACACACACACACACACACCCCTCATTAAAAATGCATACTCCTGGGCTTCACTATGGTTTGGTCTGGAGAGCCAAATTTTTCTTTTATTTACGTGTGTGTGTGTGTGTGTGTGTGTGTGTGTGTGTGTGTGTGTGGTGTGATGAGTATGTATGTATATGTGTGCACACGCATATGGAGGCTTGAGGTTAACTTTAAGTGTCTTCTCTATCACGCTCCATTTTATATTAGGGGTAGGATTTCTTGACGAGCCCAGAGCGGGCCAGTTCAGCTAGTCTGTCCAGCCAACTTGCTTCAGGGACCCCACGTCTCCAGGGACTCTCTCTCTTTCTTTGCTTCCAGCAAGCAAACCAGTCCGGTGTGAGCCACCACACCCATCCGGCCTTTGTATGGTAACTGAGGATCTGAACTCTGGTCCTTAGACTTGCGCAGCAAGAATTTTATCCATTGAGCCATCTTCCTAGCCTCCTAGAAAGCATATTTTAAATATGTAACAACGCTAAATGGGCTCAGCAGATAGTATTATGTATTTATATGTATATATGTAACAATAATAAAGAACACGAGGTAGGAATTTGAGTGAGTGAAAGGGGACTTGGGAGGAGTCAGAGGGAGGGAGAGGGGAAATGATACAAATACAGTACTCACATATGAAATTCCTTTTAAAAATGATGAAGGAAGCTGGGAGTGAGGGCGCACGCCTTTAATCCCAGCACGCAGGAGGCAGAGGCACGTGGGTCTCTGAGTTTAAAGCTAGCCTGGTCTATTGTGAGTTTCAGGACAGAGACAAAAATGGATAAAAAAATATAAATAATTCAACTTTGGGGTGCTGGGTAGGGGGTCCCTGTGTTCAGATTCAGATCTCCTGGCAGCTAAAGAGTGTCAAGCCTGTTGATAGCCCCAGAACTAGGTTTGATGGATTCTCTATTTCCATCTCTTTCTGTTATTGTTACACCCTTTATTGTTACTCAGAGTGGGAAGTCTTAAGTTTGATTTTTCACTTAGCATTTTATAAAAAAAAATTAAAAAAACTGTCAATGATTCTACATGTTTAGCATCCTAAAGTTTTTTAGATTAAGCTAACAAGAGATGTGCCCAAATCAATGTCTAGAAGTTGGGGGGTTAGTTTGAAATCTTTGTTACTATAAATACTATTTTTTGTGGGTTTTTTTTTTTTTTTTTTTGGTTTTTCGAGACAGGGTTTCTCTGTAGCTTTGAAGCCTGTCTTGGAACTGGCTCTTGTAGACCAGGCTGGTCTCGAACTCACAAAGATCTGCCTGCCTCTGCCTCCTGAGTACTGGGATTAAAGGCGTGTGTAAATTCTGTTTTGAACAGTGTTGTTCACACAGCCTTTTAAAAAATTTTTCTGATCACAAAATTAGGAGAACCAGAGGTTGTGGCTTTATTTCAATGTTGGCAATTCTCGTGACAGATCAGGTGGCCAGGAAGCCAGTACTGTTCCTGGGACGAGGTCTTGATTGCCTTCGGAACAGCTTTTACTGCCTTCTTCTCCATCCCCGCCCCTCCCACTGCCCCGCCCCTTAGGCTGGCCTCAAATTTGCAAGTAGCTGAAGATGACCTTGAACTTCTGACCCTTTTGCCTCCAAGGTGCTGGGATTCTGGGTTGTCCTGCCACACAGTCTAAATGGCATTTGGGACTGAACACGAGGCTTTGTGTGTGTTATGGACACATTCTACAACTGAGTTTTCTCTCTCCCTTCTATAAAGTCCATAGTTATGTCACACTTTAGGACTGAGCATGCCTGGGGTCCTGAGTGGGCTTCTATATTAATTTCAAATGCCTTTAAGTATTTTTCTGTGGTTGACTTCTACTCTGTTTCTCTTTAGATAAATTGACTACCTCTTTCACCAACTATTTGTTGGGAATCATGCCATCTTCATATATTGCTATAAAGTTTACTTAGTGCATTTTGGCATTATCACATTATTTTAATTCTAGATGTATTAGATGCTGTTATAAAGTGATTTATAACTTTTTATTCCCCTATTACTTTTTCTCTAGCAGTATAGTTAAAAATTTATCATTAATATTTACTAGGAAGCAATTAAAATTTTCTTTGTATCTATATTGTTGGAACTCACAAGACTGTACAGTAAATGTACAGCTGACAGATTCATCAAGGCAGACCCACAAGGAGACAATTTATGGGGCAACCCGTTTTGCAGAGCTGCAGAGCTGTGTTCGCTTGTCTTTTGGAAAAATCACTGTCATATCTGTGGAAACTTTGTGAAGCTGTGATTCTTCCCTTTGAAATAGGATTCATTCCCAGAATACCTCCGCAGTGGCCTTTCTCCATACCCTCTACCCCTGAGGCCTTGGAGCAATGGCATTCACTCTTTGTTCTAACAGTCAAATTTACCTAGAGTCAATCCCATAAAATTACCTGCTAACAGACCACATAGAAATTTCTATAGAAGGCAGGCACTGAGCAGGAAGGCAGCATGCCCCACCTGTGCTAACAAACAAATTTGGGAGTCCTCCCAAGCTGGTTATCACCCAAGAGATTAGATGAGGAGAATGGGTGAATCAGGATTCAGGGATTTTAGCGACTTTATCTGATGGTTTGGGATGTCTGCTGATCTTTCCTGGGTCGGGCCACCTGCTTTGGAGTACTGCTTTGTCAGGTTCTACCTGCCCTTTTTGTGATTTTGATATGCATAGTATCATTGTCCTTGCCTACGGAATTTTCCCACTCCGTCTGTAAAACTAGAAACCTTGCAGAAATCAGCCCTTACTCCTCTTCTCCTCGTGCCTCTCCCCCTTACTCTCCTTTCTTTTCCTTATTCTTCCCCTTAGGTTTCTTCTTCTCTGAGCCCTTATCACTTCACTTTTCGCCCCTTACAAGAAAAATTGACAAATCCCCTAGGCTGTAGTTACAGACAGTTGTGAACCACCTTATGGGTGCTGGGAATTGAACCCAGGTCCTTTGGAAGAGCTCTCAGTGCTCTTAACTGCTGAGCCATCTCTCCAGCCTTGTGGGTGAGCTTCTAAGCAGGGTATCGTGGTGCATGCTTATAAATTCAGCCTTTTTACTAAGGCAAGGGGAGAGAGGGGTCAAGTCAAGATGAGCTATGTACTGAGACTCTGTCTCAAAAAGAAGGGAAAAAGGGCAAATTTTAAAAATTAGAGGAAGGGAGGCTGGAGAGAGGAATCAGCAGTTAAGTGCTGGCTGCTGTTGCACAGAACCAAGTTAGATTCTGAGTAGCCATGCAAAGCAGCTCACGATTTCTTATCTTTCCAGTTCCAAGGAATCCTCTGCCCTCTTCTGGTCTCTATGGGTACATGCACAGACTTGCTATACATACACATAAGGACACAAACACACACACACACACATACATACAAAAATAAATTTAAACAAAAATAAAATGTAGAAATGAAAATTTGTTTATCTGAATATCTATGTAAATAATTCCTTTATTTTAAAATTTTTTTGGGGGGATTGGAGAGATGACTCAGAGGTTAAAAGCACTGGTTGCTCTTCCAGAGATCCTGAGTTCAATTCCCAGTAACCGTATAGTGGCTCACAACCATCTATAATGAGATCTGATGCCCCTTTCTGACTTGCACGCATACATACATACATACAGAACACTATATAATAATAAAAAATAAATCTTAAAAAATTTAAATTTACTTTCTGTATATGAGTTTATGTGCACTTTATGTGTGACTTGTGTCTATAGCGGTCAGAAGAGGGCATCAGATCCCCTGGAACTAGAGTTACAAATGGTTGTGAGCCTCCCTATGGGTGCTGGGAACTGAATCAAGGTTCTCTGTAAAAGAAGGAAATGTCCGTAACCACTGAGCCATTTCTCCAGGCCCCCGTGTCTTTATTTGTCGAATCTGTCGCTAAATTGGAGTTTTCTGTATGTTGACTCATCTTTAACTTAGTTCTCAGAACGGGTGCAGAGGAGGCCCTCGGTGCTTGCTAGAGGGTTAGTGAACACGTGGATGAGTGAACACACCTATCTAATCGAGCACTTCCAACACTGGGTTTACAGGAGATGCACCTGCAGGGATGTGGAGGGGGGCAATTTGTTCTAGCATTCTGTGCCTGGCCACCACCTGATCTATAACAGTGAAGAAGATGTATGTGAGGAGGTTCAGAACATTCCAGTGCCTCGAATGACTTGACGTTAATTATCCAATAAATAGAGATATTGACTCTTTTTACACTGGAATATTGTACGAGAAGAAGGCGTATCAGGGAAGCTGCTGTCACCATAGTGATGGGGTGAGGCAGGTGCTGGGGAACTCAGTGTTGTGGGGAGTCGTGGAAAGACTAGGAAGGACACAGCAAAGGTCGGGACCCGTGTCCAGGCAGAAATAACAGCTTGTTATGAGCTGTCACAAAATTTTAATATATATATATATTAAAGAAATGGCCATTTGTGTATATTTTCACCTAGTGATAAATGATTTCTAACAACGGAACAAAATATATCACGGAGATGTATAAAACGACAGCCCGCGCCCAGCTGGCTGCAGCACAGACAGCATCGGCGGAGAAAGCCAGGTCACTGAAACAAAAGGCTGGCAGGCCAGCCTGACGACTCCTTGGTTTGTCGTCAAAGAAATCATTTGTCACGTTTACCAAATGTGACAAATGCCTGTGCCTTTAAGAGCCTTTAAATAGAACAGGGAACTAGATTACTGGTGATGAAAGACTCTTTTCTGAGCAGTAACCAAATGAAGATTGGTACAGCACCAGAGAACTGGAAACAACTTCAAGTGTACCAAAGCACGGAATAGGGCAGGGTCGCGGTAAGCCCTCGCCCCTATGAGATGCTCCCTGCTCTTTGTAAGCGGTTTGGGCTCCCGTGACTGTTTTCAGCTGCTTCCTGGTGTTACTTTGCCTTGCCCAGCTGTGGGCATTTGAAATATTCCCTGCTGATTCCTCACACTGCAGACCAGCCTGACTCTTTGGCCTCCTGATGGTGAAAGTGTAGTTATGGGTTATTTTGCTTTTTAAGGCAGGGTCTCTCTGTAGGCCTCGCTGTCCTAGAACTCATAATGACCAGGCTGGTCTTAAACCCACAGAGATTCGCCTGCCTCTACTTCCCAAATTCTGGGATTAAAGGCATTGGCCGTTAGTGGCTCCAATCAAAGTGTGCTTATGTTTGGAGTTCAGTTTAACGTTAATGAAATTCAAAATGTACAATCAAAAGAATTTTTTAAAAATCATAAATTTTACCGATTGGTCAGTGATTCGATAACTTCAGTGTTAGGGAATTGACACTATGGTGAATCGGCTCACTTTAAAAACTTCCGCCACCAGGAGACTTGAGCTGTCACCACCCACACACAAAATGACTTTAATTTATTTCCTGCTGGTGCCATTATGTGTGCGTTGGATGTGGAGGCTGTGACAAGGAGGAAAAGTGGCGACAAAAGTCAAAGGGACTTGATCAAATGGCTGAGGTGGCTCAGCGGGTCAGAGCACATCTGTGCGAGTCTGAGAGCCCCAGTTCAAGCCTTGGGTCCCACATAAAGGCAGGCTGTGGGAACCAATAACTCTGCAAAGCTGCCTTCTGTTCTACACGCACAGCATAGCACGTGCGTGCCCTCCCCACCGCCCCGTGCCGTGCACACACACATAAATAAAATATATATATTTAAGGGCCTGGTCCTGAGCAAATGAGTTGACAATGTTCTCCACTTTTCTTTATGGAGAAAACAAACGACAGTAACAAAACAGAAACAGGATCAGGAACACTTACTTAGCATGCACAAGGCTCTGTGTTCCCAGCATGCATACACGCACCGCCCCCCAAACAACAACAGCAACAGCATCAAAAAACAAACAATTAAGCAACCTTTCCCAGTCCGGTAAGAATTCATATTCTATGAGAACAAGAGCTTCAAAGGAGCACGGGGCTTTCCAGACTCTGCCCGCTGTCCAGTTACTGTGAGTGCAGTAGAGACATTTGGATGGAGAGGAGAACATGAGGTCACTTTAATGATGTGCCTTCTCTCGCTGTGGCCATCCTCTGGGGGTGCCATTACCCACTGGAGGCTCCCCGCATCCCTCCCTCGGGGACCTCCATTACCCATGGAGTTCCTTGCAGAGCAGCGAAGTCAGCTTCTTCAGGTGAGGGAGGTTGCTGGAGCCTGTCTTCAAAAAGTCAGCGTCCAGGGCGAGCTGAGTGCTCAAGTAATCCTGGATGGCTTTGAGATGTTCCTCTGCGAGCCTGAAAATCAAAAGGAAAGTGAAAATCCGCTTCGTCTGTTCCAGCCACAGAGATGCTGACACGGTGAGGATTTTGAGACATCTTTGGGCTGTCAGTGTGCCTGTGTGAAGAAGGTCCCTTAGGTGGGACTGCAGAGGCAGAGGAATAGACCAAAGCCAGCAAGAATAACTCTTGGGATGAGCACTTTTGGATACTATTGGAGGGAGATGACAGAGGGTGATAGGGCTGGGTGTGGGGGGAACGGTTATTTTTTATTTATTTATTTTTTAGACAAAAAGCCTCCAAAACATACGGAGGGGGCAGTTTTCCATCTCCTCAGCTCATAGAGCTGGAATCCAAGTGTTGGAAGGACAATCCAGTCTAGAGGAAACAAGAGGTCTGACCCTCATACAGAGTCCAAATTCACAGTTAAAGGTGACCCAGGGCACTACAGTAATAGAGGGGTTGGGGTCACCCTGGGCCTCTACGGGAAAGTCAATGTGCTATTAATTTTGTTTCCTTAGGGACTGGAGGTGCAGGGAGGTGTGATAGGGTCTGCCGATGCAGTCCAGGTTGGGTTTGAACTCTTGATCTTCCTGCCTCAGCCTCCTTAGTGCTTGCACATCCAGTTGACTTCACAAGTGTTGGAATTACAGACACAGACCACCATGCCTGGCTTCTCTGTGAGGGCTAGGAACGTGAGACCAGGCAGTGGATGTTCAGGTGGCCTGACTGTGCCTACCCACCAACCCCGAGCCCCTATTTGGCCTGGCCTTTTCAGTTTAGGAAGTGATAGGGTCAAAGGGTAAGTGTTTGTGACTGTGGGTTTCCAACTCTGGGAACCAAGTTGTCTCCTTTCGATCAGGAGGCACTACCCGATCTCCCCACGTCCACCATCACATATACCAAGGAACCACGTGCTCCTGGGCTCCAGCTCTTAGGAACCAGCCTTTCCCCCAGCACTTGACATAGTTCTATGAATAATGTCTGTGCCCTGCTGTGGAATAATCCTTTGGTACACTGTGAACATGTGTTGCTCTCATCGTCAATAAAGAGTTGACTGGCCAATAGCTAGGCAGGAAAAGGCTAGGTGGGAGAGCCAAACTAAGAGCATGCTGGGAAGAAGAAGGGCAGAGTCACAAAGGGTCGCCAGGGGAAGCAGGAGAGGAACATGCTGTGGTAAAAAAAAAAAAAGGTACTGTCACGTGTGAGGGCAGACGCCATGGATTCAGCCGCCAGGTCAGACATGCTGAATCTTTCCCGGTAAGCCACCACCTTGTGGTACTACATACATGAATAGAAATGGGTTAATCAAGATATGAGAGTTAGCCAAGAAGAGGCTAGATATAATGGGCCAGGCAGTATTTAAAAGAATACAATTTGTGTGTTGTCATTTAGGGGCATAAGCTAGCCAGGCGGCCGGGAGCTGGGTGACAGGAATGCAGCCTGTAGCTCCTTACTACACACGTGGTAATTTAAGATGTAAGAATATGGGTTAATTTAAGATGTAAGGGCTAGTTGGTAACAAGTCTATAAGTATTGACCGAACATTTACAATTAATACGTCTCTGTGTGGTTTTTTGGAAGCCAGCTGGCAGGACAGAGCTGACTGGAGGAACAGTTCTCTATGAGTGAAGTCATAAGTTCATGGTGCCATTCTGGGGCCCCACAGGAACTGTGTGAGGAGAACTTGTGGATGGTCAGTCACATTGGATTTCCTGGGGTTCAGAGCTACTCTTTCCGAGACTAGAGTGTGTCTGTGGGATGGAGAGCATCCCCCTGCAGCTGACCGTGACAGGACGCAGTGCAGCCAGCAGGAGCAGCCTCGCAGAGAGATTTCCTGTGAGAAACACTCTAGGAGCGTGGGTGGCCGTGGTGTGGAGGTGCCTCCTGACCACAGAATGGTAGTGACCTTCTAAATGAAAAGCAATCTTGCACCTGCCAGGGCAGAAAGACCCAAAAGTTATAGATCTAAAAAATACCCCAAAACTTTTAAAAAAAAGTAAGCAAAGAAGGAGAAGAGCCATTTTCCCTCACAAAGATGCAGATGAAGCATTAGTGTACAAGGAGACTGTAAAATCTCACAGGAAAAATACAAAGATCCTGATTTGAAAGAAATGGGCTAAGGACAAAATGATTTTTGTTGTTGTTGTTGTTGTTTTTGGAGGGAGACGGTCCTGACTAAACCTACAGAAGCCGTCTTTCAACTTTACTATTAATAAGAAGAATGAGAAGCCTGCTGCTCCCCACAGCCTGGGCTTGCATGCCAGGGTGCTTGATGCTGGGTACCAGGCACAGGCCAGCTTCCCAGGGGCCCCTCCAGGTAGAAACTCACCCACTGGTGTCCATGCTCTGCAGTCGCTGAAACAGTGTCTCGGAGAGACTCGGCCGGGTGACCTCAGGGGCGCGGGGGTTCTCTAGTGGAAGAGGAGGGTCCTTGGCCTCGCAGGGCCCAGAAGACACAGGAATGTTTCTGGGAGGCAGCTCCGGCGGTGACATGACACTTTCTACCAGAACAGCAGAAACAAATGCCATCTGTGAGGACACCGTGTAGACGGGCTTGCTGGGCATCTCTCCTACAGCCCTGTGAGGCCCAGGCTACCATGTTCCAGGTCCCAGTCTGTCCAGTTGCTCCTCTTCCTCCTCCCTACATCCATGCAGACCCCCTGATAGAGAGTCTGAAGCAGATCTGATTTTATGACCCTTAGACCTAGATCCTGATAGAGAGCCTTCTGAAGCAGACATGGTTTCATGACCCTTAGACCTGGAGCCTCTCTGGCTGTGGTCTGTTCTACCTTGTTGCTCAGCAAAGATGTACTGTTATCAGTTGGCCCTGGGAAGCCCAGGGACATTGCAGGGTTGCTGGTCTTGCACAGACCAGTTGACAGATCAGTGTGGTAATTTGGTTCTCAGGGCTTATGGGCAGGAAATCAAGCCCATGCAACCACTCGCTGTCTCCATTGCTCTCTCTCCCCGACTTCTGCCTCATTTTCTCTCTATTCCCTCCAGCCTCAGGCCTCCTTTCCCTCTTCTAGACCCTCAGAAACAAATTTATAAAATACGGGGTCCTCCCACTCAGAGACCCAACATATCAAACGAACAGCTTGACCTTGGGCTGAGAGATCGAGACCTTTGACAATTCCTTTCAAATATCTTTCATGTGCATGAAGGCCAAGGTTGCCAAACATTTAGGTTCAGGACTTCCTGCCCAAGACCCTCCTGATCCCTAATGGCTACCCTGGCTCCCAGGATAGCATTTCCCGAATGACAGGAACAAGAGAACTTATGTATGTGCATGCCGCTTCCTCTCCCTCTCTCGGCTGTGGAAGACAGTTCTGATTCTATTTTGGGACCAGGAACTGCAGGCCCTTGAGAAGACCCAAGTCAAATCAGACACCTAGTCCAGGTGCTGGACGTCCCTTAGCTCTGGGTCTTGTGTATGACAGGAGACTTGTTTGGGGGAGTGAAGTCAAGGTCAGGAAGGTGGGCTTGTCTCTGGGGCTGGAAGCATTGGGGTTTTGCTTCCAATGGCATCACAGAGGCAGGGAAAGCTGAAGGAAAGCTGGGTGCATGGTCTGAGGGAAGTGAGAACGTTGACGTGTGGAGGACATATCTATTGGACAAGATCAAGGCTGCCATATGGCCTTCATGTGAGCTTTGGCTCCAGCTATACCACAGCTGCTGATCTCCAAAGGTTAGAGAGAGGGGACATGGCAGTCCCCATCAGCTAGCTCAGTACTGTGGTCATCTACAACACATGCTTTCCCTGGCCCTCCTCTGCTGTTCCTGGCTGCCTTTTGGCAGATAATTAGAGCTAAACAGGCAGGAAATAGGGGTCTCCAAGGAGGCAGAAGGTTCGAGAAGGGTGCAGGTGATCTCCAGCTAGCCCACTGTAGAAGAGGATGCCTCAAATGTGCCTGGCATAGTCTCACCAGGGCAAGGCAAATGCCAGACCTGGGGCATCAGCATTGCTGGTCTAAAGCCTTCCCCAGGGACCCTGCCAGGGACGCGCTGTCTAGCTGAGGGACTCAAGAGGTTACTTGTGGTCTTCTGTTAGGCAAGGAACCTTTGAGTTGAAAAGAAGGAGGGGCATCCCTCTGCTGGAGGGATGTCTACATAACTGTCATTCCATGACTACTGGCTTCTTGTCCTTGTGCTGCCCCCCACCCACTCTTGGGAACTCCCTCCCCATATATTTTATTTTAGGAGCCTCTTTAGAGACGATAGGGTCTCACTATGTAGCCCAGACTAGCCCAAACTCATGGTCCTCCTGCCTCAGCCTCCCGAATTTTGGGATTGCCGGTGGCATGACCCACCATGGCCATTTTTATTGTTTTCAATGATGGTATATGAAGAAGGAAACACTTTGTCCATCTTCTCACTTAGGTGCAAGGGTGGCTTTCATTTTTACTACAACGACGAAACTAAAGGGAGTTTCATTTATGGAGTGTCTGCTGTGCACTGTGAGTGATGGTCATCTGGTCCTGTGACACGCTGAGGGACTGATATGTGTTATTGTCACCTAACCACTTTATTTATTTATTTGGTTTTTCGAGACAGGGTTTCTCTGTAGCTTTGGAGCCTGTCCTGGAACTAGCTCTGTAGGCCAGGCTGGTCTTGAACTCACAGAGATCCGCCTGCCTCTGCCTGCCAAGTGCTGGGATTAAAGACGAGCGCCACTACCACCTGGCATCACCTAATCGCTTTAAAGGGAAGCTTGTCATTCGGAGAGTAGAGGTCACCCAAAGCCACAAAGGCAAGAAGCCAGAGAGAGGAGTTCTGGCCCACACCTGACTTCGGAGCCTATGGTCCCCAGCCATCATTCCTGAGCTATACTCCCCTTCTGATCTGTGAGCAACCGTAAGACAAGACCGGCAGAGCCCGGCTGGCACCTCCCCACCCTTGCCATCCTCTCCTTCTCTTCCTACCAGTGTCCTCTTCAGCCTCATCGATGGTGTCCTCTTCCTCCAGGGGCACAGGGTACTGCAGGTGGGTCACCAGCCCCATGTTCTCCTTCTTGTAAAACTCAATGAGCTGGTCCAGTTTGGTGAAGAACCTCATGGGGACACCTTCAGATGCCTGAGGACGGAGCACATTTTAACTTGAATGTCACCCAACCACAAGGGCCACCTGCAGCAGACACCCGAGAGACAGGGAGTGACCAAACTTCAGAAAAAGCTACAGGCTCTCCACCCACACCACACATCCTGTAGCCAGTGGCTCCCAGCAGTCCTTTGCAAAGGGGCAAATCGGGGTAAATTTAAAACTACTTTTCTTTTCATCTGTTAATTATTTTTAAGTATTTTACTATACAAATATAGTATATTTTTATTTATACCCAAATTAGGAAATTCAGATTTTCGAAAGAAATCAAAGGCCCACGAGTTCTATTTTTAATAGCTTAGGTGTGTATGTGGTGAGCAGAGCTATTTTTGCTCCCCCACCCAAGATCGTTTTTAAAAATTATTTTTTATTTTTGGTGTTGAACTCAGGTCCTCACACATGCAAAGCAAAGCCCTACCACTAAGGACACTTGCAGGCCCAGGCTATTTGTGTATCAATTACCCATTCTTCCAGCAGTGGGGGCTCAACCCAGGGCTTTACACACGCTAAGCGAGCATCCTATCACCATGCTACATCTCCTATCGCTGCCCAGAGTGCCGGGATTACAGGTATGGGGCTCACACGCAGTTGCTACCTACCCTCTTTAACTTTATTTTGAGGCAGAGTCTCTCTAAGTTATCCAGGTTGAGCCTAAGCTCATCCTTCTTCCAGGTCAACCCCCAGAGTAACTGGGATTAAGGACACATGCCACCACACAAGGCTTGTCTATGTACTTATTTAAGGTTTTGAACTGGGGTCTGGCTGTGTAGCACAAAGTAGCCTCAAACTTGCAACCATCCTCCTGCCTCAGACTCTCAGGCGCTTAAAATTCAAGCTTGTGCCACCATAACTGACTATTATTTTTAATGATAGGAAAATTTGTTCTTGTAATTTTTAAAATTTGTTTTAATTCTGTTTTTGTTTATTTGTTGAGATTGGATTTCACTACACAGCCCTAGGTGGCCCGGAACTCAGAGATTTGTCTGCTTCTGCCTCCTGAGTGTTGGGATTAAAGGTGTGCACTGCTATGCCAGACTTAGCTACCTTTTTTAAAGATAAAATTATTTTATGTGTATGATGCTTTACCTCTATATAAGTATGTGCACCATATGAGGCCAGTGCCCATGGTGGCCAGAAGAGGGCACCAGATTCCTCAGACTGGAGTTAGAGATCCTTGTGAGACCTCCCTGTGGGTGCTAGGAACTGAACCCTGGGTCCTCTAAAAGAGGAACAATGCTTTTAACCACATGGCCATCTATCCAGCTCTTGATTATATTTGTTTTAATCAAAAGTCAGAAGCTGATCCAAGCACCACAGGAATCTTCACCTCTTTGTGCCTCTGCTGTTGATGATGGAGGTCCCTCTGCTCTACTCTTCCAATACTCTGGGACCAGGACTCTTGTGTGTGTTGGTGAAAGAGGGAACTCCAGCAGGAAGCTCAAGGTCTTTTCTGAACAGCTAGCTCAGTCCCTACCAAGACGCCCTTGCATTTGTCTTTCATCCACTGCTAAGACAACATCCCTGTAGGCAGTCAGATTGGAGCAAGAGATGAAGATCCTGAAGGTAACGATGGGTACCACATACACCTCGTCTCTATGGCTGGGCTTTGCAGGGTCCCTGTTCCTCCACCTGGGCCTCCAAACACCAAGTGTCTGTCCATAGTCTGTCATTTTATTTTAAGATAGTGTCTTACATTGTAGCTCAGGCTGACCTCAAACTCATGACAATCCTCCTGCCTCAGCTACCTGGGTGTTGGGATTACAGGCATGAGCCACCATGTCCAACTGTCCCTATCATCTCAACAATGACTCTCACACCCATTTTCAGGTTTGGGAATCAGAGGTTAAATATCTCCTAAGGGGGGTTGCTAGCTGCCTTCTTGCTGAAAGAGACACACTGCTTGCAATTGAGGCCAATAAGAAGATGGGTTTGGGGTGGAAATCCTCACAGGAGGGCGAACAGATGGTGGACTCAATCATTAGATTCCTATTGCTGACAGTTTGAGGGCTTCATTTAGGAGGCTTGGTAGGACATTGGCCTGGTGACATCAGGATCACAGGCGAATGTGACTAGGTATCTTGTCAACTTGATGAGATTAAGATTCACCATGGGTACAAGTCTTTGGACTTATGTGGGTTAGGGTTATTGAAGACCCTTCCTAATGTAGCATCCCATGGACTGATGACCAGGATTGAATAGAAAGGAGAAAGCAAAACCGACACCAGCATTCACCACTCTCTGCTTCCTGAGTGTGGGCACAGTGTGACTAGCTGCCTCTGCTTCTCCTGCTGTACCTTCCCCATCACCCCATCGCGGTCGACTGTAAACCAAAGTAACCCCTTTCTTCCTCAAGTTGCTTCTTTTAGGCATGTTATCACAGCAATGAGACAATTGATACAGCTAGGAATCATAGCTCTCAGACTTTTCTCTGATCCCGGGTTCGTGGGTCTTCCACACAGTAGTGAGGACACAAGGTCTCGTGTGAGACTCGGGCCATACATATGGGCTCCCTGCCTCCCTCGGCTTCTTTCTTTCTCCAAGTGTACTTGTGTCCTCATGTGCACTGCACATAAAAATCTGTGTGTGTGTGTGTTTGTGTGTGTGCGTTGTATGACTTAGACTGTTTAGCAAATCTGCAGAGAGCTTAGCAAAACCATTTGTTTATTCTTTTCATTAAATTCCCTTGTTCTCTCAAAGCCCCACACTGCACAATCTCCAGGAAGCTCTGTTAACCACCTTGAGTGGCAGTCCCGCTGAGATTTCCAGAATATTCTTTCAATGATTCAAATGCAAATAAGAATGGAATAGCAGAAATAATTTGATAAGATGTAAGACCTTTGAACTTAATTCCGTTAAAACAGTCGTAAGTATGTGTGTTCTTGTCGGCGGGGCTTGCGGGGGTGGGGTGTTACACCTAACAGATAGCATGCCACCAGGCATTTGGAAACAGTATAAAAATATTAAAGAAAATCGAGGTAGGCTGTGAATCTGGGAAAGGAGTCTTAGCGGGGGGTGTGGAGGGCCTGGGGACAGCATGTGTGAAAGCACATGTGATTTGGGATTTTAGGAGGCACCCAAGCTGAGATGCAGAGCATTTTATGTAACGAGAGAGAGAGAGAGAGAGAGAGAGAGAGAGAGAGAGAGAAACTGGAATTATGCTACACTACTGAATTATAGACACAGTCAGTCCAAAAAAACAAGGAGGGGTGAACAGGCTGAGAATTGATCAAGCAGAGAAACAGACAAGCTGAAAGGAAACCCAGGAGGGTAGAGGCAGGAGCTGGAAGCAGCTATGGAGGCTCTGAGAGCTGTCAGTCAAGACCACCTCTCTTGCCACTGCTTGAGTGTGCACCAGCCATAGGGGTTAGGGAACAGGTCCTGGCAGCCCAGGGTGGCTGACTGCCCAGGCGGCACAGGCTTCCAGGAAAATGGGGACTGCAGAGTTGAGTTCACACTGCAAAGATGGAGAAGCAGGCACCTCTGGATGGATGCATATACCAGTTCATAATGGCATTCCTGGGGAGGGAGGCTTTCTTCCACCTTCCACAGGCAGCACTTAGGGTGGGATAGTTTGGATTGGCTTTCCCCAGCACGTAGGTTGGAAAGGTAATCCCTATATTTACATTTGGAGGTAAAGGCTTTGGGAGAGTAGGGCCCCATGATGGGATCAGAGGCTCTTTGAGCAGAGAAAAAGCAAACTCACACTTGCTGTCTGGCCATCTGATACCTTGTGCCATGTTGTATACAGCTGGACGGCCCTCACCAGATAGGGGCTATCACTTTGCCCCTAGGCATCTCACCTCTGGAACTGTGAGCCAAGTAAGCTGTAAGCCTTTATCTGCGTGTGTTTTGCTGGACCTTGTTCATACTAGGTAGATCCTATGCCACTAAGCTACCTCGCCAGACTTTAAGCTTTATTCTTTATAAATGACCCCATCTGTGGTATTCAGCTGTTTGTGTACGTGTGCAGTGAATACGCACACATACAAGTGCAACTGAAGAGACAGACGGGGCCGAGACAGGGAGGCAGAGATCCCAGGTGGACAGCCTGAGATCATTCAACAGAAAAAGTGTCCTTGAGGAGGTCACAAGTCTGCACTAGAAAGTAGATTTACTACTCAGCAGCCAGGGCCAGCTGAGAAGGCTTCCTAGTTCTAGCACCCGAAAGAATACATGCCCCCCTAAGGGAAGCAAACCCCCATAGGGTAAATTTCAATTGAAGGGGAGAGAGACCTGTTATAATACCACATGGGCCAGCAGGAAGCAGCCTGTCTCCTCACGCAAGAGATGGTGGAGGTTCGGGTCTCAAGTCTCAAGGGGGCACAGTTCAAAATACTGTCTTCGTTGGCATCTTTGTGTGTCTTGGCACTTGGTAATATGACTTATGGGTTCACAAAGATTCTCCACGAGGAATTTAGATTCAAAGCACATTCTAGAGAAATGTGGTCTAAGGCGGGATTTGTAGAAGGCGTGAGCCAGCTCACACAGGGGCAGACCTGGGAGTGGAGTCCATATAGGTGAGTACAAGCCTCTGTCCATACAGCACAGAAAATAGTAGCCTACCCGTGGCATATCATTCTTCAGATGGGCTTAAAAGGCCCCGTGTCTAGGCAGGGTGGCCAGTGAGTGCCTGGCTGTGAGCGAAGGACAGCTATCAGTGGGTGCAGCTTAATAAATCCCACTAAGTCTAAACCAACACTTGGGAGGGGTCTTCCAGGTGCAGAGTACTGACTGTAGGCCAGGAAAAACCGTCATTTTCTTCTAATGAGACTAGAGGTCCCTTCCTCCATTAGATATTATCCATATCTACCTGCCTGAGAGACACCCCCACTCCAGGAGCCAGGCCTGCATATTACATCCAGATCAACCATACTGGCCACCTAAGCTATTGGCAATTACAGATTCTGTAGGGTTCAGAGCTACAGGCAAGAATTTGGAGCCTGGAAGAACGGTGGAGGGACCATGGTGGGTGGTCTTCATTGTGAACTGGACACAATCTAGAAGGACCTAGGAAGAGAGCCTAAACGAGGAATTGTCTAGATCAGGTCAGCCTATGATGTCTGGGGTGGGGAGGGGGTGGCAGAAGAGGAGTACTTGCTAAACTTAAACTTAGTAGATTGGGAAGACCCAGCCCACTGTGGGCAGCACCATTTTCTAGCTTCGGGTCCTGGATTGTGTAAGATTAAGTGGAGAACCTGAGCAGAATATATACATGTATATATTAATTTCTCTCTGCTCAGGATTGTGGGTGTGATTAGCTGTTTAAGTTCTTGTTGCTTTTTTTTTTTTTTTTTTTTTTTTTTGAGACAGGGTTTCTCAAACCCTGTGTAGCCTGGTTGTCCTGGAAATCACTCTGTAGACCAGGCTGGCCTTAAACTCAGAGATCTGCCTACCTCTGCCTCCTGAATGCTGGGATTAAAAGCGTGTGCCACCATTGTCTGGCAAACTTTTTCAACATTTTAAAACATAAAACGTTGTCAAGAAAGTTGTCATAGTCATTAGCTGGAGTCCTAGCAAGAAGCAGGTGTCATATAAAATTGGAGTTTTGGGAGAGTTTGGTAGGTAGGTAGGGAAGTGGAGTCCCAGAGCTGCAGAGGGGAGCTGTTTACCCCCATCTCCAGGAGCTCCCAGGGGAAGGATAGTGTTAGAACCCAGAGAGAGCATCCGGCAGGAATAGAGGCCTCTGTGGAGGGGCCCACAGGCCCTCACAGGGAGGGATCCAGGCCACAGGTCCTCCGCCCTCACTCAAATTCTTCCCTATCTTCTCACCCTTTTGCCCCTGGCTGGGGCTCCTACTGGCTTAACGCCATGGGAAGCAAGGGTAGTGAACAGATCTGAGTTCAAACAGTAGATTCTCAGCATGTCAGCTCACAGGGGGAGGGCAGCACCTGCGTGTTGCATGGGAAAGGCGCCCAGATCAAGAAGGCCCTAATCATGGCTCCCCCTGCCAGAGGAGGGGTGTGGCCCTGGATTCTTAAGGGCCAGGCTGCCTGCTGTTGTTCCTCATTCTGCAGCTACGGCCTTCCTTAAATGACACATGAAGTCATTTTGAAATAGAGAAGGAGCTCCGAAGGTCTCGTGTTAGCCGTTTGTGCCTAACATTTCTGAGCTGTTTAGTGATCCATGTTCCCTCGCTCATGCTGCTCCTCAGGAAGGTGATACCCATGAGATTTCTGCTCCATAGTGACTCCCCCCTTCTCCTTGCCAGGGACGAATTCTTTTCTTCTCTAACAACTAGAACATGCGGCAGGCAGCTTGCTTTAGAAAAACATGAAGACGGGATGTCTGACAAAAAGTATTTTGTCACCGTGTTGGGCAGGCACATACTGGGTGGTACCCTTCCACTGGGCTCCATCTCCAGCCCCAAGGTTTTTCCACTTTAAAGAGCCTGTACCTGGGATATCCCCGGCTTGAAGAAGACCTCTCTCTGGGGTTTGCTTAATCAACAGACTAGGCAGGAATGTTCAGAATCACAAGAAAATAAGGTAAGGATTAGTTCTATTTGCAAAACAAAATGTAGTCTATTCCCTTGCCTCCAGTTAATTAATATGTCTATAAAGAGTATCCAGAAACAGCATTTCTATACGGTCTTTGTAGACAGCAACCCAAGGAGCCCAGTTCACTCTGTCTCGGATACAGTTTCAGTGTCTGCTTCTCCCACAAGCTGGCAAGAGCCTTGAGAAACCCAGCATGATAGCCCAAGTCTTTCTACAGGGGAAACTGGTTGCACACATAAGGACCCACCACTATTCTGAAATGCATCTACCCCATGGTTGTCATTGAAAGAGGTGGAGGAAGCAGAGGAACTCGGACTGCCCACTGGACCTTGCAGGGAGAGATCTTGTTCTCCCACCTCTTGGCATCTGCATCTACCTGACAGGGATAGTGTTAAAGTCAGGCACGAGGACTACCCCTCGGACTCAGGTGTCAGCAAGAGGAGGGTGCTCATGTCTTAAGGGCAGCTGAAGGACGGCTGGTGTTCAGGCTGCACAGACCTTTCCATAGTCAAACCTGGGGATGACTAAGAACATGCTCGGGGGAGGGGGAGCGTGGACAGCAGCCGGAGGTCAGAGCCCTAGACAAGCTGAAACTTCCCAGGGGATAATTTTAATGTCAGCACTGTCTGCCATCTCTAAATGCAGAACTGAAATCAGATTGGGCACAGGGAGGAAGTCTGCCAGCCGCGAAGCAGGAAGTGTGGTGCTTCGGGTGGTCACTCCTGAAGGTTTGGGCAGCTTTTATTTTAGATGGAAAAGCCTACCCGGAGCTGGGCTGCAGGCCTGCCATGTCAGCACTCAGGAGGCAGTGGCAGGAGGATCAGGAATTCAAGGCCATTTTCCACTACACAGCCAGTTTGAGGCCAGCCTTTCCAGTTACCATGGAGACTTTACAGATGATGAGAAGTGTGAAGTGGAGAACCCAAACCAAACAAGAAGCTCTCTGCAGGATTTCATGACCTCCGAGTGCTTGTTTCGGGTCCAAGGAGAAAGTCAGGAGATAGGGTTTAGGAAGGGGGCAAGCATAAGTTTGTCTGCTGGGCAGAGGGATGCTGCCTGTTGCTCTTATTATTTCTGCTCCTCAGCAAGGACCCTGGGTCTGCGGAAGTTGGAAAGAAGTGAAGGAGGGACAGCCACGGGCTAGATTCAGTCCAGGCCTAGGAGAACTTCACGACTAGAACTCAGCAGAGCTGAGGGCAATGCAGGCTGTGGGGAGGGATGGAAAACTTAGAGCTCAGCTGGCCTGGCCAGGCCTTTGTGTTCTGCTCTGAGCCGCTCAGCACACCAAGACACCAAGCCCTGCCATTTTCCTATGTGGTTATCACTGTGGCTAGGTCCCACCTTTTCCTGGGTCTCTCTCTTATCTCTGCAGCCATCAGGTGGTTTCCTCTCCCTCCCTTCTGCCTTCAGAACTTCAACCAAATGTCTTCCTGAGAATTACAGACCCAGTAATGGGTGAAGAGAGGGGGGAAGGGCTCTGTGGGTCTCTGGGGCTTTGGTAGCATTTGAACTTTTTAAAAAAGCGATTCAAAGTTTCTGGGAGTGTTTAGGAGCTGGAGTATATATACATGTAGTATAAATGGATTGGTGTTTTAATTTTTATTTTTTTGATACAAGGTCTCATATTATAGCCCAGACTTAAACTCATCATCCCCCAGCCTCAGCCTCCTGAGTGTGGAGGTGACAGGTGTTAACTGCCACAGCTGGCCTAGCTGACATCATACGGCAAGAGGAGATGCTGTACTCAATTAAATTAG
Source organism: Alexandromys fortis (assembly GCF_014885135.2). Taxonomy (NCBI): domain Eukaryota; kingdom Metazoa; phylum Chordata; class Mammalia; order Rodentia; family Cricetidae; genus Alexandromys; species Alexandromys fortis. The sequence goes on along the minus strand of NW_026068093.1, from coordinate 2,169,595 downwards.
GGAGGTAAGGTGGGAAGAAGGAGAAAGGGGCAGGGATGGGGAGCTGGTCTAGCTAGAACACTAATCCACCCAGGAAGCATGGCCAGCTAGAGAGACTCAGGAGCCTGGGAAAAGAGGAGGTTGGGCTGAGAATAGTTTTGGAAGCTGCTTTGGAATTATAAGGCTTAGAATGAAACCTCTACAGGATATCCCCATTAGAAGACAGCTACCCCCCCCCCCACACACACACCACTACCACTGAGGACTTCACTCTGGAGCACAGGCTAGACTGGTACTCACTGCATAGCTTAGGCTGGTCCAAAGCTTGAGATCCTCCTGCCTCACCCTCCCAAGTACTGGGATTATAGGCCCAATTCCTCTTTCTATGAACACGTTTTCAATGTTTCATTGCCTGTGAAGTAGCTAGGGTCAACTTCTGAGCTGAGGTCATGGAGATGGTCAAGATGCAGAAGGATACAGAGATAGTTGGACTGAAGACACAGTGGAGGTTGAGATAAGGAAGTATCCCCAGCCCGAGAATCCTCTAGAGATGGTCAGGGCAGCAAGGCAGCAGGGCAGGGGACTGGGTTCTACACCTGCTAGGAAACAAGCAGAAGAACGCAAGCCGGGCTAGGGAAGGAGCCACAGAGCAACTCTGTTGTTTTGGATTGGAATGGGATCAAACAGTGTGAATTCAGTGTGTGTGTGTGTGTGTGTGTGTGTGTGTGTGTGTGTGAAAGGAGGGTGTCAGGTGACTTCTTTTATCACTTTCTACTTACCCCCTCCCCCTTTATTTTGACACAGAGACTCTCCCTGAATCTGGGGATCTTTTTTTTTCTTTTTTTCTCAGCTCTTCTGGAAGTCAGCAAGTCCATGAAACCTCTGTCTACCTCAGAGCCAGGGGAACATGTGTGTGCAGGGATGTATGGCTCATGGCCTGGGGGCTGCGATTGGAACGTTGGTGCTCATGATTGCACAGAAAGTGCCCTTAACTGCTGAGCCATCTTTCTAACCCCTCAAACTCATTGTCTTTAATGTATTCTAGGAGAAAAGTATGAGTGTGTATGTGTACACACACACACACACACGCACACATCATTTCTTGGTTCTGTCTGCTGAGAGGGCCTAGAAGTTATGACACACTAACAGCAATGAGCATGCTCACTGCTCAAATCTTGGATGCCGAACACCTTTCCCCATAGAAAGACCCAGAGATCCTCTTACTCAGCTACCAGTTGATAATCCAGGGCCGGGATGGTACATCAGAATCCATGATATCTACGGCTCTAGAACAACAGTTCTCAACCAATGGGTTACAAGCCCCTTTGGCAAACCTTTATCTCCAAAAATTATTTACAACAGTATATAGTTTATATACAGTAGCAAAATTACAGCTGTGGAGTAGCAATAAAGATAATCTTATGATTAGGTGTCAATACAACATGAGGAATTGTATGGAGGGGTTGCAGCATTAGGAAGGTTGAGAACCTCTGCTCTAAGAGAGAGAGAAGCCATGCTTTGCACATGAAAACAATTGATCAAAAAGAGCCAGGAGCCAACTGAAAGGGCAGTGGGAGCGAGCAGCAAGCACAATCTGAACATCAGAGTAAATAATGACATAGTTATAATCCACTGAGTACAATGAGAATTCATGAGTCTATCCTTATATAAATAAACCAGAGGGAAAAGCTCTTCCCACGGTCGAATGCCAATTAATAGCTGTCGAACCAATGACAGGAAGAGGCAGTTAGCATCTGGCAGCCGTCATTGTACTAATTAATTCAGGCAAGCTTTACCAGGAGATGCTAAAGCTAGGGATGAGATATTTAGATAGATTCAGACTATTGCCACAAAACAGTTCTGTGGATGTGTTGACTTTTCTAATTTTATTTTATTTACTCTTCAGGTATTGAATTCAGAGCGTTTGGTGTGCTAGGCAAGCAATCTACCCTCAATCATACCCCTAGTTTAGTTATCAGATTTTTGTTTATCTTGAGACAGGGTCTTATTATTTAGACCAAGAGCCACTCAAGTTCATGATCCTCTTGCCTCAACTTCTGAGTGTTGGGATTACAAATTGTGTTGCTATACCTGACTTTAGTTATTTATTTCATTTTATTATTTTAGACAGTGAGTCATAATCTAAGCTGGCCTCGAATTTACCATGAAGCCTAAAATGACCTTGAATTCCTGTTCCTGGGGCTGGGGATATAGGGCAGTGGCAGAATGATTAACATGTGTGAGACTCTGTTCAATTCCAAGCACACACACACACACACACACACACACACACACACAGAGAGAGAGAGAGAGAGAGAGAGAGAGAGAGAACGAAAACTTCAAGTATCTATAGTAATTTTGCAAAGCAATGCCATCTGCAAAATCTGCAAAATCAGATGCCATCAAAGCCCCATACTCAACGTTTACTCCAACAACAGGGCAGAGCAACCTGTGCCTTTCCTTGAGTGAGAGTGTTGATCACAGTACCACTCTTGAGAAGTCCTAGTGCAAAGACAGGACTGGACCCAGTCATGGAGAAAAACCCTGAAGTACTCAAATCAAGAGGCAGCCTACAAAATTACTAGCTGACTAGCTAGTTCTCCAAAACAAACAAAAAAGGTCAATGTCACAAAAGAAGGGACAAGACTCCAGATTGAACATTGGTCCAGGAGGAAAATTATCTTATGTATGTAAGCTATGGTTTGCATGAATATACAAATAGATTTTTTTATATTCCTGCTAAGATTGTTGGAGAGATTTGAATGGAGTTTTGGGATTGGATGGAGATTGGCATCAACATCCTGATTTTGAGAGATGAATGGGGCTGCGTAGAAGAGAGAGCTAAGGGGGCGTTGCCGGGCTCTTACTCTCCAAGGACTCAGAAAAACAACAATGGAACAAGAGACAACGATCAGCATATTATATGCTAAAATATTCAATGGGGGGAAAATGAGAGAGGAAATGCAATTCTTTGTACTGTTCTTAAAATTTTTCTATGTCAAATTACTTTCAAAATAAGTTGTTTTTTTTTTTAAAAAAAGACAACCAGACCGAGAATGGTCTGTGTCTTAGTTGGTTACACGCAAACACTTTTTTGAGCGCCACGTGGTTATAGAAAGCATTCTTAGAGTCAGTTTATGTAACCTAGACCATTTCTTTAGTATGTGCACATACAGGCATGTGCCCACACATGTGTATACACAGGACAGGGTTTTCAAAGAGATCTTGTCTAAAAGTGTCACATTTTAAAAGTCCATATAAAACCATTCCAGATTTGCATGCTTTCAGAGGTTTCTATATGAAATCTCCAGCTATCTTAGAACATCTACCGTGCTCAGACAACTGCAATAATAATTCAGATACAGGAAAAACATAAAAACGATCATGGAAAGTCTGGTAGTTCAGTGTGAGTGGATGGAAGATGAGGGGTGGTGACACCCCAGGCAAGCTTCCCCCGAGGACCGATTGTTGTCTCACATACAGTGCTACCAGGCTTGCCTGGAGAGGGGTAGTGCCCCCTTTATCGGCACAGCTCTTAAGCTGGGGCTGGAGAACTCAAGGTGGCGTGGGCAATTGGTATGGCAGATCTGGGCTCCTGCCAAAGTGTCAGCATCCAAGAGCAAGTTAGATATTATGAGTGGGACAGGAGGCTGGCTGGCTGGGAGAGAGGAGACAGAATGGAAATCAATGTGGATCTGGGACCTGGAGGTTTGATTTGTCACAAATGAATGACAGCTGAAGACAAGCTTGTTAGGTTCAGAGGATGGTTTGGGTGGGGTCTGGGAAAACCCTGTATGGGGGACCCCTGTTCTCCTTCCCTGTGGAGATGAAGAGAGGGGCAGCGGCTGGCGCCCATTTCTCTGGGCACAGTCCTTATTTCTGCTGGGTTGGCCCATGTCAGGATTCTGAAACTGAGGACTTGGGAACCAAAGTGCAGAGAAATGAAAAGAAGGGACTGCAACACACCTCTTGGAAGGATACCTGCAGGGTAAGGAATGCAAGTGGACACAATGCCAACTCTGCCCCAGTTCACGACATCCATGAGCGGGAGTCACAATGAAATCATTTTTCCTGACCCAGATATCCAGGGAGTACCAGGCTGTCTATCAGGGGCAGGTTCCTCCTTGCACTCAGCCAGTACCTTGGGGTCATCCCTGTTCTAACCTCCCCCCAATTTCATCCAGATTTTTGCTCATATGCCTTTGAGAAGTGTCTGTGGGATGACTGTGTATGGGCTCTGCCCTCAGCCCCAGCCAGCAGTATCTGCCCCGGGTACCCTCCTGCTGAGGAAGTTCAGGATGCCAAGACACCTCCTATGCCAACAACTACTTGGGCTCCTTTGACTTTATCTCCCATGGGCTGTGATCCCTGCTGAGAGGCTGGGGTCACTGGGCCCAAATCCCTGCCCCTCAGTCTCCTGAATCTACATTGTGAATAAGTCCTAGCTCTCCTCAAGGATTTGAGCAGCTCATATCAAAGGAGCGTTAAGACTAGGAGAGGGCTGATACCCAATGACAGCTCTAGATGCTTCCTCTGAGCTCTCTGGTATTGCCACGGTGATAAAAGGGGAATGATGGCAATGCCATCTGTCAGCATATGTACTTAGGTGTTGGGGCAGAAGAATCCTTGCCTGGTACCTCAGGACAAAATGAAAGTCTGAGACAAGATGGGGTCTTTTGTCATTGGAGTCAGAGCAGTCAACTAGACATTGTGCCTCATACCAGCATCTCAGTGAGGTCATCCGTTACCTATGGAAACCATTGCTGCACTTTCTCCACAGCTCATGCCCTACTGTGGAAATATGAATCCATACCCCCATCTCAGTGCTTTGTAACATCTTATACTAGAATATGAGAGACCTACTTCTTTGTCCTATCAGTGTGGCTCGGCCATGTGACTTGCCTTAGCCAACTTAATGTGGGCGAATGTATCACTTCTGAGCAGAGAGCGCTATGGGTCTCTCCTTGATACCCCTGGGACATATGGCCTTCTAGAAGAAGAAATGCCCATCATCCTTGGACAAGAACATGTAAGAAGCAGACCCAGATCTGACCCAGGGTCCAACTTGACCCAGCAGAGCCCATCTAGATTAGCCAGTGACGACTAGACTGTAAAAGCCAGGAAAGAAAAATCAATGTTTACTGCAAGCAAAAAGACTTTTTGGATGGAGGACACAAACCACTTTTAATTCTAGCATTAAAGTTACAGTGGGACCTCTAGTGGGTTGCCCACATGACAGTAGGCAGCATGCAGAGTCTTGAGAAGGTCATGCAAAAACAGATAGTGGGAGAATGAGCATTTCCCAAGGAGCTTTCTTTTACTGAACTTTAGGATGTCATCATCTTCACTGGCCTGAGGAAGCTGAAGCTGTAAGAGATTGGGTATCTGGTCCAATGTTATTCCGTTCCTTTTATCACTGTGACTGTCACTGGGGCTAAATCTCAAACTTACACACCTTCATCCCAGCTTTACAGGGCTCACTGTCCTTCTATCTCATTCTTTGTGGGGGTCTTCAGTCCCCTCTGGCTCCTCTCTTGTAGATCCCAGAACCTCTTCTTGGTGCCCTCCACTCTCCCAAGCTTCCACCTTTCCATCCTTGCCCATGGAAGATACCATGCAGGATACACCACACCCTTTAACACCAGAGTAGACTAGTGATGGCTGCTCAGCAAGACAGCAGATAGCTCACTTGTAGTAACTGGACTCTGATCAGTATCCAGCTGGGTTTGACCCTGGGCATCAATGGATACCAAAGTCAATAAAAAACTTTGTCAGGGGCAAAAGCTTTGGGAAGTCTAATGCTATCAGAGGGATGTCATAGTTTAAATTTACTATGTTCCTATCAGATTCATGGCATGAGTGCTTACTCCCGGGCCCAAAGCATGATTTTTAGTTTTGTTGTTGTTTTTGTTTTGAAACAGAGTTTGTCTGTGTATCACTGGCTGTCCTGAGACTTGTTCTGAAGACAAGACTGGCCTCAAACTTAAGAGATCCACTTGACTCTGTCTCCTAAGTGCAGGGATTAAAGGCATGTGCCACCACTGGTGTGGGAAGGCTTCTGTATATGTGCTGCTTTTATTGGTTAATGAATAAAGAAGCTGCTTTTGCCTATGGTAGGACAGAATAGAGCTAGGCAGACGGGCTGGGGGGGGGGACTAAACTGAATGTTGGGAGAAAGGAGGTGGAGTCAAAGAGAAGTCATGTAGCCCCACTGGAGACAGACACTGGACAGAACTTTACCCAGTATTCCACTGCCACATGGCGATACACAGATTAATGGAGATGGGTAGTTTAGAATATAAGAGTCAGCCAGAAATATGCTTAAGCTATTGGCCAAACAGTATTGCAAATAATATAGTTTCTGAGTGATTATTTCATGGTCTGGGTAGCCGGGAACAAACAAGCGGCCTTCAACAATAACCAATGTCCAGAAAGCATGGTTTTTAGAAAGTTGTAGAGATTTATAAGGTAGGGACCTACTTGCAGAAATCTTTTAAGGCTAGATGTGCCCTGGTTCTGGTCCCTGAGATCCTACACTGTACAGTGTGGTCCATCCTTTTGTTTAACTGTCTGTGTCTGGTACCTATTCTGAACTCCATCCATAGGGCATTATTTCCTACTAGAAAATAATATAGAAAATTCCCTCCTTCACTCCATGCTTATGTTGTATAAGGAACCTTATGAGGGTAGAATGGCTCAGCCATTCAGGAGTACAGTCAGGGCATAATTTAGGCAAATGAAATATAAGCAAATCCCATGGTATAGGAACTTTACTCCTGGTCGGTAGCCAGGGCTCATACTGGGCCACCTCTGTGGATCATGATCAGAGGTTAGTATATGGTGAATAAGATTTGGAGGGAGCCTGGATGAGTGTCCCTGAGAGACTAGACAGGTGAGGTTGATTAAGGCAAACACAGGATGTCCCAACGAAAGGATGGAAGGATTGGATGGGTATGCATGCAGCAACATAGAAAAAAAAATTTTAAGACAAGGTTTCTCTGTGTAGCCCTGGATCTGCCTGCCTCTGCCTCCCAAGTGCTGGGATTAAAAGCATGAGGTGACACCCAGCTAACATGGAAAAATCTTGCAGGGCCAGTGAGATGGCCCAGCAGGTCAAGGCACTTGCTGCCTAGGCTGACAACCTGAGTTTGATCTCTGAGACCCACAAAGCAGAAGAGAGCCAACCCCCACAGGTTGTCTTGTGGCCTCCCCATATGCTACATGTGCATGTACTTGCACACCCATGCACAATAAATAAATACAATTTAAAAATTTGAAAAAAAATCTTACAAAGATTCTTGGGTGAAAAAATAGAAAACAGAATGAGACCTACGATGTTGCTTGAGTCAAAGGAGTATACAAATAAAAGACACCCCTTAAATGGTTGCCTGTGGAGGGGAGGGCCATAAGCACATACAGTAGAAAGGACTGAATCGTTCTGTAGAGTTACTGTTTTATGGTTTTGATCATGCAAATTGTTTTAAGATTGGTTCCTAGCTCTCCGACCTGAATTTACTGCCAATTATTCTGTGCTTGAAGTTTTCCCCTTGGGTTAAAAGCAGAGAAAGAGCAAAGCAGGGTGGTTCACACCTGTAATCCCAGCACTCAGAGGATCACCGCTGGTTGGAAACCAGTGTAGGCTACCATGGTAAGTTCAAGGCAAGCCTGGGCTACACACTGAGACCCTGTCAAATAACGTAAAATTAATAAATGCAGGAAGGCTGGGCGAGAAGAAGTAACATCGCGGAGAGTATAGCATCTGAAGCTCGGTGTGAGGGAAGAAGGCTGCGTAACACACTAGGGAGAGGTGGTGACTTGCGGCAAGGGAGAATTATCCCTTAAAGAAGTTTTCATTTAGTTCCAGTAATAGCCTGTGGGGGAACACAGACCCAGAGTTACTGGAATTTACAGCTGTTGAGAGAAAGTAAAAGTCCAGGTTTTCAGATGAAGTATCACATTCTTTTTAATGTGCACAACTGATTTTTTTTAAAGCATCATATCTGCCACTCAAAAAAAAAAAAAAAAAAGAGGAGAAGGTTGGCTGAGCACCAACATTCATCTCTGTCGGCTTCTTGACCTCAGAAGGAAGAAGGCCAGCCGGTCACCTTATGCGCCCACTACCATGCCTCCCCACCACAACGGACCATATTCCCTCAAACTGTGAGCCCCAGTAACCCTTACTTCTTCCTTCAGTTGCTTCTTATGGGACAGTTTGTCATTGCAGTGTGGAGTGTTGTACTTAACTCTCAGGCTATACCCATCTCCTTGGCCACGAACGAGGATTATGCGACCTATTTGGCCAAGACTGTAAATTGCCGCTACTGTAAGCCCAGGCATGAGTCACCACCCTCAGGGATCTCTGCTAAGCGTAGTCACCTCCCACTTTCCAGACTAATAAACTGAAGCTGGGGGGGGGGGGGCAAGCCAGTAAGCAGCACCTCTCCATGGCTTCTGCATCAGCTCCTGCCTCTATGAACCTGACCTGTTTGAGTTCCTATTCAAAGATGGACTACGGTGTGGTGTGGAAGTGTAAGCCAGATAAACGTTCTCCTCCCCAACTTGCTTTTGGTCACGGTGTTTCACCGCAATAATAAAAACACTGATTAGGACCAGGAGGCTCTGATAAGGATGCCCAAGTCCAGAGCAGGCTGACTTTGTCATCTCCTCCAATCTGAGTTTATACCACACTGTCCAGAGTTGTTACCAATGGTTCCCACTGGCTTAAACCCAGTTCTTCATAAACCTTAAGAGCTGGTTGTTCAGAGCAGCCATTCCAGTGGGCACCATAGTGGGAGTATTGACACACAGACATTGGCAGATGGTGGGGCATTGTTTTCCTTGTTGGAGAATGACTGTCAAATGTCTGCATGACCCCAGTATTAGAAGGCAACTTTGAATCAGGAGAAAAGCACAGCGGCCACCGAAAGGTTAATGGCTATTGAGGCAATGCATAGGGAAAGCAGTATTCATCAAGGAAAAAGATTTTCCCACTTAAAGATGGCAAAGGCCCAGATCAAAACAGGAAGCTTCCAGCCTGCTTTGGTGGGTGGTGGGATTGTCTGAGGCTGAGAGGCCGGAAAGGGACAAGAACAAAGTGTTCTCTGCTTGGCAAGCTGACATGACAGCCATGGGCCCTCCAGCTCCCTGGCTCTGGGACCAGAAGCTCAGTTAGGTAGACAGTGACTTCAATAAACACTGGCCCTCAGAGGAACCGAAAGTTTTCTCTGCAGCCTCCTGCTGCCCAGAGGAACTGAGCAAGGCATGGTCCAACCTGAGACCAGAGGCCAAGGCAGGCAAGGGGTGGCAGCTACACTTGCTGCTGTCACATACAAACCCCATCCCAGGGAAGGAAGAGAACTCCGAGCAAGAGAGTTGAACTGGGGGTGGGGGGTGGGGAGGGGAGATCTAAGGGGAAGGGCAGATGCGGAAGCTGTGACTTTCACAATGGGCGAGATGGCTTACTCTGCAGTTCACACTTCAGTGGGTTTAGGTGCATCCTGGGTAAGGTTTTAGGTCAGTTTACCAAAGCAGGGACTATGAGAAAATGCAAAGTGTGTCGTGGTCTAGGAACCAGGGGGTGTGCACTGGGAACCAATCCAGTCAGCAAAAACTGTTTCGCACATTTTGTGTAGAAGGCCGGTATATGTTTGCTTGCTTCGCAGGAAGGTTATTTATTGAATCTTTTAGATTTGTATACATTAATTAAACATAATAGGTCTCACTGTGATGCTCATATATATATATATATATATATATATATATATATATATATATATATATATATAATGTATTTTGTTCACATTCACCCGTATTACCCTCTGTTACCCCACATACACTCCTGCTGATCTCTTTTGGTTTCTAATCTCCCGCTTTATGTCTCTTTTAGTGTGTGTGTGTGTGTGTGTGTGTGTGTGTGTACCGATGAGTTTAATTAGGGTTGTTTATGAGAGCATAGATTAAGGAGCATGGGCAACTTACTAGTGGCTACACCACTGAAGAAACTGTCTCCCCTCCCCATTGTTAATTGCCTATAAATCTTCAGAGAGTGGTGGGGCCTCACAAATCGCTCACCCTTCCATAGCAGGAAGAGCTTCTTTTGTTTCTAGGGTAGAGCAGGCTTGGGGTGAGATAGCAAATGAGGAGGGAACTATGGCGTTTAAAGGGAGAAGATTCCACCCATGGCCAGCACTTCATCATGGGGTAATGGAAATCTGAGTTCATCAGAACGTCACAGCTCTTCAAAAGAGGCTAAGAACGTCAGATAACTGTGTGGAAAAATCTCTGAATTTTAAGAAATGTTTTTCATTGGTCTGTAACTAAAGAAAGACACGTGCCAGAAAATCAATAGTGCCAAACCTTCCTTAACACAGCAGCCACCTGCTTCCGACTATAAATCTCATCCATGTAGATTTGAGCAAAGCATCTTGTGGAATTCATTCAGGAGTTGTTGAAGACCACATGGAAAAGTACAGGCTCAGCATGGACATAGATCTCTGCTCCATCAGCTGCTCAGATTGCTAGAGAAAGCTTACTCACAGAAGGCTGCCACCCAGCTAGGAGGCATCTCCAGCCTGCTGGGGGACCAAACCAGAAGGAGGCAGACCTGGATGCTCTGAAGTGATACGCTGGACCTGGTAACGTGAAGTTTAGGGGAACACTATGCTAGAGTTCTGAGCGGAAGCAGGAACACGTACACGCAAGAAAGACAGGAGACTGACAGTAAATACAGCGTAGGTAAAGGAATGGCACAACCTCCTCAAAGGTAGAGCTAGTCAAGCTGAGCTCCCTGAGACTGCCAAACAGGAGAGCAAGCATGCCCTGCAGCACTGGCTACCAAAGACCCCCCTGGGAAGGAGATATCAGCCCGAGCACATCAAGAGTGAGGAGAGGGTGGACACGTGGGATGGTGGACAGAAGTCAGAGTTCAGCCTGAAGGACATACAGAATGGTGGGCAGAACTCACAGAGTTCATCCAGGGACAGTTGCTTGCTCTCCAACTAGCTGAGGACTTTGCATCTCATGAGGGGTAGAAGCAGCCATGGGAAGGGATGGTCCTTGCAGGAAGGCTTCATCCCCCCTTCAAGGACACATTGTGGGACACGCAGGTTATCGTCTGAGAGTTTCTGCTGCCTGGTGCTGACCACTCAGGCGTACACAGCGGCAGAACCTTCTCGCAGGACCTGTGCTGACCCTCATCCTATTTACCTGCATCTTGTCTTCCCCTCGCTTCCCTGCTGTGGCACTGTCGGGTCGAGGCCTTTCTCCAGGCATGCCTTCTTATTCCTGGTCTTAATTTTAGCCTCCTTCTGGGGCAGGAATCAGAAGCAGGCCACAGGGACTGCCGCCACTATCAATGTGCAGTGCTGTGTTGTTGTAAGAGGAGATTAATCAATCAGTGTAACAGAAGGAGGCGTCTGCTTCCAGACCTAGATGAAGTGGGAAATCGGCATACGGGCTGATGAATCGTGAGTCAGCAGCCAAGGGTGGACTGTTTACATCCGAGGTTGCTGAGTCACAGCCCCATTTTATAACAAATGTCAAAATAAAGAACTTGACATAAAAACATGGTGAAAGTGCTAGAAAATTAAAAAAAATACTATTTTCTTCCGATAATTGAGATTGGTGAGTCACAAGACCTAGAATCTACGTGAAAACTAAATGATTTTTATTTTTGGAAACAGAATCTCATGTTGCCCAGTCTGGCTGCAAACTCCCTATTTGGCTGAAGATGGCCTTGATCTTCTGTTTGTCCCAGGTGCTAAGATTATAGGTGTGTGCCACCATGCCCCGTTTTTGTTTGTTTGTTTTTTGTTTTGTTTTGGTTTGGTTTGGTTTTTCGAGACAGAGTTTCTCTGTGTAACAGCCCTAGCCTCTGCCTTCTGAGCGCTGGGATTAAAGGTGTACACCACCACCGCCTGGCCCCACCATGCCCAGTTTTATCTGGTGCTGATGACCAATCACAGGGCTCCGTGTGCGCTAGACAAGCACTGGGTTCACCAAGTGAACTCTATTCCATCCTCTGTTTAAAAATTTCACTCACAGGACATGATAGATGCTAAATAATCTTACCAAAAAAAGGAGGGGGGGTAAGGACTGGTGAGGTGATTTAGTCTATAAATTCTTCCTGTACAGGTGCAAAGGGTCCCCAGAGCTCACACAGAGAGCAGGGTGTGCTGGGGTGTGCATGTAACCCCAGTCGTGTGGTGGGAAGTAGAGACAGGTGGATCCCTGCAGCTCATTGGCCTTACAACCTAGAGGAATTCATGACCTAACGGTTCAATGAGAGATACTGTTTCAAAAGATAAAGCAAGAGGGTGAGCAAGGAGAGGCACTAGACAATGCCCTCCAGCTGTAATGCGCCTGTAGGTACAAATGCCACACATGCCACACACATATACAACACACATATACAAGAACACACATACATATATACACCGCATACATATAAACACATATGCACACATACACACACCACACACACATATAACACACACACCATACACACATACCACACAAACACATACACACACCACACATATATAACACACATCATACACACATATCACACAAACACATGCACACACCACATACATATAAACACATATGCACACATACACACACCACACACACATATAACACACACACCATACACACATACCACACAAACACATATACACACCACACATATATAACACACATCATACACACATATCACACAAACACATACACACACCACACACATGTACAACACACACACATACCATACACATATACCACACATATATACAACAATACACACAAATGTAAGTAAAAGCTTTTAAAAGAAAAAGTAAACTAACCACATAAAAATTAATTGACCAAATATATGGGAAGAGCATATTTTAAATAAAAAGGATTTTTGAGGTTTATTTTTATTTTGTGTGTAAGAATGTTTTACATGCATACATGTATGTGCACCACATGTGTGCTTGTTGGAGTCCCTGAAATTGGGGTCACAGATGATGATAAGCCACCACGTGGGTGCTGGGGGTCAAACCCACATCCTCTAAACGAGCACCATGGCAGAAGCACAAGAATGGGGGCTTCTTACACAGTTACACAGTGCGTGTGCTGCCAGCCTGGGACACGACACCGGTCTTGTCTCAAACAAACAAACAAAGCAGGAAAATACTGACAAAAGGTAAATGTGCAAACTACAAGAAAAGAAATGCAAACGATGAGTGTGCATGTGAAAAAAAGGCTTATTGTCACTTCTACTATGGAAAATGCAAACCAACATTACCGAGAATGCAAACTTCACCCGTTGTTTGAGGAACCTCGCAGGCCCTGACAATGTCCAGTACTGAGGCGGAGGGGACTTGGTAGGTGCTAAGATTTACTGGGGAAAGGCTCACTTGACAAGGTTTTGGGCAAGGTGACTTGGACAAATCTACAATAAAACTGAGCATTCCTTTAATGTAGGTCTCTTTCTTACTAAAGAAAGCTTGAGTGTGGTGTGCACGGTGTCCGTGCGCATGTGTGTATGTACAGGCCTGTGCACACAGACCTCACTAACAACTACAACAACAGCACCACCAGCAAGGAAGGGGCTGTATGCCCGCCCACCTGTCACCGTTCATCAAAGCACAGGGTGAGTGATGAGACCGACAGACCCCAATGAAGGGATGCTGAGAGGAGAAAGAAAAGTGAAGGATAAGAGGTGTGGGATCACTTCATTGCTGAAATGAGGCCTGAAGGAGTCTAGCAGCCAGCCTTGTTCAAAGTGGGGAGAGGGATGGAGGGGGCAGGCTGTTTTGGAGCTCCTGGCTTGGAGCCCAGGGCCTTCTCTATGCCGGTACCCTACCATTGAGCTCCAAGTCCAGTGTGGCTGTGCTAACTCCTCTTTGAAATGATTGTAAAAAGTTTTTTTCTTATTTATTTATTTATTTATTTATTTATTTATTTTTGAGACAGGGTTTCTCTATGTAGCCTTGGCTGTCCTGGAACTCTCTCGTAGACCAGGCTGGCCTCAAATTCACAGAGATTCGCCTGCCTCTGCCTCCTGAGTGCTGGGATTAAAGGCGTGTGTCACCAAAGCCTGGCCCAGATTGTAAAAGGTTTGCTATTGTTATGTTGTGTGTATGTGGGATGGGGGCCGTAGTATGTAACCCTCTCCCACACACACGGGTGTGGCGTTGTTTCTCCTTTGCCCTTTATGTGTGTTCTGGAGGTGAAAACTCGGGTGGTCAGGTTTGTGTGAATGGTGCCTTTCTTCCTGAGTCATCCAGCCAGACACTGCCAGAATGATTTTTAAAAGCTTTTTGTGTTTCTCTTAGGCGGAAGAAAGAACAAAAGCCAAGACAAGAAAACACAAAAGAAAGGATGTCCGTATGTGAGGCAGGCTGGCTTTCTCTCCCACAGTGCCCAGTAGCTGCCAGCCTGGACTCGACCCAGGGGAGTTCCAGCCTAGGGAGGAGTCTTCTCTCCCAGGAGGCCAGCAGCTAGTGTAGCTTTAACCAACTAATTCAGAAAATTCTAAGAATCAAAAGATTACCCTGGCAGCCAGTTTCTGCCTTGGAGGTTTTAAGTATAAGACACGCACACTCTTCTGAGGACTCAAGGGATGGATGTCATTGTCACATTAATTATTACAGAGGAACTGTAATAATTATTACATTAATAAATAATTAATTAGTAATAATGAATAATAATTAATCATTACATTGAATAAGAATGGTCCTCATGGGCTTATACATTTGAATGCTTAATCATTAGGGAGTGGCAATATTTGAAAAGAATTAGAAGGGTTAGGATGGGAGGCCTTGTTGGGGGAAGAGTGTCACTGGGGGTGGTTTTTTTTTTTTTTTTTTTTTTTTTTTTTT
>NW_026068093.1:2083415-2153415 GCF_014885135.2 Alexandromys fortis | reverse complement strand
TGTTGCAAATTCTACAGCTGCATCTGAGAGACGCGCACTCACACAGATACCTTTCCAGGAAGGGAAACTGGTCTCGGGGTGAGGGGCTTTCACTTGTGTTTCATATTTTCGATCTGAATGCCCTCATTCCTGCTTTCTACCTTCCTTAAAGAAGAAGCAGAAACAGCACACATTCTATTGCAGCAACCCTCAGATGTAACCACTAGGTTGGTAGCGCACAGTGCTCCCAGGTGTAGGAAACGTGTGTGTGGCTCCCTCGGGTTGGAAGGATGCCTACTGCTTCCTCCATTTCTCTCAGGCCGTGACAGTTCCCCCCTTGTTCTTCCTGTGTGCTCATTTTCCTCTTGAGGTCAAGATATTCCACCCACTCATCCTGTATCTTAAGGGTATCTACTGAGCTCTGGGTGGATGGTATGGGGGAGGTGTCCCTGAGGACTGGAGATAGCGAAGGCCGGGCTCATTGGCCAGGCTGTGTTTCTAGGCAGAAGACTAGGTCAAAAGTTGGGGACAGGAGACGTTCCTGTCAGTCTCCTCCTCCCATGCTTGACATCAGACTTTAAGAAGCCTTCTCCCACTGCACACAACCAGGGAAGGGCATCTCTTCACTATTTCCAAGTCCTTTTCCCACCTCACACAAGCAAAATCTGTCTTTAGTGGCATGCTGCGGGGTTAGGGGCGTAGCTCAGTTGTAGACCACTTGCCTAGGGTCTGCAAGGCCTTGGGTTGAATTCCTTTTTCTTTTTTAGTTTTCAAGACAGGATTTTTTTCTGTGTAGCCCTGGCTGTCCTGGAACTCATTGTGTAGACCAGGATGACCTTGAACTCACAAAGGTCGGCCTGCCTCTGCCTCCCAAGTGCGCACACCACCACCACCTGGCTTGGGTTGAATTCTTAGCATCACGAGAAAAAGAAAAGAGATAGACACTTACATAACTTTTAAATTGTCCCCTGTTAGGAATTTAGACACAGCATTTGGGACCACTCGGATACAGACACCACAGTTCTGGGAACACGAACAATTTCCTGGTTCTCCATTTCCAGGTTGCCAGAGCCCGCGACGTGGCATATTTTTATCCTTAATGATATCCCCGAGTGGCTCTTCCTCCCTGCTTCTTTCTTTACTTTCTGTAAAACTCTCAAGGTACTCTGGGAGACAGGAGTGACAGCTGGCAGACAGGTGGGCGTGCTTGGCCCGGGAGCCAGCCCAGAGAAGAGCTGCCTCAAGGAGCAGCTTGGGGGAGCTGTCTGAGTAGTTGTGTGATTGGCCCCAGATGCTCCATGCCCTGGTGTCACCCCAGGTGCACTGGGCTGGCTGCAGGGAGGCCCTGAAGGTACCGACTGGGGGACCTTGGTGACGCCATGAGGGACAGGGCTATAGGACACAATGGCTCATCTCCTCTCCTTAGAGGTTTTCTGTGTGCTGAATCATTTAGCCGATCTTTATTTATGTGTGTCTATGTGTATGTGCACATTTGTGGGGGAGTGTGTGTGTGCATGTGTGTGTGTTTGTATATAGCATGTGTGAGCACACGTGTGGAGGCCAGAGGACAAGCTTGGGTGTCACACATCACGAAGTGTTCACCCTGCTTTGGAGTCAATGTTTCTCATTGGCTTGGCCTCGCTCATAGCTAGGCTGACTGGCCTGTGAGTCCCAGGGATTCTCCTGTCTCCACTTCCTCAGCACAAGCTGGCGAGCCGGCACCACCGAGCCTGCATTGAGCCAATATTTATGGAGTCCCTAATGGCGCCTACATTTAGCCGATGTTTATTGGGTTCCTAACGGGTACAGGTGCATTTCTAGCACTTCAGTACAAGGCAGACAAGGTCTCAGCTAGGTTGGATACATCTTCTGTTCTCAGAATGGAGACATATAAGATAGTTAAGTGGATAGATCAGGCACACAGCTGCTGTGTAAGGCAAAATAATAACTTCCCCACCTGGTTCCATAGAGGTCCGTGTCTCCACCTCAGAACCTGTGAATAAGCTGTCATATAGCAAGCGTGAGCTGAAGTTGCCCACGTCTGATCTGAGAGAGGAAAAGACACCAGTTCATCAGAAGAATCACAGGGCTAGGCCACTGGCATCATGAAACAGTGATGACCACCATTACTGGCTTGAAGGACAGAGGAGGGGACCGCCAGTCAGGGATTCCAGGGAACCCAAGATACAGAAAAAGACAACAAAGAGGATTTTCTTTTCTCCTGAAGCCTTCAGAAGTGGCACAGCCAATGAAGGCCATTTTCGGACCTAGGGTCTCTGAAAATACGGGATGATGAGTGTGTGTAAGTGCACACCACTGAGTTGGATCACTATTGGCAAACAAATACAGCTGAGATAGAGGTAAGTGGTGTGGAACAGGAGCACAGTGGGGAGGGACTAGATGGGGAGGTCTGAGGAGAAAGGCTCTGAGACGAAATGTTGCAGTGATCAGCCACAGGCGGACCCGGAGAGCCATCTCGCTGCCTTGTTTCCTTAAATTTAAAGATAGAATAATATTCCTCTTGCCAGGATCAAGTGAAACAGTGTGTCCTGAGTGCCTGGCTCCTGCGGAGGCTCACTAAATGGATTCCATGGCAACAAGGGATGATATGATGGACACTTAGTGAAGTAATGGACTCACTGTGACCCTCCCCAGTAGGACTCTGAGTACCAGCCTTGACCCCATCCCTGCCTCTGCCTTCCTGGTTCTTCCAAGCAGAGGGATTCTGCCCCAGTGAGCAGGTGTCGGTAGTCTTTCCTAGACACAGGATCTAGGGTCTCCCCCGACTCTGTCCATGGCCACTCAGCCTTGGTTCCAGTTCCCCCGTGGACATTCCAACTGCCTTTCCCAGACTCTGGAGATTTCAAGTCTTCCATGTCTCATCGCTGTCTCTCCTTTCTGTGTCTGGTGTTCCCAGATCTGAGCAAGCCTAGGTGGTTGCCAGGGTCACCCTGTGCTGGTGTGGCAGCTAACCAGCCTCTGGATTTTGGGTTTATCTGCTCCATCGTGTAAAACCAATCATTGTGGTATACCGGGTTCTGTACTTTATGTGACGGTCTCTCTTAGTTCTTAAATCTTCACGGGAGAGCATTGCCACAGTGGCCCATTGCTTCTGGGAACGAGACAGGTTCAGGAGCATGGGCGGCATCACCAAGGGAATCAGTACACAGCGTCACCTAAAACGTGGCCAAGAGCCTTCTCTGAAAACAGGACTGCGGGAGTGACTACCTGGGCAACACACAGCAGCCTCAAGCCATGAGGCCACGGAGACCCAGGAGTGAGAACCCACAGGAAGGAAAGGAGAAAGAGCAGCTGGCATCAGGGTCAGTAAAGAAAGTGACTAGACAGTGAGGCGAGCTTGTCACAGCCAGTATCTCGATACTGAAGTGCAGGCCTCCTGGGAGGTAGTTACGGCAAGAGTGAGTCACTGGGGAGAGAAGCCTTCCCAGGGTTCAAAAGAACTTGACCACAGGAAGAAAGGCATGTGTCAGTGGGTGATGACTTCAGAGAGGGTCGTGGAGGCTTAAGAACAATTGCAGCAGGGCAAAACAAGTCTTGCTGTCCAGTGGGGCCTGCAGCTGCTTCTGTCTTCTCAAGGGGCCAGCAGATGTGATTCATCAGTGGCTACTGGATGCTCACTGTGGACTGGGAGGAGCTCTGGGAACCCCAAATAAGCAGAACAATGACATCAAACTGAATAGTCACCTGGAAGGTAGAGGGTGAGAAGTCTGTCTTTTTACGTGTGCTTGTGTGCATGTGCGCATGTGTGTTCACGTGCATGCACATGTGGGGGAATATGCGTGTGTGTGCAGGTATGCACATACATGTGTGTGTGCATGTGTGGAGGCCAGAGGCAAATGTTAGGTGTCTTCCTCAGTTATTCTCTATCTTTTAAAAAATATTTAGGTGTAAATTTTGTGTGTATGGGTGTTTTGCTTCATGTATGCCTGAGTTTACAAGCTTCATGAGCTTGGAGCTTACAAAGGCCAGAAGAGTTACAAGTGGCTGTGAGCCATCATGTGAGTGCTGGGAATCAAACTCTGCTCTTCTAGAAGAGCAGCCAGTGCTCTTAGAGATTCAGTGCTTGCTGAATCATCTCTCTGGCCCCTCCATCTTATTTTTTGAGACCGGGTCTCACTGAAGTAAGAGCTGACCAATTAGGCTAGACTAGCTGGCCAATGAGCTCCCAGGATCCACCTTATTCTGCCCCTCCCATTCCTCTGCTGGGATTACAGGCACACATAGCTGTGCTCTTCTTTGCCACGGACACACGCCCTCATGTTGGCGTGGCCAGCACTTTACTGAGTGAGTGAGCTACCTCCCCAGCCCAAGGTGGCTGTGTTCACGAGTGACCTAGTATTGCTTTTCTGGAGGCGGAGTGTTTCCAGGAGAAAAGATTCACACTGTTCAATACAGCTCTGAGTGGCCCCTGATCTCAAAGGGCAAGCTGAGACAGAAAACTAAATCTTCCCACAGAGAGCCAGAAATTGAGATGTCTTCCCCGGGCACAGAGGTTGCTAAATGGGGATTGATTTTTTCCCTTTTCTGATTTAAGTTTACTGAGCACATAGACAAATCGTTAGGAATGTCTGGTGGGGGACAGAACCAATCATGTCAGCATAGTGCTGACCGGGACAAAGGAGGGAGGTGTATCAGAGGCTGCCAACCGTGGTTTAGGGGCTTGTGGTGCAGTGAAAGTAGGTGTTCAATTTAAAACGTATACTTTCTGTTTTGAGATTCCCCTAGAGTGGACCTAACCTTATATGTTAGGTCCCTTTCACCTGCAGGTAACAGACCCCTTTAAGAACTTAAACCCAAAGGAACCCTATCACTAACAAGAAACCAGGGCATGGCCAGTTCCTAGGTTTGTTATATTTTTTTTTTAGCGAATCCAATGGCACCATTCGGGCTGGGGTTCATTTTGTGTTTCTGCTCTGCCATCTGCACGTTGACCTCACTCTCTGGTTGCCTTCCCTTATGGTCACCAAACAGCGGCAATGACGCCAGCTATCATCCCCTAGTTGGTGGGTCCGGAGCCAGTTTTCCTTGTGTCTGTTTCTAAGAAGGACTTTGATCAGACGCCCCACAGAGAGCCTGTCACATCTCGTCACAGCTCGTTGACTGGTCTGAGCCCATCGAGGGCAAGGCAGGGCTAGTGTCAGCTCTGTGCTATGTGGGACAAGAAAGGATGCTGTTTCCAGCAAAAACAAAGCAGACCCTAAGGTTCTGGGCCATGAAGCAACAAGATAGCCTGGGGGTGTGCCGAGATGGGGGAGAAAAGGCTAGTCTTTAGAGGTAGAGATGGCAGATAGAATGAATATCTTTGCCCAGTCACCTGGGAATGAATTAGATTTCCTACAGGCACACGGAGAAGGGGGTGGTGTTTTGTTTGCTCCTGAGAGGAAGGATGCTCCAGGCAGCTAACAGATGAGGGAGAGACTTGACTTTCTCAGGAGAATCTGAGACAATAAAACAGATGAGCTGGAACAAATAAAAAAAAAGTGAAACAAGAAAAACCTTTGAGTCAAAGAAAGACCTGAGTTTGCAAAGCGACCAGGTTCAAAATAATCTAGACATTAGCCACGGGGGAATGACGTGGAAAAAGAAGACGGCAGGACCCATCCCTCCCACCACTAGAACCAGCATGAACTTGGACTTGGGTTGGTGTCTGGGACTCAGTCGCACTGTATCTCAAAAGCTACAGAGGAACACCTCTGGGGAGTGTCGAAAGGAAACTTGGTCCCAAGAATTTCCCTTTCAAATATGAACCCAGCTGCAAGATGTTCTGAGACAGTCAAAGGCGTAGAAAAGCAGATCTGTCTGTGTTTACAGCAGACAGAAAGAAATTAAAATGCAGGACCCCAGAATATAGCTGCCATGACACAAAGGGTCCCCCCCCCCGTGTCCTCACATGGCCATGTTAGCCCTTGAACCTGTTTAGAGTCCCTCCTTGTGCAACGTCAGGAAGTGTGTGTTTGAGCCACATCCTTTGCCCAGAGGTTCAGACGGAATCTTTATTTCACTCGGTGACCACTCAGAACAATAACAGCTGCCACCGGCTTCCTGAACTTCATAACAACGACTCAACCGTTTGCCCTCCCAGACACTTGTGATGGGTCAGCTCTTAGAGCATGGTTTTGTTCTTTCTCCAGATGCCACACTGTCCAGAGCAATGTGACAGACACCACCAGGGACCAGGAACTTGACTCACACGTCTGAACTACACAGGTCACGGCAGGCTCTGGCCTCTGGGGTTTCCTTCTGTCTGAAAGAGTAGCCTCGGCGTCTGTGGGAAAGATCATCTCAGAGTCCCTCTTCCTCAGAACATGGATCAAGAGCCTTGGTACCCCTGTCTCCACAGTCCCTGACATGCTGCCAGCTCAGCAGAGACAGGAAGTTCTCAGAGATATCTGTGTGATGGAGTTATGAGTGGGACTTTTTTTTTTCTTATTCACAGGAATAAGTGTCAGGCAGCAAGGGAAGTCTAGAGGCCCCTATTCAATTCAGTGGTGGACCTGGTTGGGGTACCCTGTCTAAAGGCTGCTCAGAGCCCTGCAGCCTCCCTCAGCTACAATGTAGTTGTCTGTTAAGCCTCTCTGTCCTGCCTCAGACCCTCCCTTGCTTCCCAGAGAGCACAGTTACTCCAAACAGCAGCACTGGGCAAACAGTTCATTCTGAAGTCAGAGGCCCAAGATGGGTGCCACTTCCCCGAGGGGCGAGTCACTTCCTTTGCAGTTTCAGGAAGGACCCAGGATTCATAAGAACCCCATCTCTGGGTGTGGGAACCTGGGACCAGATGGGCTGAGCATCCTGCCTGTCTCTGGCCTCACACAGTACCCAGAGGAAGTTAACGTGAACCTTAGGTGCAGAAGAATCTCTGGGTCTGAGAACCTGTCTTAAACGGCTTCACAGATCCCCGCCATTACTGCAGATCCTTGCTGAGTGCACACTGACAGAGCCTGAGATAGACAGCCACCATAGACACCTTCCCACACCCCGAGAGAACATTTCCATAGCCTCCCCTGTCACCATCAGCTCTGCTGCCTCTTGTCCAGCACCCACCTCTTTTCCTTTGCAGAAACGGCTCCCATCTCACCCAGAGCCTACCACTTCCTAGACTTTCCTTCCCTCATTAGCCTTCCCTTTCTCTCTTACCGTGCCCCCTCCTTGTGCCTTCTCTTGCTCTTTGTCCTTCTCCCTCTCCATCTCGTTCTCTCTCATTTTCTTCCGTGTTTCCGTCCCTTTCTCACCTTGCAGACTAAGGAAGTAGTCGTGGTTGTCTCCCTTCTTACCAAGATCTGGACATGGCTGCATCCCTTCTAAGCAGCAAAGGGAGGGATGGCCTCCATGCAGACCACTCCCTCCCTCCATTCACAGAACTGTGACCACAGCAGGGAAAATGTGACATTCTACTTTCCTGTTTGGTTTCCTAGCAGTCGCTGAACAAAGCCAGGTGGCTGCAAAGTCCTGAACGCATGGAACCAACGGCCGAGTGCTACTCATGATCAAACAGCAGCCACGCAGGTGAGGAAGGGCCCATCTCAGAGGGCCCTCTGCCCTGCCTCTCCCATCCATGAAACAGTCTTGGTGTTGCACTGTGCAGTGTCTCAGCCTAGCTCCCGCTTCTGCTGACAATGAACGGGTTCAGGTCGTAGGAATGAGTTATACAGAAACTGTGGCTAAGCTCAGGAAAGAATGTAGGTTTTCGTTTCAATGTGAAAAGGGGAACTAGAGTTAAAATAAGCTGGGACCAGTCGCAGGGTTTCCTGAAGGACAGCTCTGACTTGGCTTCACTGGGTGTGAGCTTTGATTTGCTCCTCGGTAGTCATATGCTGTTGGTTATTTTAGTGTGCGTGCATGCGTGTGTGAGTGAATGTGTGTGCGTGTATGTGTGAGTGCGTGTATGTGTGAGTGCGTGTATGTGTGCGTGTGTGTATGTGTGTGCGTGTGTGTGAGTGCGTGTATGTGCATGTGTGAGTGCATGTGTGTGTGCATGTGTGTGTGTGAGTGCGTGTACGTGTGCATGTGTGAGTGCATGTGTGTGCATGTATGAGTGCATATGTGTGTGTGTGTGCGTGCGTGTGTGTGTTTAAGGGAGGGTCTCATGTAGTCTGGGCTGATCTCAAACTCACTATGTAGCCGAGGATGACTTAGAACTTTGATGGCCTTAGCTCTACGCCCCGAAAGTGCTAAGATTACGGGTATGTGCTGCTATGTCAGGCATTATGCAGTAGCAGGGAATCCAGCTGTGGGCTGCATATGCTAGACAGGCTCCCTACCAATTGAGCAACAGGCCCTGCCACTAGCATTTGTTTTTTTTTGTTGTTGTTTTGTTTGTTTTCCTTCTTTTTTTTTTTGTTTATAAGAAAGGACATCCTTACAAATGGGGAATTCCCTAGACCATCTAGGCCCATGGCTTTCTGCCTCTTGGTTAGCTGGTATTGGTGATCAAGACGGTCTTAGGTCAAGGGCAAGACTGAAAACAATTATGCTCAGAGATGCCATATCTCTTCCTTGAAAACTGCCTGCCCACTGCCTTGCTGAGGTGGACGTAGTAGGCCATGCTCTGTCCCCATCTGTCAGTGGTGGGTAGGCACCTGCTTCTTAACCTCCAAGCAACACAGAGCTCAGTAGCCTGTGAGTGGTCCAGGCAGAGAAAGCTGTTGGTGTCTGAGCCAATCAGATTCCCGTTGGGGGCTGGGCCGTGAGAAGGGCACTGCTCTCAGCAGGGGAGGGGCAAACCCACAGAAGAGCTGACTCACTGAGGTAGAACCCAGCCAGGGCCCCAGCGCCTCTGGGCCCAAGCCCTGGGCTTTCCTAGTGCCCTTCTGGCCACCAAGGACAGTAGCCCCTTGCATTAATCAGCCAGAGCGACCCCCTAAACCCACGGAAGCTCCCAGTGAAGAGCCACTGAAGGTCTGTGGTCATTTATGAGGTCACAGGAAGCCACCAAAGCAAGAGAGTGAAGACAACGTGGGCACAGACTCCAGACAGATGAAGTTACGGGTTTACGAACTGCGGGCACAAACCCTCGACAAGAAGCCACAAAGTCACGTCTTTTCCAGTCACACTCAAAGTTGTCGTCACTTTGAAGGAATAGAAGAAACCACAAAGGGGGAGAAAGATCAAAGACACTGACTAACTTTTAACTTAAGAGAGTTGACTCCTAGCAGGAAGCCACCTGAGAAGGACCCCAGGCCACCAGGCAAAGTTCACACAGACCTAGGCTTGGATAAAAGAGCAGAGACCACAGAGGCCCACCACTTGCCTAAGCCACCTCCCCTGGGCCAGCCACGTCCTCAGAAGCTGTGGCGTCCACATGTGAGAAAATATTTGGATGATGAACGTCAGCTGAAACCTTGAACAGAGAATTTGCTTAAGTGGACCCAAGTCTGTCCTGGTGATTTCCCCTAAACACTGGGCGGGCACAGGTACTTTCTGACCCCTTGACCAGCCTGAGACCTTCCAGCCGACCCTCCTTCCATGCTGGTGTTCACGCACACATGAGAGCGGGGTAGAAGCACGAACTGCCTGACCACCATGCCATGCCGGGGGCAGTTACTCGAGCCCACAGTGGCCTATGCTGGCCTGTCACAGGAAGCTTGGTGTGAGCAGATCTGTCCCCTAGAAGGCAGCTCTGCCACATCTGGATGGAGCCAGTCCCCTTCCAGCCTCAGCCTCTCGGAAGCAAGCAGCTGGAAGTGATCGAAGTGATTTTTTTTTAATTTCATCATTAGTCACCCATGGAGGCCTTCCTTTAGTCATGGCTGCTCTCTTCCATGTTTCCAGGGGCTTTTCCAGGCACTCACCGTGGCCTTTGGTCAAGGCAGCTGCGAGTCTACCTCTTTGGCCTAAGTAATCAATCATGCCCTTCAAGTTTTGGAAGTCACCAACGTCCCTTCCTGTTTCTACTTTCTTTTCAGCTAAACCCTGAAAACCTTGTTCCTTGCCGCTCTGGTGACATGGGACCTAAATGCTCGTCGACTCTTACTGCACTGCTCAGATGTGAGCCACACACCGCTGTGGCTCTTCCTGTGGTCCCCATCAACTTAGTGACACACAGGACCCCGAAACTGTCACCTCCTTTCTGCACACTCCCGTGTTCTCTTAATGAAGCTTGGCAAAAAATAACTTCCCTGCCTTCCACATCACCCGGCTGCCACACACTGTGGTCAGACAAAGCCCTCATGTTTGCACCACAGCTCCACCATGGTGGTCTTCGTGGACTGACTGGCACTCTTGATTTTTTTTTTCCTTTTAAAGTTCACCTGTAGCTGGTGAGATGACTCAGTGGGTATAGGCTCTTGCTGCCAAGGCTTAGGATTTGAATTCAATCCCCAGAACCCACATGGCAGAAAGAAAGAAGTAGCTCCTGAAAATTATCCTCTGACCACTACGAGCACACCATGTAGATGATAGATAGATAGATAGATAGATAGATAGATAGATAGATAGATAGATAGATAGAGTTTCTTTATGGCTTTGTGTATTTTGTCTTTGTATAGTGAATTCAGATGCCACGGCTATCAGCATTGGGCAGAAGGGGGCTATGGGAAGTTAAAGGCACCATCTCATCTCATCTTGTTCCCTTGCAAGTTCACCCCCCCTCCTGCTGCTTCCTGGGCCCCTTACATTTGCTCCTTGGTAGTAGTCAAAGAAAACAGTGGATTGAGACACAGCCACTGGCTTGGCTCCATTCACCATCATGTCTCTTTCTCAGCCACGGCCGCCAACAGTCCCTGGCATGCGTGACTATCATCCTACGACTCGTCATCTGTGAAGAGCCACGGTTATTTACTCAGCCCAAAACGTGTGCTTTGGGGACAAAGCTAAGCTCGCCAGGTCCTCACACTGAGGCTCCTCGGGCCACCTGCTCTTCCTCCTCTTTTTCACTTTCTCCCAGAGAAGGCACCAACTGGTTCGGACTTACCTGAACAGTGAATTCATCATCCTCATTGGGCAGAATCCTGTAAGTGTAAACACAGTTCCGGAACCTGAAATAGATCAAAGACGACATTAGAAACTGTGCAGGGAAACAAAGTTTGCTCGGACCAAGAAGAACAAGGCTGTTTGACACAGCGTGGGGAGTCTGCACAAAGTCTCCAAAGGTCAGCGTTGATGGTCTGAGGCGAAGCTGAACCAATGTCTCACAGTCCTGCATACAGCACTGTTTCCCTCAGCACACCAAGAGTGGCCACGGATACACCGTTTATGTCACTGCTAGATAGCCATGGGGGTCGGATCTAAATGCGCCCGTCATCCAGAGGGGCTTCCTCAATTGCTTAGCTGCCATGTTGTCTAAGAGAATGGAGCAAGAGATGTGTTTGAAGAACTGAAACTCCCAGGGGCTCAGCAAGATGGTGTGGTAACCGGGTCTGGAGTACAGCTGCAGAGGGAACATATTGGCCAAGGTGTGGCTCCCAGTACCTACCTTCTGCTGGGACCTCATTCTCACTACTGGCTCCTTCCCTGTGGACTCGTTGCTTTATGGCTTCCTTCTTCCTGAAGTGAGCCCTACCCCTTCAGACACTCAGATTTGCAGAGGGTTGGAAAGCTCTGGCTATTTCTATAGAGGAAGGGCCCAGTACCTAAGATCTCCTTCTCTTCCTAGAAGCTCTATCTTCTTTGGCTCAAGGATACCAGGCACTTTTGCCCTTCTTAGAATCTCTGAACGCAAGGGCTTGTTTAAGCTGAGGACCCTATGGTAAGGGGCCATTGGTGAGCAATCTCCAGCTAGCTGGTATCTGATAGCATGGTGGCCATGGGAGTCTCCTGGTGGCCAAGGCTGGAAGGCTGGAAGAAGTTTTGGGGAACACCATCATTACTGGCTCTTCCTTAGGTCTGCTAGAATGACCTCTCCCCCACCTTCCTCTGTTTGGGGTTTATGGAAACAGTGAAAACTAGGTGTCCTTATTGCCCCAAGGGCTAAGCGCGGTCAACAACACAATGCTTCTGAGAGTTGGGGAGGCTGGCGAGAAGTCTCAGGAGATAAGAACACTTGCTACTCTTCCAGAGGACCTGGGCTCAATTCCCAGCACCCACATGGCCAGCAACTAACTGTAATTCAAATTCCAAGGGATCCAGCATCATTTTCTGGCCTCTGCTGATACGGCATGCACATGCTACACACACACACACACACACACACACACACATGCAAACCACATACAACTATATCTTACAAAAGTCACTTAACCCCTTCCATGTGCCAGACTCAGTACCACGATTTCACATGTGTTATTAATTAACTCAGTTTACAGTTTTTATATTGAGGGTTGGGCATTTGATTTAGTTGGTAGTGCTTGCCTAGCACTTATGAAGCCCTGAGTTCAATTCCCATCACAAACCAGGCATGACGACACACATCTCTAATGCCAGTGGAAACAAAAGGATCAGAAGTTCAAAGACATCCTCAGCTGCACACGGAGTTGGAGGCCAGTCTGGATTACATGAGACTGTGTCTCCAAAAACAGAAACTAACAAACAAACATATCCAAAAATGACTGATATTGAAAAAAAAGACACACACAGAAAGTTGTAAGATGAAAAATATGTTTCCTCCATCCTATGAGTTTCTTAGACTTTTTCTTATTTGTAAAATATTTTTAAAATATACATACAATTATGTATCTATATATACCTTTAAATGTATATAAAATTATATTGTTTACATTGTATTAAAGTTTGCTTTCTTCAAAAAATATCATGGAGGTCTTCCACATTGTGGTGGTTTGAGTGAGAATGTTCCCCATAGGCTCCTATGTTTGAATACTTGGTCCCGAGTTGGTGGAACTGTTTGGGAAGGAGTAGGAGGTGTGGCCTTGTTGGAGTAGGTGTGTCATTGGGGGTGGACAGTGAGGTTTCAAAAGGATCAGGATGTAAGTTCTCAGCTACCTGCCTGCTGCCATGTTCTCTGTCAGGATGATCATGGGCTCCAAACCTGTTGGAATCCTAGTAAACTCTTTCTTTCATAGGTTGCCTTGGATGTGGTGTCTCTTCATAGCAACAGGGACGTAACCAAGACACATGAGCTGAGAGAGATGATTTGCTGATGGTCTCAGCATTCTACCACATAGATACCCCATTGTGCCCTTGACCAGGGCCTGATGGTAGTGGTAATTTGAATATTTCGCCTTTATTAAACAAGCAGCTCTGCTCCTACATCTGTGCACACGTGGATGAACTCTTTGTTTTCATGCCATCATAAGACGAAGAGGATAGCAACGCCACATCTGCTGGCTGCCGGGAAGACTAACCGCATTCATGTACTGAGAGCCTTATGAGCCATGCCTGGCTCACACTAGACACTCCGAGTGTCTGCCTCCCAAGTGCTGGGATTAGAGGCATGTGCCACCACCACCTGGCTTAGTTATCATGTATAAATAAAACTAGACAGAGTCAGCCAGACAAAAAGACATAGGCATTTTACACACATGCACACTTTTATGTAGCTTAGACCTGCTTCAAACTCATGATAATCCTCCTGTCTCAACCTCCCAAGCGCTGGGATTGCAGGTGTGAGCCACTGTGTCTGGCTGGCGGTCTGCATTTTGGTAGAGACTATTTCTGCCATCCAGCAAGACTGTAGTTTTTTTTTTTCTTCCTCCTAACGGATATGAGAGTGTCTATTTCCTCACACCCTGCTGACTGGTTTATCAGATTTCTTAATCTTTGCAAATCTGAGAGGGGGAAGAACAATGACAGCTTGCCTTCATTTGCCTCTCCCTGTGAGAAAGGTTCAGCATGTTCTTGTTCTTGGCTGTTTCTGTTTCTTTTTCTTTGAATTCCTTTTTACGTCGTCTTTGTCTCGCTTTTTCTTTGTGTCATCTTGTGCTTATTTACAGAACTCTGATCTGTGTTGCTACTTTTTTTCAATGATGTTTGCTGGTTATCTTTTGTAGCTGGGTAATTTTACGTTTTTATGCTGTCAGTTTTATAAGCTTTTCTTTTACGGCGTGACATTCATGTATACTTTAAGAAAATTTGGGGCAATGCTTTGGGAGATTGCATGACTTTGTTGCTTCATTTCCCCAAGGGAAAACTTCTCAGGAGAGCTCATGTGGCTTTAGCCCCAACTTTCTGTCCCCGTTCCCCAACCCCCAAACCTGTCTCCACAGCCCAAGTTGATACCACCACTATCTGGCCTGATGTCATCTCAGGTCTCAGAGATCTCACAGAGAATCCTCACAACACTCCCTTAGCCATCCCCCACGGTTCCTAACCTCAACCCTGTGCAGAGCCAGGGGACAGTAGAGCCTGCTCTGCCCTGTTCAGGGTTTATCTCTCAGGAGCCCTGACATTTCCTCCTATAGATAACGAAAGGCCCAGGAGGGTGAAAATGGCTCTCTCTGGCCGAGGGTAGCTACTTATGGAAGGAGCCGGCAAAACACATGGGCTCACAGACAGAAAGAAATGACAGAAAGGCAAAGAGGGGCTACTCCAAACAGGAAAACCCCCTTAGTTTAGTTAAATGTTGGGGGGAAAACCTGCCTGGCCTTTTCAAAGATGTTCTAGAAACTGAAACAAAGAAACAGTCTCACAGCCGAAATCAGAAGCATCTCAAATGACCCTGCCTGAGAGCTGTCCTTATGCAGACAGCATCATAGCCATCACCCTTATGCAAACACCAGTCCAAAATTAAATTTCAAAGAGTTCTGGGGCTTCCACAGAGAGGCTAGCCCCCACCCCAGCCCCGTTCACCAGCAGCTGCCCTTCTCCCTGGTCTTATGTGGAGTATGAGCCACATACTTATGTGTGCACAGGCCAGCTCATGTGCATGACATATATGCCCACATGTGCATTCACATAACACACACACATGCACACATGGATGCACAGCACACTTCCAACACACGGACAAGATATTACAGCCATAATGTTGAGAGCACGCTGTGTGTGGCTCCGTGGTAGAGCACTTGCCTAGCATGTGAGCAGTCCTGGATTGGATCCTTGACTCCATGGGGGAAAATCAATATGTTGCATGCAAAGATCTCGCAGGTAAATTCTGTTTGACAAGTACATCTCCAGATACTGTGTTCATTGCATGCTGGCGATGATGGCTCTTGACCAGTCGTTGTCATTCTTCTCGGTGATTTGGTACCAATGTGGGGTTGCTAAGGCTAACTCTCAGCTGTGTGACTCTACCTTGCCCCATGGCCCCATGGGATCCCCATGAGATCCCCATGGGATCCAGATCAGGACAAACCTTCCTTCTGTTACCAAAGGAAATCTTCCGTCCTCAGGGGAAGGCGGTCTAAGAGCAGAATTGCCACTTAACTTGCTCCATTGGTGACAAGTAACAGAAGTCTGTTCTGAGCTGATCCTGGAGGAGGAGCAGAAGTGGGAAGCTGCCCTTGCTGGGGTAGGAGGTGGGTGAAGAGTCGGGGGACAATTCTGGAATGAAGAGCGTGAGAAACTGTGTTTCACCATGAGAGGAGAGGGCAGTCACATGCGAGTGGGAAACTGGTCAAGTCTGATGACTCCTAGCCAACGACATTAGCAATGACGAGAATCACCTTCCACACCATGAGTCCCATAGAGAGGCAGAGAAATCGAACTTGAAAACCAGACACCAGGGCTTGTCTCACTCCACGATCTGCTCCTGGAATTGCTTGTAAATCCCACGCTGACTCTTGCTAAGCGCCACTTCTAATTTCTAGAAAATACTCCTTGCACTTTCTCTTTTCAAGGTGAAATATGGCACACTTCTGGGCAAAATGGGATAGAAGACAGGCAAAATGGGAAGTCTGCATTCAGGAAGCCATGTGGAGTTGGGCATGGCCCTGCACACCTACAGTTCCAGCACTTGGGAGGCTGAGGCAGGAGGATAGAGAATTCAAAGCCAACATGTGACACTTCCCCCATGCTCCAGTCAAAAGAGGAGTCAAGTCATTTTGGATAACACAGAACTAAGAGAATGGACATAGCCCCAGAAATCAAGAGTGTTTAACACCTGCTACCCAAACCTAAAGAATTCCAGAGTCACAGGGCTAAGATAGAGTGACAGAGGCCATCTGTGGCTCACATGGATCCCTCCAGAAGAGAGAAAAGAGGAGGAGGGTCAAGTGGCCAGCAGGTGAGAAGCTGACAATAGGCAGGCACAGCACTGCACTCAGTCATAGGAACCCAAGTGGTCACTCTTGACCTAAAGCTTTAGGAAGCAGAGGCATGGGAGCAAGGCCCCTAGAAGACAGCCTTCCATCTGTCTGTTGAGAGTTTACCCCTTGGCCCAGTACCACCCAGGTCTTATTGGTTTGGGAGGGAGTTCTTATCTCCTTCCTTCTTACTTTTTTGTTTATTTGCTTGATAAGATAATTTCAGCAGAGATGAACTTTTGATTCTAAAAGAAGTTGTACACACACACACACACACACTCACACACACACACACAGAGGTGTCAGGAAAAGAATTACTGGATCTGTGAAATAAGCTCAAAAGAATCCTCCACCCACCCCAGAAGGACATAAAGGAGTAATCTCTGTCTTAAATAAACCCATTGTTTCAAAACAGCATGGTGAGGCCCAGAGAGGTAAATCTGCATTCCTAGAACCCATACATCCTAGTTCTACCCTGACCAAAGGCAAAGAAAAGACTTATTTGGCAGGGTATAAGAGATTCTCCTTGAGGAAGACATTTTCTTTTTCCATCCGGCTCTACTATATGACTTTAGAAATACTGGCCAATGTCATGAGCCATGGAATGTGAGTAGGCGGTGTAAGCATTTGGAAGGAAAAGACTATAATCCTGATTTCTAGATGATATGAAGACCTGTTCAGAAGAGTTAGGGATGGGCAGGAGGCTTGGTGGGCAAGCATGCAGACCGGAGTTCAGATCCCCAGAACCCATGTGAAAGACTGGGGTGTATCGCCTGTGTGACAGCGCATGCTTTGAGTCCCAGAGCGTGGGAGGTAGGCACATCTCTGTGAATTCTAAACCAGCCAGGGTCTCAAAATTAAATTAAAAGGAAAAAAATCCGGATGTGATCACACACATCTATTAACTCCAGGGCTGGGAGGAGATGGGCAGCAGAGACAGGAGGCTTGCTGGGTCTGGTCAGTCAGCCCTAGTCCAAAACAGTAAGCTCTGTGTTCAGTGAGACACTGTCTCAAGGGAACGATGCAGAGAGTGATAGATCAGGATATCCGATGTCCTCCTCTGGCCTCCACTCACACACACCGGTGTCTTAGGTAGGGTTTCTATTGCTGTGACAAAACACTACGGCCAAAAATCAAGCTGGGGATGAAAGGGTTTATTTGGCTTAAACTTCCACAGTGCTGTTCATCACCAAATGAAGTCAGGACAGGACTCAAGCAGGGAAGAAATCTGGAGGCAGGAGCTAAGGAAGAGGCTGTGGAGGGGTGCTGACTACTGGCTTGCTTCCCCTGGATTTCTCAGCCTAATTTCTTAGCAAACCCAGGACCACCATCCTAGGAATAGCAGCATTCACCATGGGCTGGGTCTTCCCCCATTGATCATTAATTGAGAAAATGCCAGATCTCATGGAGGCATTTCTCAACTAAGGCTCCTCTCTCTCTCTCTCTGATGACTCTAGCCTGTGTCAAGTTGACACAAACAAACCAGCCAGTACAGCAGGCCAACACAAACATGTGCACACACATCTGTGCACATGCATGGTATCACACGCACCACAGATGCTAACACTTCTTTAAAAAGCAGAGATAAAAGAAGCAGCTGAAAGATTAATGAGGAATTGTCAAGGAAAGTGACAGAGTGAAAGATGAAAGCATAAAATTCTCTGCAGGCAATTTTTTATCATGAACCAGTAACAATGGGGAGAGTGGAACATTTACAATAGTAATAAAAATATAAAGCCACCAGCAGAAACCCCGACAAGAAATATTCTGGGCCTCTATGAAAAAATATTACACCATCAAAGAGATAACATAATAAGACTGAATGTCGCTAAAATGTCAAGCCAACAGATTACGTTATAATTCTTGCCATCCAGTGAAAGTTACAATACAAAGTTTTGTCCAACTTGAAAAGTATTATTATCTGGTTTACATGGAAAAACACTTGAATATAAGATAATATAAGAAAATCCCAAAACATTTTGCAAAATGATACTATTGTCTTTGTAAGAAGTATGGTGTAGGAGGACATACTTGGACAGACAAACAACCAAGAAGGACCTTAGTAAGACGTAGCAATTATCAGACAAAGGAATCATGGAGGGGAAAGGATACATCATTTAATAAGAGCTCCCGGGAAAGATGGCTACTTGAGAAAAATAAGCATAAATTTCCATCATTTGTCATCCATTAAGGCCAACAAGATTTAAGTTTTCAATGTGAACAATGAAAAATAAGGAAACAACAGCCTAGGCCACTGCTATATTTGTTTGTATAGTCAGGATGCTAAACACACAATATTCTTTATTCAGTGAGCACATGCAATAATTCTACCACATAGATCCTCTTATGCTTGGTTTTCAGATGAGGAGCCTAGGGCCCAGGGTAATTAGATAAACAGATGGAAGTTCCTTTGATGTGGGAAGTTCTTCTGTATGCATGTTGCTTTTATTGGTTAATGAATAAAGAAGCTGTTTTGGCCAGTGGCTTAGCAGAGTAGAGCTAGGAGGGAAAACTAAACTGAATGCTGGGAGAAAGAAGGCAGAGTCAGTAAGACACCATGTAGCTGCCAGAGGGGAAAGATGAAAGTTGTTAGTTAGAACCTTGCCGGTAGGCCACGAAATTTGTAGTAAAATATAAAGTAATGGAAATGGGTTAATTCCAGATGTAAGAGCTAGCTAGCAATACACTCAAGCTATTAGCCAAACAACATTGCAGATAATATAGTTTCTGAGTGATTATTTTGTGGTCTTGGCAGCTGGGAACTAACAAGCGACCTCCCCCAACATTCCTTCGGTCACCTGAGTTGATTAGCTACAAAGACCCAGTCCTAACCCTCATAAGTGGCTTTCTGCATGCAGAAGGAGTCTCTGTGTTGTAAATCCAAGGAAGAAGTAAAAAAGGAAAACAAAGAAAAAAAAGAAATTGATAGATTTTGCGAACATTTATGATCCTTCTATGTCAGAGAACATAAAGCTTAAAGACAAACCATCATGAAAATGTATTTGCAAAAAAAGCATGATTCAATAACTCACATAGGCAGATAACGAAGCTTGCAGGAGCCCTGATTCTGGGGACTGAACCCAGGACCCCATGAATACTAGGCAAGCATTTAACTACTGGGCTACATCCCCAGCCCCCTCCACTTTCTACTGAGACAGGACCTCGTTATATGGTCCATGGTGATCTGGGATGCATAACCATCCTTCCTCCCAAGCTGCATACACTTTTAATTGAAGAAAAGAGGCTAAGAGAATAGAGAGGACCATCTGCAAAAGAGGACGGCCAGCAAGCCTCTCAAACCAGATCAGTGATCAAAAGTAAATCAAAATGAGCAAGG
The DNA here is from genome assembly GCF_014885135.2 of Alexandromys fortis. NCBI lineage: Eukaryota > Metazoa > Chordata > Mammalia > Rodentia > Cricetidae > Alexandromys > Alexandromys fortis. Next base: position 2,134,005 of record NW_026068093.1, on the reverse strand, counting down.
ATGACCTTGCACCTTAGACTCTAATTTTCTTAAAAATAACCATATGTAGAATAGGATATTGGAAGGAGGTGGGTGTTCTCTCATGCCGCTTGCCAGAAGCATAAATTAAGTCAAAATCTCCGCTAAGCAATTTGCCATTTTGTATCCACAAAATTTGAAGGCTCCAGCTCTGTGATCTAATAGTCCCCTGGGGATTTGCAACCAGTAACAAGTGTAACAATTCTGCTGGATGAGTGCTGATAATGCAAATGTCAGATAATCAAAGAATCATTCCATAAAGCATGAAACATCCTGGAAGAGAAGCCTGTGCTTCCAGCAAGGGTGATGTTTAGGAAGAAATTCTAACTAGGCAGGAAAACCCCAGGTTACTAACTAGGTTGCTGGAAACCTCAGACCACAAATGAGAGGTGGTGCTCTGTGTGTGTGTGTGTGTGTGTGTGTGTGTGTGTGTGTGTGTGTTATACAATAGAGCGTGCATATATATGGAGAGAGAATGAGAAGGCATAAACAAATCAACACGGCTTATTCTAGTCTCTCAGTGACTGGGTGATGGGTATACTTGTTTTATACTTTTTACTTTTTTTTTTTTTTGTGTGTGGAGGTTGAGACAGGGTCTCACTAAGGCTGACCTGGAACTCATGGCAATCTTCCTGCCTCAGCTTTTTGAGGGTGGCATTACAGGCAAGGCCCACCACACCGAGCGAATACCACTTCGATTACTGGAAAGAAGACTTCACTGTTTATCTCCAGCTCTGTCCACTCCTACGCTGCCCACTCCAGCTGCAGGGCCAGGTGAGCACTCCCTTTCTGCAGAGGGTCCTTTGGCCAGCCCTGCACGGTATTATTTCAGTTGCAAACTAAACCCAAACTGATGGGTTCTGAAGCCTGTTAACAGCATGTCTACTCCCATATATGTGTTTAGGGGCACAAGTGCACATACTTAAATGTAGGAGTAGAGGCCAGGGGACAATCTTGATTGTCCTCCTCCCTCAGATGCCATCTTTTTTTTTCTTTTTTTTTGAGGTAGGGTCTCTCAGTGGCCTGAGGCTCATTGGTTTCGTTAGGTTGGCTGGTCAGTGAACCCTGGAGATCCTTTCATCTCTGCCTCCCTAGCACAGGGATTACAGGCATTTATCATCCCGCTTGGCTTTTTTGTGTGAGCTGTGGGGATGGAACTCAGGTTCTTGCTCTTGCAAGACAAGCGCATTGCCAACTGTGCCATCTCCCTAGCCCAGTAAGATGGTTTTTTAAGTAATGGAGACAAAAAGAACATGCTCGCTAAGTTGAGGCAACTTTACAAGATGGGCAAATTTGTAGGGTTTGTTAAAAGAAAAAAAAAAAAAAAGAAATCTGACCCCACATGTTTCTTAATGTTTCTTACACTCCTTCTCCCCACCTCTTCCACCTCTCTCCCAGAGGGCAAGAACCCACCACAGCTACCAGTGTGGGGCTCCCTCTTATAGAATATTCCGAGTCCTGTCTAGCTTTTCCACAGCTGTAAGACTTCAACCCTTTGGCACCTCCTTACTAAGATGGAGCTAGAATTAGGTTATAGGGGCCTGCCTCTCCTCTAGACTTCACCTTCATTCTCTGGTCCCCTAGGCATTCTTTTTTTCTGTATCTGTGCCCAGGCCCCTCCCTCTCTCAGGCTCCCAGGCGGTCAACCCTGGTGGCGCAGCAGCCACCAGACACTCTTGCGTCAGTTAAGTCCTCTTCCTGTCTCAATCGCTTTGAGCACTTCCTCTGTGGAGGCCCCACATGACAGCTCGTGTCTCCCAGAGGCCTCCAGGAAGTCCCGGAAGTGACAGTGTCACAGCTCTCCCGTCATGGAACTTTCTTCACAGATGGGTCCCCTGCTTCTCTGCTTCTGAGACATCACTGGTTGCTCTCAGCTCATAAAACCAATGGCCAGATGTATTTTTATATATGCAAAGCACATGGTGCGTGTACTCTGGCCGGTCTAGGGCTAGGCCTGGGGATATCCATCTTATTCCCATCTTCCTATCTTATCCTCTCAATGATGTAGCCACTCGAATGTGCAAAGACTATATAGACAGCTCTCCAAATAAGGCATACAGACGACTCATTAGCAGCAGTAACATGAGGGATACAACTTAAAATCACAGTTAGATGTTGTCTCACACCACTAAGCTGGGGAGAATAGAAAAGACAGGCACATTTAGGAAGTAGAAGCAGTAAGATCAGGAGTTCAATTTTGACTGTAATAGGGAATAGGGAGCTGGCCTAGGCTACATGAGACCACGGCTCACAAACATGCAAACAAGCAAGTGGATGGGGAGAAAGGTGCTAGGAAAACGTTTCCCTTGAAAGCATAATAACTCTAGTTTGATGCCCAGAATGTACATTAAAAACCAACCAATTAAGCACAACAACAAACTGGGTTTAGTGGCTCTCTCCCTGGCCAGCCTAATCTACATGACAAGTGCCAGGGCACTGAGAACCTCTGTCGTAAAAAATATTAAAAAGGTGGGGCTGGTGAGATGGCTCAGGGGGTAAGGGCGCTTGCCACCAAGCCTGACTACTTGAGTTCTGTCTCTAAGACCCACATGGTAGAAGGAGAGGATCAATCCCTGAAACTGTCCTCTGGCTCACACACACACACACACACACACACACACACACACACACACACACACCCTAGATACCAATCCAGTAGAAAAAAACTGGACCCCCACACATGGCTGGCGAGAGGGTGCCACAGCTGAGCACAAGAGTACAGCAGTTCCTCAAAATGCTAAATATCAAATCACCACATGACCCAGCCCCGCCTCTCAGGGCCATACCCAAGACTATCGCAAACAGAATCCACACAAAGGCTGGTTCACAACTCTTCTCAGAAGCATTGCTCATAGCAATCAAAAGGTAAAACACAGTGCAAAAGTCATTCAACGGGTGCCCATGGTGTGTCCATACAACGAACTAATAAACTCATAAACTGACCAAAAGACGGACACCTGCTGCAATTCAGATGAACTTGAAGCATTATGCCAAGTGAACAAATCCATAGTTCCCCAAACTGGAAATTCGCTTGTCAGATAAGTCCTTAGAGACAGAAAGTGGATTGGCTGTTTCCAGAGGTCAGGGGAAGGAGCAGCAGCAAGCAGCTGCTCAGGGTATGGTGGAGGGGTCTTTTGGGGACAGTGAGGATGCTCTGAATTAGACAGTGGTGTTGGCTGTACTGAGGAGCACTGAACCACAAACCAGCCTGTGGACGGTGACTTTACAGTGTGTGCACTAACCTCAGAAGAAGCGCTGTAAGCCAGGGAACTGGCCTGACCAGCCTCACTTGGGAGCTGGGTTCTGGGGATCCTGCTAATATATATAACAAAGCGACTCTAAGCAGATCCTAAGCAAGTCTTGCTCCTCAGGACTATGAGGCCTGGTATGAACCGGGGAGCAATAGCAGAGTTCTTGTTCCATCTGTGAGGCAGGAGCCTCGTGTCCCAGAGAGATGGAGTTGATGTTAAAGAGTGCTAATGTCCTGCACAGGTGAGTGTAACCTACGTGGTAGGCAGAGCTGCAAAGTGCACCTAAGCCAGTGCCTACCCTGCACCTGGGAAGACAGATCCATGGGCATAAACATAGTCCTTCTGTGTTACTTCATGTAAACGCTATAATTAAATAGGCCTTGCTGGGTTCAGCCCTCCCTCCTGGTTTTGGACACAGGAGTAATCTCCAAGAGCACCATCCTCAGACAGAGGCTTTTTCTCAAGTCAAGAGGACGTCAGGAGCCCGCGGACCTCCAGTTCTGGCTTCTGCTGATGCTGGCCTTTCCTCATTTGCCTTCAGGGCCAGATACAGAAAACAACTCCACATTGCCTTTGCACAAAAGGCGTTAGCAAGCTGTGGAAACCGCACAGAAACTTTAAATGGAGATTGGAGGAAGGGAACCAACCGTGCACCCTCTCACAGCACAGCCCATGCCCTGACCCCTCTGCTGGTCATTACCACCCTTTAAAAGCCCTTCTCTGCAATTCTTCTTTTTCCACCAAAACCAGGTGTGACAAGGTCCTCACCCCACTCTCAAGAGTCCCAAAATCTGGGCCTGTTTTATCACCTCTGGCAGGCTTGGGGCCTGCTCTCCCTCCAGGGGCTGGAGTCACTGCTTTCCTTTAGATAACTAGAATGCCGCCCCTGAGGGCATTTTCGATGGTAAATGTCCCATGTTTTTCCCCCCTTCATTTCTGTACTGCCAGGACTAACAGGCCTAGAACTATCTGGTATTCGATCCTTACCCCATCATCAGGCTGGTCGCACTATGGAAGGCTGCTTACTGAGGGAATCCCTCACACATCTGGCTGGATCAAAGGCAGCCACATTCTCCCGGCAAGAGAGGAAGCCGGATGACTCCAGAGTGGTTCAGAGGGGAATGCCACTCATGCGGATGGTAGCTAACTTGATCTAGTTGAATTTGGGTACTGTCTAGGCCTGGCCAGCTCTTTCAGGAAGAGCAGTTGCACCCAAATTCTTCCTGTGTAGCTGAAGCAGAAAAGAAGCTACCTGGCTGACCCCCAGACCCTGATTTTGCTGACCTACCCTCCAAAGCAGTATCTTCTCTTTAGCACACAGTACCAGGCCCTGTGCTGTCCCTGCTCACGAGCCTCATTGCCTCTTGAATGGCTTCCATCCACCTGGCCTATATCCCACGCAGGGCCCACAGGCTCCTGGGAGTGTAGCTGATGCACCATGGAGGAACTGAGTAGAAATGAGAGGCGATGACACAGGCCCCACTTAGAAGAGCTCACACTCCCTTTCAAGGAAGGCGGACTAGGACTCTAATCATACCAGCAAGATCTCCCCAAAACAGTGCTCTGGGCCCTCAGTGTAACTCCAGGCTCCCCTAAACCAAGGCTCTCTGAGTGACTGAGAAGAGACAAAAGCCTTCTTGCTTGGCGGTAGAGGACAGGGCTGCTCTTTCTCAAGGCAGTGAAGGTCAGGGTGTGGGGGGAATGCGTATCCTACGACACACAGGTGCTACTGAACTGCACACTTGTCTTTAAGCATTTACCCTGGCTGTGTCTAGTCAACTCTCTTAGCCTGAAGGCCCTCCTGACAAGACTGTGCTCTCCCCAGAGTGCCAGATGCACCTAAGCTACAGACATGGGGCCCCTGCTGCTGTCCTTTCAGTCACAAGAAGGGACATGAATGAAGCTCCAGCTTCAGGGTCACAAAGTTCCTGACCCACGGCTGCATGACCCAGAGTCCACACAGACTGGCTGGTGTCCAGGAAGACAGCTCACATGCCAAATCTATTACTTCTGAGACCAAAGAAGGTTCTACTACCCTGTACCCCACCTCCACCTTGTACCCCATCTCCTCTTTGCAGCCTCATATCTTCCCTTTACCCTGCCGTTGTCCTGAGACTGTTGCCTTGATCTCCTCTGGCAGGAGCTGGGATTCTGGCCAGGGTAAAAGGTGGGGGCCTGGGAAAGGTGGGGGTAAGGGAGTGGGGGATGAGATGAGGGGTGGGGATGAGGTGGACAGGCTCCATTATTCACAGGGAAGTAGGGGAGAAGTAAGGTGTGAAGTTTGTTTTTTAGGAAGCTAAGTCTCTTAGCATTAAAGGGCTGGCTTCTAACAAGTTTGCAAATATTGGGGGGCATGAAATATACTTTTTTCCATACACTGAGGTTGTAGCAGTCGTCCAATTAGTTTGAAATCTCCAAATTACCTTGTCTTTGCATGAGCCTAAGGCAGCTGAGGTAGGGGAGAAAGGGAAGAAAAAAAAAAGGCCAGGGACTGTCTGCCTAAAGGACCTGCAAGACCCCGTGGGCTCAGCTCAGCCTGTTCCTCCTTTGACTTCAGCCTTCTGGATGCTTAGAGTAAGAGAACCTGTAAGCGAACACAGGTCTGTAACCCAAGTGCACCGCAGTCTCTTAGCCCATAGCCAACTCCCAACAGAAGTGCCCTTGGCCCAAATCCCACTGGGGCAGAAAAGAACTGTAGCTGGGCCAGTGGAGTCCAGCTGAGCCTGGGAGATGGTGAAAGTACCTTCCTTCCCTCTTCAGGGCCCCTCGCTGGTCGATCCCCAAGGGATGGGGCTTTGGGGAGGTTCTGGCCACCTGCAGCACTTCTCCTGAGACTCACTGGTGGGTGTACAGGAAGCTGGCTGCTACCTCCAGCACCACAAGAAGGTCAGCCAGCCGTGAGCCTGAGCTGGTTTCTAGTGCCCCCCCCCACCTCTAGCTCCGTGCACACCCTCATTCCCCTTGCTTCCACCCGAGTTTACTGGCATGCCCAGCTTGTTGGTGTCAGAGAGAGGTTGGCAGCATGAGCAAGTGGTCTCTGGGAGCCAACGACCTTAGCCCGGGCTGTTATCAGTTCCTAACTTATTCAAGCCTCACACCCGTTATCTCCAGGTCTAGGTGTTTAGAGGACCTCACTCCTGGTTGCCTTGAAGATGAAACCAGTCTATAACTGCCTAGCACAGCAGATCCCAATGTGAGTCAGGCTCAGAACTGTCTGTGCTCAGTCACCCACTTCCCTCCTGCGTGAAGATATGAGGGCCTTGGCTGTTCTTGAAAGCTCTGTCAGCTCAGGGACACTCTGTCAGATGCTACCTGAGCTGTTCAAGTGGACACACCCTTCCTGACTGTGCTCCTGCCCTGCTCCAACCTGAAACCGGGACATGGTTAGACTACAGGGCTGTAGGGGTAAGGGCCTTCCTCAAACACTGGACAGATGTAGTGTTAAAAAGAAACCTTCGGCAAGTGGCTGTTTCCTCTGTTAGGATAACCAACACATTCAGCAACATCTCCACGCTGGGCTGTAGGAGGAACCAATTGGGGCAGAGACCCAGCTGGATGGGGATGCAGCCGAGTGCAGGGAGGGATGGAGACCTGCTCCAAAAGCAGCTCTGTGACTTCCTCTGTCTTAGCTTACCACCTGGAATAAAACTTCTGGGTGAGGAGTCCCTTCCGGAATAAATGCACCCCAGCCTCAGCTCCCCAAATAGAACTAGCTCCAAGACTGTGCCTGGGTGGAGGAAGGGATCCCTCCTGCCACGGCTGCCCTTCGCTGGGTCCCTGACTGACACTTAAGTTGACCAAGATGCTTTTCAACAAGCCCTCCACCAGAGAGGCCCAAGTTTCTTCCTGGATCAAAATGAGGACCCGTTCTCCTGCCTCCGGAGCCCAGGGAGATCCCTGGCACAACAGGTCTGGAAGGGCTGCACTGTAGACCAGGCCCAGAGTAACTCAGAGAGCCCTAGCACGGTAGCCTGTTGGGACACAGGCTCCCAGAACTCAAAAGCCAAGGTCCAATTGGGCCTCAGAAGCTGCCCACCTCTGCTCTCCCCATAGGGAGCCGGTCATGTTTCACCTGTGACATGAAACTAACTCAAGCCATTACAGGGGTTCCCCTTTTGATCCACCCCTCAGGGGTCCCTGGATCTGGCAGTTGGGAAGAGATGGGGGTACTCACAGCACACATAGCGCGTAGGCCCTGGGGATGGACTCGCTGGCACGCACAAGGAAACTGCCGTCCTTGCCGGCCCTGGAAAGCAGCTCCTCTGCTTTGGAGCGGGTGATGTTGCCATGGTTCCACCCAGGGCCCATAGCAGGCATGGGTCTCCTGGGCTGGGTCAGCAGCCACTCCCAGGACGGACACACCAGCAGAGCACTTCAGGGTCCTACGCTGAGACCTGCCGCCCGTTGTCTCTCAGAAGTTGCCTCTGCTGCTACTACCAGCTTAACTGACTGACTTCCTGTTTCAGGCGCTCAGCGAGGGAGAGGAAACTGAGCTGCAGAGAACTTCCTCATTATAGAAACCAAGTTGAGGGGGGGGGGGTCATCATTTACCTTCCCACCCAGCCCAGTCGCTGGCTGCCTGCCCCGCCCTCTTAACTCGCTGGTTCTCAGTATCTCCTGAATGGGACTCAACTTCTAGAAGCCTCCATTATCAGCCAGAGTTCTGCATGGGTGGGGGGAGAGACAAAAGCTCTTATTTGGCATCAGGTTTCATGACTGGCTTCTGAAGTGTGGCCTAATATTTGTGGAGGGCCCAAAGGAATGGCCACTGGAAAATTTGTGCAGGTATTCACAAGGGCAGTCCTAATACTTTTCCTTTTTGTACCCCCCATCCTACTTGTGATGGTCAGCTTTGATCGCTAAATTGACACAACCTAGAATTACCTGGGAAGAGAGAGTCTCGGAGAGGGGATGTTTACATGGGTCAGCCTGTGGGTGTATGTGTGGCAGGGGGTTGTCTTAATCAAATTCATTGACATCAGAAGACCCAGCCTACTGTGGGCAGCTCTAATCCCTAGGCAGTGAGTGCCAGACTAGACAAGGATGGAGAAATGGCGCTAACCCAAGCAAGCAGGTGGCAAGCACACAGTTATTTCTCTCTACTCTGGACTGTGGATGGGATAGACCAGTTACTATGTTATTTCTCTCTACTCTGGACTGTGGATGGGATAGACCAGTTACTATGTTATTTCTCTCTACTCTGGACTGTGGATGGGATAGACCAGTTACTATGTTATTTCTCTCTACTCTGGACTGTGGATGGGATAGACCAGTTACTATGTTATTTCTCTCTACTCTGGACTGTGGATGGGATAGACTAGTTACTATGTTAAGTGCTCCACAGTGACTCCCCTGTGGCTTCTCCACAATGGTGGACTAGAACCTGGAACTGTAGCAAAAGCAACCCCTTTCCTCCCTAAAGGTTCCTTTTTGTCAGGGTGCTTCATCCCAGCAGAAACAATGGATCTAGAACATACCCAAGGAGCAGAGCTTCTCAAGGCCTTTGCCCATACCAGAACAAAATGGAGGGATTTCCCATCTCTCCTCACTGGAGACTCCCGGGGTTCCAGACACATACCATCCCTGTCCAGGGACAGTCTTGACAGTCACCCTCCTGAGGAGTCCAAGTGTCTAGGGACAGCTTTGTGACTGGATTTCACTCACTCCGTGGTCAACCATTTTCCATGGGCAACACTCTGCTCCTGTATCTGGTGCATTGACCCTCTGGACTTCTGCTGGGGGGAAACGCTCATGGAGGGACTTACATGTCCCCGTGGGGCAAGCTGGCCCCTTGGATGACATTTGTTACTGATTTCTGCACACCTCTCAAATTTCCCTTTCAGTACCAGCTGAGTTCTGCAAGCTAAGGTAACCACTCTCCCTTGGACCCCAGGGCTGGGTGACCTCATTCCTCAGGCCAGGTCCGTCAGTGGGAAAGTGGAAAGTGTTGGCCTATGGCAGAAATAGTGGTCCTTTACTCCTTCACTTGAACCCTGTCTCATAAGATGTGGCAACAGACCTAAGCCAGGCAGCGCACCCCCCCAACTTCCCCAACTTCCCCCTACCCCCACGTGCATGCCTTTGGAGCTCGGTTGAGTTTCTTGTCGCTCTCAGCCTCAGTTTCCTCTTCTTTAGCCTGCAGAGTGTGATTCTGGAAGGAGCTCCAGTGTGTGGAGAGCCTGGGAGCTGTGCGGATGTCATCTCCAATCTTACCGGCATGGCTGGTAAGAAATTTGTGAGCAAGTAGAGCACTCTCTTGGTCGAAGTTCCCTCCAGCCAGGTCCTGAGCCACAAGGAGGGGACACAGATCTTACTTCCACATTCTGACTTTGCCCAGCCACCTGGGTGCTGAGGGTGCTAACTCTAGAATGGACCCACCATGGAGGCCTCTTGTGTTCACAGAACCCCATCCATCCATCCATCCATCCATCCATCCATCCATCCATCCAGTTCTTAGAAAATCTCTGCCCATCACATGTACTACACATCTGCATGCATCCCTAAACCCTCCTTTCTTTCTTTAAAACCTCTGCCAGATGTTCCATTGTCCTTATCCCCGGAGACTCCAGAGTTCATCACAGTCTTAGTCCCTCCGTGCCTTGCTCAGCTCAGCTCTTCTGATTCCTCAGCATCGGAGACTGACTCACTGATGAATAAGTCCCCTCTGCCCCTCTCAGCATCCCTCCTGACTGTCAGCTTCATGAGACTAAGAAGCACACCTCTGGGAGCATCTGCCAGGGCATTTCCATATATAATCAGGCCACAAGGACTCTTGTGATTGGTCCCTTAATGAATACATGCTATTGTGTTATTGAGAGAAGGTAAAAGGTGAGACCTAGCTAGAGGGAGTAGGTCACTGGGTGTGTGTGTGTGCCCTTTAGGGTTCTCTCTTATCCCAGTCCCTCCCTGTATCCCTGTTCTGTTTTCTTCATTATCATTGTTTTTAGGGGGGTTATTGGTTTGTTTGTTTGTTTGTTTGTTTTTTGCTGTGGTGGTGGTTGCTGTTTTAAGATAGGGTCTTACTATACAGCCCTTGTTGGCTTGGAGCTTGCTATGCAGATCAGGCTGGGCTTGAACTCACAGAGATGCCCCTGTTTCTGTCTCCTGGGATTAAAGTGGAATTAAAGTATGTATTGCCACACCTGGCTACCTTTACTCCCAGCACTCGTGAGGCAGAGGCAGGCAAATCTCTGTGAGTTTGAGGCCAGCCTGGTCTACAAAGCAAGTTCTAGGACAGACAGGGCTACTTAGAGAAACTCTGTTTCAAAAAACATAGAAAGATTACCTACTACATATGTAACACACACAGCACATTCATGTTCCCTGATTATCAAGGCTCATTCTTCTTCACTTCCTTCCCTACACACATGCCTGAGGCATAAGCATAGTTTCCTTGTCCTCTTGGCTTTGAGAAAATACCAACATAGGATCAACGTTGCCCCAGTGGTGGGCAGAGCCTGGGTAGAGTCTTTTTTTTTTTTTGGTAGGCTTTTGTCTGCATCACTAACTCAATTAAATATGCCACAAAGTCCACGGAACCCCCTGGATGAAGTGAGGCGCCAAAGGATACTAGGAATAATGGCTAGAGAGGGGGGCTGGAGAGATGGCTCAGAGGTTAAGAGCACTGCCTGCTCTTCCAAAGGTCCTGAGTTCAACTCCCAGCAACCACATGGTGGCTCACAACCATCTGTAATGGGATCTGGTGCCCTTTTCTGGTCCGCTGGCATACACACAGACAGAATATTATATACATAATAAAAATAAATAAATATTTAAAAAAATAATGGCTAGAGAGAAAAGGAATGAATTACAAACATTCAGAGTCTAGTGTGCACTTCATGCTTCTCTGTTTCATCGCCCCAGGCAGGGCCAAGGACCAGTCCTGGTGTCTTATAATGATAAGACATTGTCTGAGACACTGTCCTGGCTGATTCTGCACTTTCACTGAACACTGAGGGTAAGAAGCTGTTTTATTCACAGTGCCACAGCTCTGCAGAACCTGGAACCACACAGCTTCCGAATTTCCCTAGCACCATGCCTTTCTGCTCATTAGAGAACATGGCTGGTTTGTTCACACAGGCCGCCCTGGAATATGGCTTCCAACAACTCCTGCTGACACTGTACCTTTGCTTTGTTCATGACCACAACGTGCCCTTGCCCGATTTACCTAAACTATGAAAGAAAATGATAAATTGTTTATCTTTTTACAAGATGGAGGCTTGTTGTGTTCCAAGGTGATGTTGAATTCGTATCCTCCTGCCTCTGCGTCCCAGGTGCGGGGATTTTGTTTTCTTGTTATGTTGAATGTTCTGTTCTGAATTTTATAACATCAACGGAGGATAACATATCACTGGGCCATATTCTCTTGACATCTCAGGTTCTAACTGCCCTACTACTATAGGGTGATCTTTTTCAGAGGTGACTACAGCCCAGTCTCCCATGTGGAAGAGTGGCCCCACTTGCCAGAAGTGTTCACTGCACACCCAGCATGACTTCGCATCAACCCAGGGCGTGTTGCAATGCAGCAGGGATGGGAGGCAGGAGATTGGAGGCACTTGTGGGCATTGTGCATTCAAATTCTCAGCTGCTATTGGAGAGGAAAGCTACCTGATCCCTGGTAGGGAGCCTCCAGAGGGGAGGAGTGGCTGTCTGGCTCAGATTGGCAGGGACACAGAGATTAAAGGCATCTGATACCCACTGTAGCTGTTTGTTCTTACTCTTTGCTTTTTGGGGACCTGCCACCCAGCTCCCGGATAAATACACGGAGGCTTGTTATTTCTTATGAATGCCCGGCCTTAGCTTAGCTTGTTCCTAGCCAGTTTTTCTTACCTTAAGTTATCTCATCTACCTTTTACCTCTGGGATTTTCCCTTTCTCTATTTCTATATACCTTTTTCACTTCTTACTCTGTGGCTGGCTGTGTAGCCAGATGGCTGGCCCCTTGTGTCCTCCTTTTATCTCTTTCTCGTTGCTTGATCCCTCCTCCCCAGATTTCTCCTCCTATTTAATCTCTCTGCCTTCCAGCCCCACCTTTCCTTTCTCCTTCCTTGGCATTGGCCGCTCAGCTCTTTATTAGACCAAACAGATGTTTTAGACAGGAACCACAGCTTCACAGAGCCTTGCATCATTGAACAACTGCTCCACAGCATAAACAAATGTAACACATCTTAAAATAATAATCACAACATGCCACCTCTGCTCCACTTGTAGGGTCACACAGCAATGACCTGTCCCCCAGGCTATTTCTGGAAGCCACGTACGATTTTATTGGTATGAAGCTCTATGTTCTTTTGGGCAATCTGTTAACCTCTCATATGGGGCAGAGGTTTGGATAATATCTGAGGGAGAGAAGTAAGATTAAGACTCACATGGTCGCAAGTCCAGCTAGGGTACCCCTGCCAGCTAAGTCCAGTATCTGGGCACTGGAGGAGACTTGGAAATATGCTGGGAAGTCAAGTTAGTGACAGCAACAGGGTGGTCTGGCAGGCCTCTACCTAGGCACTCTCTTGAAGGGACAGAGAGAGCTGTGTTGGAAGAGCCAGCTCCCAGTGCTGTGCCAGGCCTCACAAATCCTGTGTCTGGAGGACAGAGTAAAAAAGCAGGCTGTGTCTCTTGGTTGGAAAAAGCTAGAAGAGAGGTACAATGGAGACACTATCATCCTATCTGCCCAGGGGTCCTTCACCTGAGATAGAATGGACTCTGGGGGCTGAGAAGGGCCTACTGCTGTTAAGCAATGCAATACTGCATCAATGTGTAATATAGATGGATTTCATTGTTTTATTCCATTCTGAGAATTGAACTAGGCAAGCACTCTGTCACTGAGCTACATTCTCACTTGAATATGAATCTACATAGATAATTGATAGATAGATAGATAGATAGATAGATAGATAGATAGATAGATAGATAGACAGATAATTGATAGATGGAGAAGCAGTAGAAGAATCATCAAGTCCCAGTTGTATGGATGGGACTTGGCAGAGAACAAGAACTGAGCCTGTAGAGGCCACACCACACATGACCAGATCTCCTTCCTCTCCTGTGCCCATCAACCCCCTTTACTGTTCTGGGCTTCCTTGCTACGCCAGCCTGGAAGACAAGTGCCTGTCACCTACTACCTGGAACCACTACTGGTCAGAAAGCATGGACACTGATTACGTTACTAGATGCAAAGAAAGTCATAATGATAATTTTATCAGTCAGATTGACTAGCAGAGGTACCCAGAGATTTAGTCAAATATGACTCTGGGTATCCCTGTGAAGGCACTTTTTTATTTTGTTTTGTTTTTTGAGAGAGGGTTTCTCTGTGTAACAGTACTAGCTGTAGATGTCCTGAAACTAGCTCTTGAAGACCAGGCTGGCCTTGAACTTGCAGAGATCTACCTACCTCTGCCTCCCAGTGCTGGGATTAAAGGCGTGCACCACCACCACCCAATCTGTGAAGGCACTTTAAAGAGATGCTTGTGTGTGATTCCTCAGATATTCAGAGCAAGAGTCCAAGCTTTTGAAAGGGTCCTGACAGTTTCAAGGGCCCAGAAGAAAGTTCTAGTATGTGATGATCTGGTACATGACAGTTTCTTGTGTTTTGGTTTGATTTTTTGAGACAGGGTTTCTCTGTGTAGCGCTGGCTGCCCTGAAACTTGCTCTGTAAACCAGGCTGACCTCAAACTCACTGAGATCTGCCTGCTCTGCCAGCCTCCCACGTGCTGGGATTAAAGGTGTGTGCTGCCTCTGCCTGGCTCTTCTCTCTTTTTTTTTTTTTTTTTTTGGCTCCTCTTTTCTGCCTCCTCTTCTTTGTCTGTGGAGCACAGTCCTTCCTTGGTTGTCTGGTCAGAAGCACCTGCAGGAGCTCCTCAGAGTCAACCTTGTCCACATCCTGCTGCAAGTGTCTACCACCCTGCTGAGTTGTGCAACTTATTCATTTTGATAAATGCCTTTGAAGTCATGGATGATGCTATCAACTGACCTCTAGATGCCATTCATATAGTCCTTGGTGACATCACCTCTAACCCAGGCAAGGTACTTGATGTGATCATAGATGTTGAAAGCCTAGAATTGCATCAGGACCTTGCCAGCATCGTCCTCGATTGTAGCAATAGCTTGGACTGAGTTCTTCTGCTCAAAGAGCAGGACCTCAAAGCTGGCCCAGGGCTGGATCAAAGCAGTTCATCTCCCCATTGTGACAGAGTGCTTGACGGGAGCACTTGAAGGATGGGGTTCATTTAGAAGGGTTTATTTATTTGTTTGTTTAGAAAGGGTACATATGTCATGGTGGGGGGAGGCAGGGCGGAGGTATTTAATGTTTGTTACATCTTGGTGAACGAAGAAGCAGAGAGTTTGGCAAGAAAAAAGGCTGATCTGTGACCTATTGACCCCTCCGTCCTTTCCAATGCCAATTTCTACAACCTGTAAAAACAGCGCCACCAATAGGGGACCAAGTGAACCTGCGGAGTACATTTCCTATTCCAACCACGACCCAGGGCAGACCACCACTTTGATAATGGGTTCAGAGTCCCCAGTAAAAGGAGGAATGTTTACCAGTATTAACAACCCCTGAAAGGTGTGGTGTTTACCAGCCAGTACTTCTCCACCTCTCCAGCTTGCCAAGTCCAGAGGCATCTTGGCAGAGAAGCTGAATCACTTGGGACCCCTTCCAGTTCCGGAGGACACTGGCAGTGTGTGCTTATTAATAGACTGGAAGACTCTGAGGCTCTCATCTGGCCAGAGCTCAGAGGATTCAACGTGTAGCTTGCCACATTGGCCCTAAGCATTCATCTGCTCTGTCTGTAAGAACCTCTAGACCTGGCATTGACTTGGCCCCACAGGGATGAAAAACCCATTCATGTCTCTGTCCTAGAGCAGGGAAACTTCAGCCATACACAACATGTGCTCAAGTGAGGAGTTTTCCTTCACAAGCAGCTGATGCTGAATTCCCTCCAGTTCTCAAATACCCTCACATGTGGGGGACAACTCTATACATGTGACAATATCACCAGTAACACCCTGCCAGGGATCTCCTAACACAGTCATGAAGCTGAAAAGTTCTTATTGCTAGTGATGCCATGGGCGTCTGATGGCCCAGGCTGGTGCGTCACTCAACCCCACTGCACAGCGGGCTGGATAAAAGTAGAACAATACAGTCACATACAGAATGACATATTTGTTTATTTATTTGACTTTTTATCTGAGATAAAATCCTGCTATGTAGCCCAGGCTGGCCTCAAGCATGAGGTCCTTAAGTGCTAGAATTACAGTCGTGTAACTGACATTTCATAATGGTGCGAATGTTTTGCAATGATAACAGATAAGTGTTGCTGGCTTAGTCTTCACCACACTATACTTTTTGCCATTATTTTATGTTGCACTCCTAATTTTCTGTCTTTTTTTCTCAAGACAGGGTTTCTCTGTGTAACAGTACTGACTTTCCTGAAACTCGTTCTGTAGACCAGGCTAGCCTTGAACTCATTCATATCCACTTGCCCCTGCCTCCTTAGTGCTGAGATTAAAGGCAGGCGTGCGCCACCACCGCCCGGCTGTACTCCTACTTTTGAAAAGGTTTTCCTGTAGTACAGAACGCCGGGCATCATCTTCTCCTGGACCTGACTTGATCTTGCATTGTTCTGTCCGTTGTGATCCTCAGAGCACCAGGGTAGGTCCCACAGCTGACACATGCAGCAGCCATGCCTTTCTAGGTCCTCGGAGCTTCACTCGCAACATGGAACCGCATGAGCCTCTTCCAAGCCAAAGACCAATGACCCTCATGAGGAGCTCGGCACCCTGATTGTGAGCTGGGAAGGCCCCATTCCCACCTAGCCCCCCCTCTCTTATCTGTCTATTCACTTCTTTTACCCCAGCTTTCTCTCCAGTCTTCTTTCTGTCCCTGGGAACCATCGCATCCCCTCTAAGTTGCCTCTGTCAGAGCATCACTCTCTGCTAGCCTCTCTCTCTTCCCCGTCCCATTTCCATTTCTGCTCCGGGACCGCATCCTCAGGGTAGTCTTTGCGAGTCACAGGCTTCAGCAGGCACAGATGTCCTAATGGTTTGCAGAGTTCATTCCATCTGGTCTTAGAACACGTGGCTGGCTTCTTGGCATTGGCTTGCCTTGAGGCTGGGATGATGGGTTCTCAGTTTATCCTCTATCCTTGCTGTACCTCCGAAAACTCCATTGCAATAATACAAGTCAAATCCGCCAAAAACTCTATTGCAACAGTACAGGTAGATCCAGAAGTACGGGGCCAAAGTCTGAAGCCCATCTATATGTCACATTGTATCTCAGTAAAGTGGGGAAGGGTGAGAGGCTGTGAGAATGGCTATCCTATCACATAGGTATCCTATGTGGTTCAGGTGACCAGTGCCTGGAGGGAGGACCTTGGTGAGCACAGGTTCAGGTGGGCTCCAGAGGGCAGCTAGCATCAATAAGCGTCAGCACTGGCTAACACCCTGCTTTGAAAGAGGACTGGGACCCAGAAATTCACACTTGACTCTCAGCTCCTAAACCCCTAGGTTAAGGTCTGAGCCTTGCAGTTCTTACCACCAGGGGGCGCCTTGAACTCTAGCCGCCACGCCTGAATAGCGCTCAGGTGTCTTTCTAGACCAGCGGGGTCACTTTTCAAATGAAGCCACCAACAGGAACCGAGGCCATTTCCCAAGCGAATTAAAGGACCATATCGTCCATAACTGTGCTCCACGACATGCTTGGGAACGAAGAGCCTGGCTGTGAGGAGCTCCCCGAGGGGGCAGAAAACCAGACAGCCACACGGAGATCTGGGTGGGACCAACTCTGGGAGGAACTGAGTAAGAAAGTGCTGTATCCACAACAGACACTTGAGTTCTCGTCAGGAGTCTTAGGGACAGGGGATTATATTACTAACACAGTAGTAAATGAAAAGAGACCAGGAAACAGATTTGGCTGCTCTGAAGAGGCTTACTCTACTGGCAGATTACTAAGATCCTTTCTCCCACCACAGGACTTCATTCTGAGTCGAGCCCCAGACCAGAGGGGGTCAGCATGAGCCAGTTGCCAGGCGACCTACTGTCCCACGTGCTCACCCCAGGTCTGCACCTCCTCCAACCCTGGTTCCGGCCTGCAGCACTTCCTAAGCGTGAATCACACAGGCTCCCTTGGCAGGGTCTGTCGCCGCGCTTCCTAAATGCCTTTTCTGCCAACAGCTACCCGCTTTCCGTGGTGAATACGTGTCAGCTGCTTCCAGCTTCAGACTTTCTACCTCTTCCTCTTTGCTTCCTCAGCCAGCAGCTCTCTTAACCGATCTGCCAAACAGCCCTCACTGTGCCTTCCAGCATCTTCTCCCCAGGCTGTCTTCCTCCCATGCCGCCCGCCCCACCCTCAGCAGACTTCGAGTTTCTGGGGGTTACACCCTGGCTAGTTGACTAGCAACCCCAAACCTCTCAAAAACATGTTGGAAATGGCTCTCCACTCTGGTTGGGCCTGCCGCTGCCTCATTCCGGGCAGTAAGCCTTTTCAGGCACCTGTCAAATGTTGTCCATCTTCTTTGTCCCACCCTCGAGCCTCCACAATGTCCCATACCTTTAGAGCGCCTCCCGTGCCACATGCTCTCAGCACCCCCTGACCGCCACACTGACACGTCGTGGGCACTTGTCTTTGTCAGCTCAGGTTCCATGAGAAAATACCTCAGATGGTGACTTCAACAACAAGCATTTTATTTCTCGTCATTCTAGAGGGTGGATGTCCACAGTCAAGGTGCTGCTGGCCTGACTGGTTCTGGTGAGGGCTGCCTTCACTCTGTCCTCACAAGGCTTCCATCATTTTCTTTCAACCTATCAGGTTAGGACCCCATCTTTAAGACTTCATTTGACTTCAGATGCCACCTAGATGCCTCACTGCCATGGACAGTCACTTTAGGAGTCACCACAATTCACCCCAACACAATACCTGGGTTGTAGCAATAGCTCGCTCTAGGCGTGGACACTGTACTAAAGTTTGCGTCTGAGTTACCTCATCCAGGCCACCGTAGACACTCCTCAAGGCGGATATGACCTCCATCCTCCTGCTCCAGAAAGTGAGAACCAGAGAGATTAAATAACCAGCCTGCAAATTAGCAGCAGCCTGGAGCTCCCGGCTCACATCTGGTGATCAAACAGGATCGCACTGTGTGCTGTACACCTTGAATCAGACAAGCAGGACCTTGGTGCCTCCTCAGCTGGAAACCTCTATTCTCCCAGAATCCTCTCCCATTTAGAAGCTCTTCAAGCTCTCACAGCTCAGATTCCTATATCCTGTGACTTCAAAGACTTCGGAAGCCACTACTGTCTCCCTTCCTTATTCCCTTCCCTTCCAGGGAGCAGGTAGGAGTCCCCTTTGCCCTCTGCCTGGGTCCTGAATCTTCTGCCAGTTCTGCCCATGGTAGCTGTAATCCTGGGGACACAGGCGAGCAAAGTCATGGCCTCCAAATCTTGCTCCACTCCTCTGGCCAGCACTCAGCCTCCGTTGACCCCAATCTGCTTCCACCCCACCTTCTCCCGGTCCTCACGTTTGCACATTAAGTCTCGCCCGTATTAGGTGTCCACAACCCCACCTGTGGCCCAGGTCCTGGACTTTCTCACAGTCCCTTTCTGCCATCTCTGTCCTGAAATACTCTAGCCAGGCTTGCCAAACCCACTGCAGAGAAACACCCAATCCGGCAGCCCGGTCCTAGAATAACCGACGTGTCCCAGCAACACAGTAGGCAGAGACTTCTAGACCTCAGCGGAGCCCTATCCACGACTAGACCTCTGCTGAGCACCAAAGCCCCCTTTCCCTATCTCACGTCTTCATGCTCTTATGGCCGGAAAACACCTTCTCTGCCTGTAGCCCTAAAATCTGTGTTCCTGGCGAGACCTCATCCGAGGCTCACACCCACACACCTTTGTGGCTAATCCCAGAGGCATTGACACCCTACTCCTGTGAAGCCTTCCTTCTTCACGCGAAAACCTGTTCTTCCACAAGCGTCACCTACCCAGATTGTTGCCACCAAGCTGGCTTCTTCCAAGACGAAGGGCGACATCCTCATTCCCACCACCCACATCCGATGAGTTCCACGATGCCTCGGGATTCACTTCCTTCAGGCCTTGCCGCCATCTGTCCTCACAACGCTGTCTCTGGGCTATTTCAGGAGGACCTTTCCTGGGCCTTCTTCCCCCACTACCACCTCTTCACATGTCTGCAGGGGCTGTCTTTCTGACACACAGATCCTCCAGATTCAATCCTTGTCTGCTTTGTCTCTGTCCTGGGGTAAAAATGGCAGCTTCCTGTCTATCGCCCCAAGCTTCCTCTTGCCTCCTTTCCTGACCCTGCTCTTCTGCGCTCCCTCTACCACACCCCTCTACGCCCCAGGACAAAATTGGGACCTTGTGGGACTCCTCTTTCCTGTCTTCAGCAGATATGTTGGACAGCCTGCACCAGACACATCAGGGAACAAACTCCATGCCTCCTAGAGCATGCTGTGGTTTCTTGGGGCCTTCATGCAGTGCACCATGATACTTACCTAAGGGCTAGTCTTCCCCAGGTGTTGTGATGTTGCTCTGTGGCCAGATGAGAAAGAGACAGACTCAGGAGTCTGTCCTAGCCCCTCCTCAGCCTGTGAGGTCATGAGCGAGAGATGGCATCCTCCTCTATCTTGGTCTCTTTCTTGGTAACGTGAGGGTGATGATGGGGTCACTGGCAGTCAGGAGAATGAGATCATGGACCGCCAAGGGCTTAAAATCTGGTACATGGCAATCCTTAATAGACCCTCCCTTTGGGACAGTGCAAAGTATGTAAGTCTGCGATATGTGTCTGACTCCACTCAAGGAGGAAAGGCCTGAGAAGCCGGTACATCAGAATCCAGTCAAAACTACATTTAGAACACGGCTGAAAGATCTAGAAGAAAGGAAGAAGCTTTCCATAAGGAAGCAACATGGCACAGGAGACTGCTGCCACCTGGGCATCTGACTGGAGCTTGGGCAAAGGCCCTGACCGCCCCACCCACAACCTTCCTGTTTGAAGGAAGGGAGAAGATGAGGCAATGGCTGATGTTTGAGCTCCTTGAGTTTCTGGGCACGGGTGGGGTTAGCAAGTCACTCAGCCTCCTAGGCAGCTGTCCCCGCCCCGGTCAGATGACCAAAGTCAGGCTGGGTTATTAATAAACGGGGGGGGGGGGTTAGAACTTGGAAGCCTACGTTTGTCCGCTTTGGGTATTTTACCTAGATCGTCCCCACCAGGAGGGAAACAGGGACCGGGATTTATCGCTTCAACCCCAAATGAATGACAGAGTCAATATTTCTGGGAACTCGGGTATTTGAAGGTTTAGAAAGGCACCCCATGACATTGTAGCTCAAAATGGGGAGCTATGTTTCCTTGTGAAAGAGTTTCGAGAGCGCGAGATGTTACTCGATAATACCTTTTAGAGGGGTTGATTTACAGAAACAATGCCTAATACAGAGCAAGATGTGTCCCCGAAGATGTTTTCTCCAGCGTTGTTTGTAACCAAAAGGAAGGGTGGCCTCGGTGCATCCAGGCTGTGTCCCTTGGTGTCTTACCACCCGCAGGAGAGCTACAGAGGACAGGCTCTCACACACAAAGCAGGAAGAAGAGGGAAAGCCCAATTCTAGCTCAGTTTTGAAACACAGTCTAGTTTGGGAGAAAGAAAGACACTCTCAGGTTAACGATGAGAAGAAAATGTGGTCAGTAGACTACTCTTCTCTCTTTTCTCTTTTCATCTCCAGACATTTGGTGCCTATCGCTTTAAAACCCGCTCTAAAGGTAGTCCAAACCCTGGCGTTTTGGAAAAGCAGCAGCCAGCGCTCTCACCTCTCCTTGAGCAGCACATTCGAATGCTGGATTCCCCCTCATTCTCACTGCTGGCTGGGGAGACGCCAGGCGGGCGGGTAACAGTACCCTCCCCGAGAGGAGAGCTACAGAGATCTGCTTGGCTCTGAGAGCGTCGCCACCGGCTCAGGCTGTCAGTGAGAGAAGGTGAATCTGTATCTCAGCTCCTCGTGTTCTTGGATCCAGGCATCTGGGCTGGCGAGTCTGCAGCCTGGAACCAGCAGCAGCAGCTGCAGCAGTTGCTAGGCCCCCTTCCTCAGGAAGGGCAGGGGCGGAGCTCGTGACCATGGGCTCCAGAGGGAGGCCCATAGGACCCTATGCCTCAGAACCTGGAGAACCTTTGTACTTTGTGGATGTTCAGAAAGATGTAGGGGTGTGGTGCTAAGGCTGGCAAACCCAAAAGCGTTCCTGGCCCTGCCTCTCACTACATGATTTGGAGGAAGTCATCAGACCCCATCTGTCTTAGTGAGTGTGTGAGTGTTCTATTGCTGTGAAGAGACACCGTGACCAAGGCAAGTCTTATAAAGAAAACATTTAATTGGGGGCTTGCTTGCAGGAATAGCTGAGCACTTTGTATCCTAATCTGCAGAGAGAGAGAGACAGAGACAGAGACTGAGAAAGAGACAGACACAGAGAGAGAGAGAAACAGGGCCTGCTGTGGACATTTGAGACCTCACTGCCCGTCTCCAGTGATGCACCTGCTCCAACAAGGCCACACCTCCTAATCCTTCCAAGAAGTTTACCAACTGGGGGCCAAGCGTGCAAATCTTTGAGCCAATGGGAGTCATTCTCATTCAAACCACTCTGCCATCTCACCCACCCGAGGAATGAGTAAGGGACGAGCACCAGGCCTCAAGGTCATGTCCCTCTCTAGAGAACTAACATTTCTTGCCTTGTTGCTGTGACCTTAGCGCTCAGAATCCCTTTGTGGCTGCCGTGTTGATGTGAACCCTGCTCACAGAGGGGAGGCAGATTCTTCTTAGCAGACATTGCTGCGTTGAGAACAACACCCTACATCCTTTCTTGCAGGGCCAGGCTGGGCAATGTGCCAGGTTTTTTCTTTTGGGGAACCAACCAGCTCCCGAATCATGACATGGAGACATTATTAGCTATGAATGCTAGGCCTCGCTTAGGCTCGTTTCTGGCTAGATCTTTTAGCTTGGATTAACTTGTTTCTCTTCATCTACATTTTGCCTCAAGGCGTTTTACCTTTCTTTCTTCTGCATATCTTACTTTCGTTGCTTCTTCTGTCTGACTGACTGGTTCTTGCCTGGCTTCCTGCCCCAAGTATCTCTCTCTCTCTCTCTCTCTCTCTCTCTCTCTCTCTCTCGCTCGCTCTCGCTCTCGCTCTCGCTCTCGTTCTGTTGTTCTCTCCTTTCCTCTCTTGTTTTTTCCTGAGCCTAGATTTTTCCTTCTATTTATTCTCTCTGCCTGCCAGTCCCGCCTATCTTTTCTCTTGCCTAGCTGTTGTCTGTTCAGTTTCTTATTAGACCTATCAGGTGCCTTAGGCAGCCCAGGTGAAACAAATGCAACACATCGTTACATAATTAAACACACATCGTTACATGTTAAACATGCAGCAGAAACAAAGGTAACATACCTTTACATAGTTACAGTATATTCCACAGCAAAAACAAAGGTAACACATCTTTACACAGTTAAAGTATATTCCACAGCAGAAACAAAGGTAACACACCTTTACACAGTTAAAATATATTCCACAGCAGGGCAACTTCAAGGCGACCTCCCTGGAGATGTTCCAGTTGATTCCTCTCCCATGCTCTTTACTGGAGCTTCTTGAAGCAGGCTCTTTGAAGGAAGGGGCCTGGTACAAGTGTCCAAGCAGAACTGTCTAGGCGGCACAGCCTTTCATGGCATAATCTGACATGAGAAGAAGCTGACATCTATGGGAGGACAGTCCAGGAGCAGAAATTCTTTTAATGATTATGCACACATATCTGCATGCGTGCATGCATTGTATTTGCATGTGTGGCTGCATGCGTTTAATTTATTTTGCATATTTGTATGTGTCTATATGCTTTATATTTTTATACATTTGTCTGCATGTATACATCTGTGTACCTGTGTGCATGTTATATGTGTGTTTCTGTGTGCACACTTGTGCATAAGTGTCCGTGTGTGCATTTGTATACGTGTGTGGCTATACGTGTATGTGTGTATACCCATATGCATATACACGTGGCAGTATGTGTGTGACTTTGGAATAAAGAAAACTTTTAGACAAGAAGACAGAATCTGACATGGCTAAACACATCTCACCAAATTATGACCGGTAAGCTTTTCATTTCCCGTCTTAACCAGTTTCACGGAGTTTCCAGTCATGGCTTCAAGTCAGCTCAGGTAGCATAGCCTTCACACCCCTGGTAACCTGTGAAGTAGCAAATTTCTTCCCTCACAGTTCTGAAGGACAAAAGTCCAAAGCCAGCAGCTCTCTGGGCTAGTTCGTGTCCAGGTGTCTGCAGAGCCAGACTCCCCTGAGGCTTGGGCAGAGTCCTCCCAGCCCAGCGCTACACTCCCTCATTTCCTTGGCTCTGGCCACTGCCTCCATCCTCAAAGGTTGTCTTACTTTGGGGCTCATCCTGCTTTCTCCTCCACAGAATGCCCCTGCTCCCTCTCACATTTGCAGTGGCGTGCGTATCTCACCTGGCTAATCTAAGATAGCTTCCCCCTATCCAGATTCACTGACTCCTGTCTGCCAAGTCCTTGGAAGGCAATGTTGACCTCTTCTAAGGGCTAGAAGTGGACAACAGGCAGTCTGGGAGCCTCATCAGCACCTACCTCCCCTCCCGGGGCAGATGCTCAAGCTGACCGATCCCCTCCCCAGCTCAGAAAGCCTTTCTCAGTGGCTCCACCCCATCTGGTTGCCACATCAGTGAGTAATATTGAAGATGACATTTAAGAGAGAAGCTTCTCAGATGCAGCTGCTCAGAACTGAGGTGTCAAGAGCCAGGACCATGGAGGCCCGAGCCAGGAGCTCTAGTTCTCATTGGTCTTTGGTAATCTGTTGGTTCCTATTGCATTTACAACCTGGCTGTCAGGTTACCAGACAGGTGTTGAACAGTTCTGGGCTGCCAGCCCCAAGCTTGGACCAGGAGATGAGCATGTGCTAGTTACTCATGTGTGTGCACATCTCTCTCTCTCTCTCTCTCTCTCTCTCTCTCTCTCTCTCTCTCTCTCTCTCTCTCACACACACACACACACACACACACACAGCAGGGGGTAGCACTGCATTTGAGACTGGCTAGCATTCCGCCAACAATGTGGCATAAGCTAGACCCACATTTGTTATAGTAAAACCCCTGTCTCTAAATGTGCTGACTACATCCTAATTTGGAAGCTAGGCTAATAAAGGATAAAGTCCAGGGGAAACCGGTGAGATCGGAATGAAGTCCAGAGTCTTGTTACTAGTCTCACGCCAGTGCGGATGTCTCAGTTTGACAAATATATCGCCGTTACCTAAGACTTCTGAGTGTGCGCTTTCTGCCTTTGTGATTTTTCTGTAAATCTAAAATTCTTCCAAAATTAAAAAGTTCCATTCCAGGGTTTTAAAAATCCAGTATAGTATGTCACTATTGAAGTTAAATTGCTCACTTCAACTTCCATCTCTTTAGGACAGAACTTACGTGCAACCAGCTATGCAAACTGGATGTGCACAGATCACAGAACTCGGCTGTGGATGGAATTGACCACCTAACCAATTACATGTGAAGCAGAAGTACTTCCGGACCCCAGAATCCTCTCTCTTCCTCTCTTCCAGGAGACAGCTCCCTCATCAGAAGTAGCCAGTATCCTGACTGACGTATTATAGATTTTTTTTTGCCTGTCCCTTCATAAGAAACGTCTACGCTCTTGTCAAGGATGAGCTATGCTGGCTTCCTTCCCTCAGCACATGCTGAGAGTTTACCCACGCCACAGGGTGACGCCACAGCTCCTCCTCCAATGTCTGAGTAGTACACCATTATCCATCCAGGCCGACTGTTTCTCTGCGATGCTGAAAACAAACTTCCCGTCTTTGGTGGATCCAGGCCCTCATTTCTGAGTCTGGTTTCAGAGTTGGGATTACTGCGTCACACATTGGTATGCGTAGCTCTAGGGGCTCTGACAATTTCCCAAGTGGTTGCACCTGTGACTCGTCTTCTGAAAGTACATAGGTGCTCCAGTGGCTATAGATCCCTGCCAGGCCTTGCTGCTGCTGACTTCTAAAATCTTTTTTAAAAAATATTTATTTATTTATTTTTATGTATACAATATTCTGTCTGCGTGTATGCCTGCAGGCCAGAAGAGGGCACCAGACCTCATTACAGATGGTTGTGTGCCACCATGTGGTTGCTGGGAATGGAACTCAGGACCTTTGGAAGAGCAGGCAATGCTCTTAACCGCTGTGCCATCTCTCTAGCCCCGACTCTTTAAATCTTTATAATTCTAATGGATAAGTTTTAATCTGCATTACCCCAAGGACTAATGATGTGATGAGCGTTTCCCCATGTGTTTAGCAACCTTTAGAATATCCTCTCTGGGAAGGGGCTTGTTTGGGACATTTGCCCACTTTTATTTGGCTTGTTGATTTTCCTATTAATTTCTGTATTATAGAACAAGGATCCTTTGTCAGATATGCATGTTCTAAATATCTCCTCCCTATCGGCAGCTTTTGTTTTCACCCTTAAAGGCCTCTTTTGGTGAATGGATCACTTCAACTTTAACTAAATCGATTTTCTTTCAAACTAGAGAACTTTGGCATTTGTATTTAAAACTAGAAGGAATTTTAGGAATATATTTGTCCGTGGTTTTCAGTCCTTGTGTTCATTAGAATAACTTGAGATTTTGATGCAATACCACACCCTGGGCCCCAGTGCTATAGATTTTGCATTAGCTGGACCGGATGAGACCCTGGCATCAGAGCTGTGGGAGACTCCCCAGGGAGGTCTAACGGGCAAGTTGTGCCCAGAGAACACCTTTCAGTCTCGTGTGTTGCTCCCCTAACTCTCGCAGCTCACCGAGGATAGTCCTGGGTAAGATCTCTTGACTGCTGTAATAATTATTAGGACCCCTTACACTCTCAGAGTATCTGGATTTGGATACATACTGCGCAGTCTTCTGCCTTCATCATCACCAGAGTCACCGCCTGGCTGCATTCCAAGCCTTCCACCTTCTGCGCTCAGCCCAGGACCTACCCAGCTACTCTGAATGCTTTTCACCAGATGGGAATCCCCCAAACAGAAGAACTAGCTTTTCTCCTAGCTGGCTGGATTAAGGCCTGGCAAGGAGAGGCGGTGTAGCATTCTAATAGGGCCGCTCTCCTCTAATGAAACACACGGCTCTGGCTTCCACACTTGCCGAGACTCAGTTACACCTGTGACCAGTGCCGCTGGGATGATTACAGAGGGTCTGGCAAGCCTTTCACAAGACACGAGGCTCTTAACACAAAGGGCACAGAGGCCTCTAGCAGTCCCAGGGGATCAGAGAGATGTCAGTCTCTTCCTTTGGTCACCCCTTGAGACAGCCAAGGAGAGCCTTCGCTCTGCTGTTTCTTTGTGAGAAGAGCTACAATTATCTGGCATCCCCGACTCCTTCCTTCACCACCATCTGGCTGCCTCATCACCACAGACCTGAGTATCCCAACGCAGCCCCATACCTCTAATACTCATCCACCTCCCCCAATCCCACAACCATACCCCCACCCCAATTCTTCCAAACTTATTGCTCCATCAGAACCACTTTCCTACCTTCATCGACATCAGCTGCATGGAAAAGCCATGTTTAGGGTACCTACAGTGGGTGGCGTAAGGGCCCCCAAGACATAACTAACGCCCAGCCTCTGTGACTGTAGCTGGATGTAGGAGAGTGTCTTAGCCTGTGTGATGAGGGATGTTGGGAATGAGCCCATTCTGGGTCATCTAGTGGACTCTAAACCAACCAGGATTTGTCTTGAGTGACAGAGGGGAGAACTTGGAGGAGGCACTTATGTGGAGACAGAGGCCCAGGAGGTAGCGAGGCAGCCATAGCTGTGAAGAATGGGCAGGAATTGCTGGAAGCCACCAGAATGTGGAGGAGGAAAGAAGAGGCACCCAGAGAACATGGCTTGCAAGCTTGAGCTTGGGGGTTGCAAAACTGCTGTTTTCTACCTCTGAATTTGTTAGAATATTCCTTGGAGATTAATACAATGACTTAACAGGTTAAAAAAAAAGTGTTCTAATTCTATCTACTCTAAAGCATTGTCAAGGACGGACACACACACAAACACACACAACATATACATACACACAGGTCTTTGTTAATTCATATCTTTGGCTTAACCTTTGCCCAAGGACTATATGAACATTTTTTTTCCAGGAAGAAATAGGCTGGGTTGAATAATTTATTAAGAACTCACTGAAAAACTAGGAGTGGGGAAAGAGGCAGGCTAAGCTAGCATAGTGACAGCTGACACACAGGATAGCAGCCTCTGTATATTCTGCCCCCACCTTCCCTGTCAAAAGCCTGGGGAAAGCCAGGCTCCTTTGATTTCTGGGCTGGAAATAGAATCCACTGTGGCAGCCGGAACAACAGAACTTGTGAAGAGCCAAGAGACCAAGCTCTCTGCATACTCCCGAGGAAGAGCCCAAGAGCTGGTCTCCAGTCTAGAGGATGCTGGAAGGGGGGAAAAATGGATGTTTTGAAGCACAAGGAAAGATTTTGGGTCCCATGCAATGAAATCACTGGGCACCAAATACCGCTGGGAAAGCTTGCTTCAGGGTGAACATGAGAAAAGTGACCTCTTCATAGTTATCTGACTCATACAGACACCCAAACTGTGGGGAGCCATCAGGGCCACTCCCCATGTTCTGCAAGTCCGAGTAGGCACAGGTGCCTGTGGCCAGCAGGGTGGGCTCTGACCAGGCCGCGGGGTCCAGTGGCTTCTGGTTGAGGTACACACCCAGGTTGGTCCTCTTCTGGGAGTCCGTAGGGTGGGTATAGAGCAGCCACACGTCTAAGGCATCTGCCGCTGAGGTGGGGTTGGGAAAGGCAGTCACACTTCCGTGGCAGCCTTTGGGGGGCTCTACAAGCTTACTCACTACCTGATTGTCCTGGAAATCTAGGCCACCATTAGGACTTTGTGCCTGGACCCTGGCTCCTAGGTGGCTCCTAGCATTGAGATAGACCACCCTCTGAGCTCCAGTGCCAACCTCAGCCACCTGGCACTCCAGTGTGTTCTGGGACACAAAGTGACCCAGTTCCCAAGTGTTCCCATGGTCGTGGCTGAGGAAGCAGAAGGCAAAGGGGGCAGGTGTCTGGCTAGGATGTAGTTTCCGGTAGGCATAAGCAGGCACTAGCAGGCTCCCCGCTGAGTTTCGCAGCTGCAGACAGTGCCCAGGCCCCACACCGAACGTGGCCCAGTCCCGGTGAGTGTTGCCAATGGTGGTATCTGTGAGATCCCGGACAGGGCTCCAGGTCCTCCCGTGGTCAGTGCTGGTGATGTGGCATAGCCGTGTGACATTAACCCTGGTCTGGATCTGGTGGTGTTCTGACACATGTCCAGGGATGGCTATGAAGAACAGGAAGAGGGTTCTTGTCTGCTTGTCATACAAGGGACATGGGTTCATGGAGCGGTGGCCCTCCAGCCGGGCTTGGGACACCACCTCCTCAGCTTGCCACTGAGTATGAGGGGAGTGGAGAAAGAGAGACACAGACTTGAAATTACTTGTGAAAACAACAGCAGCTAGTCTTGGGGGTCCATGGGGCAGGTGTCTCTTAGAGATGGAATCAAAGGCCACGAAGGGACTGCTTCTCCTACCGGTTACCACCCAGAGCAGTCGGGGCCAGACTCCTCTTCCTCCCTCCTTCCCTCTCTCCCTCCCTCCTTCCCTCTCTCCCTCCCTCCTTCCCCACTTCCCTTTCTGTTACTTTGCTTCCCACCAACATATATTTGCAGGGCACCCATGATGTGTCCAGACCCCCAGGACACAAAAGTGACTCAGGAGCCAGCAGACAGTTCATCAAGTTAAGGCTGTGCCACCAAACCTGATGACGAGCTCAATCTCCAGCCAACGTGATGGGACGAGAGAACTGTCTTACTCCAGGGCATGCACATATAAACAAACGAGCGAGTAAATGTGATTTAAAAAAAATTGTAAGTAGTAATGGTAGGAACCATTTCTAACTCCATCCTTCCTCTTCCTGGCTGGTCCAGCATTCTTAAAGGCAAAGGCTTAGTATGGACCACATCAGGCTGGTTTATCCAAGACAGAAGATGAGGGTCACCCCTGCATCACTTGCTTATGATACTCCACCAGTGAACTCATAGTGAAGATCCACACTGAACCTCCCTGCTGCCAATGCTACAGCCACTGTCTCTCCCTATTCTGCACCAGCTGCCCCAGTAAGGTACCCCAAGCAGAGACACTATGTCTAAAGACGGATGGCTACTGTGTTGCCTGATTCCCCAGTGCTGAAGGAGAAGTGTAGCTAGCTCCATTAGCTCCATTTCATAGTTTGAGAATGAGAGGCCCTAAATCGGGTAGCCAAGTTGCCTAAGACCATCCCTTGGATGAGGAACGGACCCTGGCCTTGAATTCAGCCCCATCTGCTTCAAGCACCATGACTGTGTATAACAATTAGGCACCAATCGAAAGAAACTTTGTTGCCATCCTCTAAACAGCTACCATGGAGTTGTGGGAAGAGTAATGTTACAAGTACACACAATCATCCAATTGTGCCCGGCCTCCAGGTAAATTGCCCTCAGAGGGTACCCTTCCTGTTAAATGACAATGAACCGCTCCTCCCTTGGGCTTTCAAGGATGCTGGGACACTCAGCCAGGTATGCGATGAAGCATGTGGTCAGCCAACAAATCTTGCTCCTTGAACCCCAGTGAGATCTGGGTTGGGCACTGGAGCCCCTTGGCCATCTGTCCCTGGTATGGGTTTCCAGGTCCCTCCCAGGCTTCCTAGACCCCATCTACATCTCAGTCACCAAGGGATGAACTTGCCCCTGTGTTCTTTGAGATCTATGACTGGTTCCACAGCACCTAGCACCCACGTGGGTGTGTGTTGAGACACTCCTGCTGGAGTCACTGCAGCTGGGTCCTGCCTTACCTGGACTTGATGGGTGGCTGTCTTGTAGTTTCCTCTTCGTAGGACGATCGAATCTGCATGCTCATCCGTCTTGGTCAGGCGCTTTTCCGCAAAGGCCAGCAGGGTCTTCTGCTTTGACAGGTAGAGCAGAGCTGGGATTCTGTAAGCATAGACTCCTGTCTGGAACAGTGTCTCCTTCTGCAGGACAGGGCAGGTCGCCATGGGCTTGAGATCTGGGCAGGGAGAGAAGATTCATTGTCTGCTGTCATACCTGTGCCAAACAGGTGACACCCATCTGACTGGCAAGCCAGGTCCTGTCTGGTGACCTGTGTCTCCTTTCTCATATCCCAAGACCCCATTTGCCGGTTGCGCAGTAGCCCTGGCAGGACTCCATCTAGGAACAGAAAAGTGTGCTTTGTATTAGGTTCCTGCCATAAGTCACCCGTTCCCCTCACAACAGATCTGCGACAACCTTCTGCTGCCGAGCCTGGTAGAGTAGAAGAGCCTGCTGAGTGGCACTCTGCAGCTGTCCGGATGCCAGGGAATGACACACGGGAGCCTTTTATAACTCCAGAGCCCTAGAAAGCTGTTCCAGAGAAAAAGAAAACGCCTCCATTCCCCAGGCTCTGCTCCCACAGCTGCCTGCGGCTGATACACCAGCTGCCCCCGCTGTGTGGGTGCCACCCTGAGGCAGGCAGGGGGTGGCTGTGGATCTGGAGAGAGAGGCTTTACTTACTAATGGGGCTGGGTGGAGCCCTAGAGGCATAAGAAAATGAACGACAAAAATGATGCGCATTTGCTGAAAAGAATTGAGAAGTCAGGGGATAACTTGGTGACTATGGTTGACGAAGAGTTGACAGCTAACTTTTTAGCTGGAATAACCACCATTGGCTGAGAGAACCAGAAGCCAAGATTATCCCCAACAAGGGCTGTATTTGATGACCTACCTACCTACCCAGAACATAACAGATGTTAAGATAAGATATAGCTGGGCGGCGGTGGCATATGCCTTAGTTCCAGCACTCAGGAGGCAGAGGTAAGCTGATCTCTGTGAGTTCGAGGCCAGCCTAGTCTACAAGAGCTAGTTCCAGGACAGGTTCCAAAGCTACAGCAAAATCTTGTCTCGGAAAACAAAACAAAAAAGCTAAGATAAAAAGCCAAGTGGTGGTAGCACATCCCTTTACTCCCAACACACGGGAGGCAAAGACAGGAGGCTCTCTGTGAGTTCGAGGCCAGCCTGGTCTGCAGACAGGAAAGCAAAGGCTAGGATATAAAACATAAGAACGTAAGAAACATAAAAACTTCTTTTCCTCCCTGCTAAGCGTAATTGTAGTGGGATATTTGAGCAAACTGTAAAGATGTTGCTGTTTTGCCTTGCGTGACTAAGGCACCTGATCGCTTTAATAAACAGCTGAACGGCCAATAGTTAGGCAGGAGAGGTTAGGTGGGACTTCCAGGCAGAGAAAGGAGCTCAGGATGAATCTAGGCTTGGAGAGGGACTCCAGGGAGACACAAAGGGAGGTGGACACACAGAATGGAGAAAAAGTCAAAAGCCATGTGACAGAAAATAGATTAACAGAAACTTGTTAATTTAAGTTGTAAGAGATAGTTGGGAATAAGCCTAAGCTAAAGGCCAAGCTCTCATAATTAATAATAAGTCTCTGTGTCATTATTTGGGGGGATGGAGGCCCAAAAGAAAATCTAACAAGAAAGCTGTTACAGGTTCAGAAACCTCAGTCAAATTTCTGCCAAGGGAGCCACCAGCTTCCTATGAAGTCTTACCCATGCCTTAACCTCTGGAGAAGGGAAAAGAAAGCCTGGGGTCAGCAAGCAGGAGACAGGGCTTTCTGACATTTTTCTACCGTGTAATACATTATTCAATAAAACTTGTCTTTAACCTCTTTTGAGAGGTGTTCAAGCCACAGTGAATGTTACTGGAACACGGCGGCAGAATGACGTTTAGAAGGGCAGATGCTAGCTAAGGAAAAATGTTCAATGGGTGGAGACAGACTTGCTTTGAAGCAGAGACTTGAAGCTAAGTTGGGTGGCTTATGTTCACATGAGAAGCTGAGGCAGGAAGAGTGTTCTGAATTCAAGACCAGTCTGGGCTAGACCGAGACAGTTAAAAAAAAAAAAAAAACTAAACAAAAAAAAAAAATCTAGGCCTGACAACTGCCATCTTGCTCCACGGATACAACTGTCATAAAACTTAATAGGAAAAAGCTGAATACAATTAAAATAAAAAACTGAGAAGAAAGATGAAGTTTCCGTGTCTTAGGAACTCCATCAAAGGCTGAAAAGCTGGTCCTGAAGAGAATTCTTCAGCATCCATGTGATCAGATTTAAATGTTGGTTTTAGATGTATCCAGGGCCGAAGCTTTCTCTGTTTCCATGAGTTGCCTTGGGTATATAATGTGGGAGGGGAGCCAAGGACATCCACAAAGAAGCTTGAGATGGAAAAGGGAGTCAGAGGGGTCCCCAGGAGGAACTAGAAAGGAGCTTGAGTCAGCCCTTGGGTCCAAAGAGGGGAATGTGATTTCAGAGCAACAGCACGGGTTGAGAGCAACCCAGAGGAGGGACCACAGGGCTCGGCACAGTGAGGTGACAAGAGCTCATGGCTTAGAGAGAGAAGATGGGGTCTGGGAGAGGGCTGGAGGCCTCTGGCTAGAATTAGGGACTGCATATCCTGGAATGTCCACCCTACAGAGAAGGGCCACTTTCCATTTCCAAAAGGGATGCTTAAGATCGTAGGATACATAGTTCAGCTTCTCAAAGGACCATCCGAAGGCTGCGCAGACACTGCCACTATCTAATCCAGTTGTTTTCATTGCCCACCAACAAATCCTATAACTGCGGGCAGTCATTCTGCTCTATCCCAGCCCAAGCCTCAGGAAACCATCAGTCTTCTCCCTGTCTCTGGTTTTGCCTGTTGTGTACGTCGTATACAAGTACAGTTGCCCAGTGCATGGTCATTGTACCTTGCTTCTTTCTCCTAGCGTGTTGTCTCTAAGTTCATTCATGTTACAGCATGCACCAGTACTTCATTATTTATTTATTCGTTGTTTTTAAATATGTTGCCCAGACTGGCCTGGGCCTCAATATGGAGTCAAAGGTGACTTTAAACTCCTGATCCTCCTGCCTCCACCGCCCAGGGACTAGGATTGCAGACATGTTCAGCTACATCTTGAAGAGTCCAGGAATAGAATACAGAAATGAAGGGTCTGGTCCAGGACTACAGATATATAAAATTGTAAGTCCAAACACATTTTAGAAAAATAATAAAATTAGCAATCACTGCTAACCTTTAACGAACACTTTGCCTTAAGAGCAGACATCCTTGCAGCCACTGTGTGGAGAGGTAAACTTTTGTTTTTGTTTTGTTTTTGTTTTTTCAAGACAAGATTTCTCGGAAGGTTTGGTGCCTGTCCTGGAAACCAGCTCTTGTAGACCAGGTCTCGAACTCACAGAGATCCGCCTGCCTCTGCCTCCCGAGTGCTGGGATTAAAGACTTGTGCTAGGCAGGTACTGCGGACAAAGGTTAGCATCTAACTGTTGCCTCTATAGGACCGTCTTCTTGTATTCCCTTAGTCTTTACCTGTCCTCCATGTGCTACTCTCTGCCTTGCATCCTTACAGGGACAGTGAGAAGCAGCTGTCAGCTGCAGGCTTTCTCAAACATCCTAGCTTAATGTCCTATAACCAAAGGTTGTAAAACTTAAAATGTAATGTGACTTTAAGACTGACCTCAAGGTTATAAAAGTTCTTTGACCCTCACCTGGTGCTTGGTTTTACTATAAGAGGAGGCCCCAAACCAGCCCCCATTGCCACAGTTTTAGAAGCCTGGTCTCTGGTTGTGCTCACAGCTATAGCTGAGAAGCTTTGTGTGCCCTGTGGTTTTTTTTTTCTCCTTTTTTTTTCTGAATAAAACTTGCTTCTGGTTTAATAGGCTTTGGTGGTCTGTTTCCCATCATTGTGTGACCCTGGACCCAACAATCTGGTTTATGCAGCGCTGCACGGTACTGGGGATCAAGCACAAGGCCTCAGTGTCTGGGTGAGCACTCCGCTTCTGAGTTACTTTTGAATCTCTTCCACATTAACTTGTTACCACTTCCATCTTTTCCCTGGGTGTGAAAGGAGACCCAGTCCCCCCCCTCACACACACACACCACACTGTAGCCAGCAATTGTCGTTGTGTCTTTTCAATTCTAGCCATCTTGTGGCTGCGCAGGGATAGCCCAGTGTAGTTTGGTAGTTAATGGTGTTGAGCATCTTTGCACAGCCTTACTGGTCACAAGAGATAGATTTTAGCCCAGAGACAAGCGGAAGGTTTCTGGGATTTTTTGGCAGGCGATTGAGTCAACTTTAGGGAAGTTCCTTTCTCGGTTTCAGGGAGAGACAGCAGATAAGGCTGCTACAGTTCTCCATGTGAGACAGGATAGAGATCTGGCTGAAACAGATAAGAGTGACCAAACTGGTGGTGGTGATGGTGTCTCCTAGAGACTGAGGCAGCAGAAGCAATATGATCAAGAGTATGTGTTGGTTAGTTTTCGCCAACTTGACACAAACTGAGGTCACCTGGCACCTGAGGAATTGCCTCTATTATACTGGCCTGTGGGTGTGTCTTTGGGGGCATTTTCTTGATCAGTGTTTAATGTGGGGGCCCTCGTCTCTCTGTAGGTACCACTCCTGGACATATGGCCTGAGTTGTATAAGAAATCAGGCTGAGCAAGACATGAAAGCATGCCAAGAAGTAAGCAGTGTTCCTCCATGGCCTCTGCTTCAGGTCCTGCCTGAAGCTCCTCCTTTAGCTTCTCTCTGTGAGAGTCTGATGAGGATGTGTAAGCTGAATAAACTCTTTTTTCCCCTGGGCTCCCTATGTGTTTATCAGAAAAACAGCAAGCAAACCAGGTCAGGCCTGGTCAATGCTTATGTGGGAAGTTACATCCTGGTTTCCATAGTGTCCATGGCTGTTTTCTGGAGCCCTCCTTTAGTGTCTAGCCTCCTTAAGGATGGCAACAAACACAGTAATTCCCATCACAGGGCCATATGGAATTCTGGAAACCTAGGATGGACCAGAAATAAAATAGGCTAAGAAGCCTGTTCTGATGAAATGAGTATTTGATCAGGGATGTAAAGGTCAATATTATTGTCAATATCTATTGCTTACCAGGGATAGGGTCTGGCTGAGCATTTGACAGCAATTATTTCTTCTATCCCACAGATTCCCTGTCCTCTGCAAGCCCACGATGCCCAGTGACGCTGTAGTGGAGGCCACAGAACAGCAGATACCTGCTAATGGCGGTCCAGCCACAGGACACTCCTCATCTCTAGGCAGTCACTCCCTGAACATTAGAGACAAGACTGAGTCCAGGGGTAGAGAAGACCCGGCAAAAAGGACTTCAAGGTGAGCACGAGATGTCTTACCCACCCCTCCAGCCCAAACTCACACACCCACTAGCAATTTCCCAACCCCAACCTGGGCGCTCCTTACTAAAGACCTTGTGTTCTCTAAGTACCGATATTTCTAGAAATCCTTGTGAACTGCATTTAGAAAGTCTGGTACTTACAAATATTTATTCATCATCAAATCGTCCTGATACCTCCACATGGTAGACATCAGTATGACGTCACCAATGCCTAAGTAGCCAAGCCAAGTGCAAAGGTATTTTCGAACTCCATCTTCTACACGTGAGCAAGTGTCTAAGGCTCTCTGGGGTCCCTTGACACAGCTCTACCTCCAAACAGTGGCAGTTGCTTCCAGATGACACAGTGGGAACAGAACTAAGTCAAGAGTCAAAAACCCAGATCCTGAGGCTGGAGAGAGATGACTCGGTCAATAAAACGCTTGCCTCAGAAGCATGAGGACCTGAAGTCCACCCTAAGAACCGGTGTAAAAAGTCAGGCCTGACACAGGATGCTTGTAATCCCTGGGAAAGCAGGGACAGACAGATCCCTGGGACTCCCTGGCCAGCCAGCTGAGCTAAAGTATGAGTTCCCAGTAAAGGTCTCGAGAGACCCTGAAGAATGACACCCAAGGTTGACTTCCGGCCTCCACACTCACCCAAACTCAGATTCTGACCTTAGTCACCCCCTAAAAGATTATTCACCGTTGGAAAAGTTTCTCTTTCCTCATAGGAAGCAGCAGACTAAGCTAGGCAGCCACAGAGACCCCATCCATCAGCAGCAGATGAGCCTGGACGGGACCTGGAGGGAGAGGGTCTCAGTGTAAGCCAAGCCTCACAGTAGATCAGCAACGAGAAACTGACACCATCATGTTCAAGGCAAGAAGCTGCCAGTAGATCAGAAAGGACTGTATAACAGAGATTTCGTTTGGGCCTCCCTAAGGCTACCCAAGGCTGACTGGCACTCACTGCTGTGGTCACCAAGCTCACAGCGTCTTCCCTGAGGAAGCTCACTTCCCCCACATAACCATGGAAGCAGGCGTCGGAGCTGCCACAGCTGTGAGGAAACTGAAAAGTGGGTCAGGAAGTTGGTAGGTGGCTCCCTACAAGTACACAGCCTCAGGTGGTAGGGGCATGTGGCTCTAGGCCACACACCCCGAAGACATTCACCCAAGGGTCTCGCTGCCTCCTCTTTCATTCCCCCTGGGGCACAGCCCGGCACAGATCTTGCAAAGCCAGGGATCTCATTGCTGGTTCACTTGTTCTCTTCTCTTCAAGGAGATGCCGGATAATTTGCAAAGTGGCACTTTCTAAATACCAGGAAACACAAGCAACCAGGCCCTGGCCCTGCCCTCCAGAACCCCAAAGAACAGCCAAACGTCAGTAATATGGCGAAGGATGACGTGGTCTGTGCTGCTATCCACAGAAAAGCCTTTGTTCTGAGCTTGTTTCTTTAGGGCTGAGCCAGGCTTGTGAGTTTTGAGTCGCTCTGAGTTATTGCCTGTTGGCTGCAGTCCTGGAATGGGGCCTTTTCCCCAAGGGATGGCAGTTGCCTACCCTAGGCAAGGGTCAGCACCAGGAAGGCAGCCTTGGGCAGCGCCATCAGTCGTCTCTCTCCCAAGACAACACATCTCCAGCCAGTTCAGCAACTCCACCTGGATCCATTCTAAACTGAAAGGGGCCTTGAATCACATGTAATGGACATACTGAGAGCTCTCTTTAGAAGTTTAGAGCTCTTTAATCCCAGCACTTGGGAAGCAGAGGCAGGAAGATCTCTGTGAGTTCAAGAGTTCAAGGCCAGCCTGGTCTACAAGAGCTAGTTTCAGGACAGGTTCCAAAAGCAACAGAGAAATCCTGTCTTGAAAATCGAAGAAGAAGAAGAAGAAGAAGAAGAAGAAGAAGAAGAAGAAGAAGAAGAAGAAGAAGAAGAAGAAGAAGAAGAAGAAGAAGAAGAAGAAGAAGAAGAAGAAGAAGAAGAAGAAGAAGAAGAAGAAGAAGAAGAAGAAGAAGAAGAAGAAGAAGAAATTTAGAGCGACAGCCAGCCATTCAAGAGTAGAATCAGCTGCTCATTTGCTGATCTGAGCCCCCTTCCCCAACCTGTCCCCAACCTACATGCCCTCTAGGTACCCAAGAACCCATGAAGGTGTGTGTTCCACCAGCATGGGCTGAGATACTGTGAAACCACCATGCTTGTTAAACTGATCCTACTGGAAGCTTTCCCACGCACCACATCACTTCAGACGATGACCTGGCAGCAAGAACTCCTGTTTATATCAACAGAGGGACATACGGGTCAATTTAGAGATAAGTCATATCATACCTCCAGGAGCGTGTGCCAAGCAGGATCCAGGGAGTTCTGGGCTTGTAAAGACAGAGAGAGGCAGTAGGAATCTGGTTTCTAGAAGGTCACCGTGGCTCCTGCAGTTCCCTGGCCTTGACTCCCGTCTCAGCCCCTCTGTCCGTCCATGCCTATATACAGCTAAAGGAGTCCTCCTGTGTGCCTCCCACTCATCTGACAAGGCACACTCCGGGGACTGTGTCAGCGTCCAGGCCCAGCCCTGGCCTAATTAGGATGCTGTCTTTCATTAGTCTGGAACAAGTTTGCCAGCTACCAACCCTGTCACCCCTGAATCAGAGATGACCTTGGGCAGCGTGGCATGGTGTGAGTCAAGTTGTCTCTTACAAATGGTTACACTAAGCAAGATGCGCTCAGTGGGAGCAGACTTCCTGGGGTTTGGGAAAATGTAACATTCCTGGGGAGGAGTAGGTTGGAGTCACGTAGAACTTGACTGCCATTCTGGCTCAGCTGTGATAGCCAAATGACCCCTTGGAACCTCAGGTTCTCTGAAAAATGAAAAACCTCATGTCGATCCTAAACTACGCAAAAGCGCTCAGAATCGGAATGGAGAATGGAGCCCCCTTTGCGAAACCCTGACCATAACACGGCATCAGCCAGACGGCTCCGACACAGGGGACGCACGCATTTTCTTAGTCTGCTTTTTTATTTCTGTGACACACACCAGGAGCAAAAACATCTGTACCTTATTCCATCACTAAAGGAAGTCAGGGCAGAAACTCAAGGAAGGAAGCAGAACCCTGGAGCATCGCTGACTCCTCCTGGCTTGTTCACTTTGCTTTCTTAGACTTTCTACCTGCCCAGGGATCGTACCACCCACAGTGACAGGGCCTCCCACATCAATTATTAATCAAGAAAATGCCCAGAGGCTTATCCACAGGCCAATCTGAAGGAACATTTACTCAACTGAGGTTCTTCTCAGATGACTCTAGCTGTGTCAAGTTGACAAAATAATAATAATAATAATAGTAATAATAATAATAAAAATTAAAAGCCCAGTTAGGACACATGTATATCTGATAGCAGTTAGAAAAGACTCTTTTGGAACACAAAAAGCCAACTCAAGCTTACACAGAAAATACCACAAGAGCAACTATCCTATCCAACCCAAGATGAAGGCTACCTTTCTTACTAATAATCCTTGTGGCCAAGAATGACTTCAAAGTAACTTACAGAATCTTCATTTTGCCTCTGAAAGTTTTCCTATTTCCCTTTCCCTTCAAAAAACACCCACACATGTTCTCGCGGCCATGTCAATTTCCAAATATATCTCATTCCCCTCCTCACCCCTCCCTCTTGCTCAACAGCTATCTACAGAGAGCTAAGATCTCTAGTGCCTTGCTTGCTCTAATCTAAGGCACTTTCTGACATACCATTGGTGTCTCCATGATGGGCAGCTGGCTGCCATCCATGAAGGTTGGACCAGATAACCCATCTGACCTTTAACCTAGCGTTCAGTAGGTTAGAGACCCAGTAGATGTCAGACCCTGGTGATGAACTCTTATCTTCTGGGCCCACCTTGTGCAAGGCTCCGGGGCCCTTCCCAGAGGGACAAGTTACTTGGGGCACACAGCCAAAAGCACATATCACCTTGTTCCAGTCCATTGCAGGACATGGATGGGCTGAACACAGGACACGTCAAAAGCTAGCTAAAGGCAAGCTGGTTTCAAAACATATTTTTTTTGTCTTAGTCTTGACAAAAGAGGGAGAAAGGGGGAAGTAGAAAAAGACAAGATCTCTTGAGTAAATTGGGAGCATGGGGACCTTGGGAGAGGGTTGAAGGGGAGGGGAGAGGCAGGGAGGGGAGCAAAGAAAAATGTAGAGCTCAATAAAAATCAATTTTAAAAAAGAGGGAGAAAGGATTCCCTTTTATTTCCTGTCTTATTCCAAAGTCTTTTTGTGATATCTTCCCTTTGGCTGCTCAGGTCTAGAATGTTCCCTGGCTCAGAGCTAAGCATACATTCAGTTCTTTACTTCTTGAGAGGTTTACCTCCCTGGTCACAATGGTCCGTCTCTATAGCCTCTTCTGGGTCCTCGTGGTCTGGTCTTAACCTCTCTCACATGAGTTCTGGAAGACAGTCATTAATGTGGACTTGGGATTTCTCCGTGGAAGTCCCACTGTCCCAGTCAGTGTTCTGTTCCTGTGAAGAGACACCATGACCAAGGCAACTCTTATAATAGAAAGCATTTAATTAGGGCCTTGCTTACATTTTCATAGGTTTAGTCCATTAGCATCATGGTGGGGAGTGTGGTACTGAAGAAATCCCTAAGAGTT
Organism: Alexandromys fortis; assembly: GCF_014885135.2. Classification (NCBI taxonomy): domain Eukaryota; kingdom Metazoa; phylum Chordata; class Mammalia; order Rodentia; family Cricetidae; genus Alexandromys; species Alexandromys fortis. The sequence continues at coordinate 2,093,812 of NW_026068093.1, read as the reverse complement.
CTACATCCAGATGCACAGGCTTCAGGAAAAGAGAGAGCCATGGGGCCTGGCTGGAGTTTTTGAAACCTCAAAGCCCATCCCCAGTGATACACTTCCTCCAACAAGACACCACCTCCTAATCCCTCTCAATGAGTACCACTCCCTGATGACCAAGTATTCAAGTCTATGAGCCTATGGAGGCCATTCTCATTCAGACCACACAAAAGGCCCCAATAAACTTCCTTCTTTGACCTACAGGCGCAGGTCAGTTAATGTCCTTGAAGTGAATGCTTTGACCTCGTATTTTCCCACCAGATAACTGGTGGGTCCCTGAAGAGTTGTTTCAGAGTGCAGTAAGTACAGGAGATGAAGGAAATGGCCCAACATGGTGTTTCATGTAATCTTAGAACTTGGGAGGCTCCCTGCAAGAGGCTACAAATGATGAGTTCTGAGCTAGTCCTAGGTTACAGAATGAGACTCTGCCTCAGAAAAGCCGCAGAAAAGAGAGAAAAACAGTTAAAGCTCTGTTTAAATGCTATAGAATGCAAGAGGAAGTAGGGTACAAGATGGCAAATAAGGCCCCACTTTGGTAAGTTTACTAAACACTCAAAACTCTGTTAAAAGATAAAACCAAATAAACCACGCATTGATGCGTCCCCCAAACTTAGCACGGTACCACAAATGAAACACAGTAAACATCTTTTGCATGTAGAATTATTATTTTTTATTTTAACGTATATTTACCTCTCTGTTTTTCCAGAGAGAGTCTCACCTGTAGCTCAGGCTGCCCTGGAGCTCACTAGGTATCCAGGTCGGCCTCCTACTAATACTTCTCCTCCTTTAGCTTCCTAATATCTGCGATCATAGGCACGCACCGCCACACCCATGCCTATAGGAAGCAAAGAAACGCCCCGGCGATCCGTCTTACCTGATGTTAGACAGACGACGCTTGCTTACTTTCTTGTGCTCCTCCACACACAGACCAATTCCACTCATGGAACAGAAAAAGAAAGGCAAGGCATGCAGAGAGGCGAGAACAATACATGAATGAAGCCAGCCGGCTTAAAAGGCTGGAGGACTTTCCCTACCCAAGCCACGAGTGACAAACACAGCCTGCCGAGATATGCCTACGGTATGCAAAAATGGTGGGTGCTGTACACATACCTACACAGGGTAACAAGACTCCTGATCCCCCTCACTGGCCCGCTCCCATTCTCGGAAACTCCTCTTTCTTAATAAACTATTTTTATTACCCACCACATGTCGTTGGTGCAGTTCCTTACCCTGGGGCATGAGAACCTGGAAACTTGGGCGGGTACCCTCCTGACTTTCTTCTGCACCTTTGACAACTGGTACAGAAGGAGGAAGGGTCTGGGCTGTTCCTTGTTTCTTTCTTCTGGGCACCCCCTTCACTTTCTGGAACAAGCTCCATGAGAGGTTGCTAGTGTGGGGGCATCTCTCCTTTTCCCTCCTGCCTCTCCTTCCCTCAGCTTCTGCTGCCAGGAGTGGGTGCTTCTAAAACTTTACTCCTGCCCTAGGGACCTTACCTAAGCTTGTTCAGAGGCAAACACGCTTCTGCGGGAGCTGGCAGCTGTCAGGCCTTCAGAACTTTAGACTCAAAGGCACCTGCCTGGGAGCTGAGGGTGATCCACCTTTAAGCTGTGGCAGGACCCATAGCAACCCAGTGCTGAGTCTGGGAGATGAAGGGGTTCTTGTGCTGACCGCCACAGCATAAACAGAGGCCCTTGCTCACACAAACACCTACATGGCCACAGGCGGAGACCAGCAAAGACAGGGGTATCCACGCGGCTGCTTGGGGTCCACGTGCACAACACTCCAAACTTTTCTGCTCTCCTGCCTTTCACCCCTACAACCCTGTAGGCTCTTCTTCCCAGCTGCCCCAGGGCAGCGTGGCTGGAAAGACGGACTCAGACAGATGCAGTTCTAAGCTTGGGCATTGGCAGCACAAATGCTGACTTTGCTGTCCACAGGGTCCTATTGCCCACCATCTTTGTAGGGTGCCAGGGCCAAGCCATTCCTAATTTACTAAGCTCCCCGCTTTCTATAGCTGTGATATATTCACTTCTGCTACATCATACCTTAATTCCTCTCAGGTCCTCTCTGTGCATTTGCTGTGGACAGTCCTGTCCCCGGGAGCATGGAGCTAATTCCCCCAGGTAATAAGGCCATTCCTTTGAGCTTGTAATCCAAATGGGGGAGGCGGGGCCAGCTTGTTCTCTCTTTTAGCCTGAATGGGGATTTAAACTGAAGACTCCAAAGCCCACTAGTCACATAAGCCAGCTCCTTCTCTGAGCCTAGTTGCTCAATAACTTGGGACTATTCTTAGAGCTCTTAAGGAGGCAGACCTTATTCCATGGAGGTAAGAGAAATAGCCTCTGGCATGCTCATAGCAGGGACCTGGTCCTGGGAGAAGGACAACACAGGCAACCGATTTAAACCCCAGGCAAGGTAACTGCAGAAGAGCAGGCCATTCAAAGCAGCCGTTCCAATTCTCCCAGGACTGCTCAGACTCGCCAGTGACTCAGGTCAGCTGGCTGGGAAGCAGAGCTCCAAGCCATAGATCTTGGGGATCAGGGCAGAGGAGAGGGAGCTCCTATTTCTTTCCTCACGTAGTGTCCCTTGAACTACATGCTACCAGGCAGTCTCAAGAACTGGAATAAGAGTTTTGTCAATAGCTGTAAATCGTAAAGAGATGGTCAAAGCAGGGACCTTAACTGGTCCAAGTGCTGAGAGCTGGTGATAGCTGAGTACTTAACCCTAAATGGGACATGCATGTCACCCTCTCCAGGGTACAGGGGACATTGTGGAAGGGGAGGTGGAAGGACTGTGGGAATCAAAGGATTGGGAATGGAGGGAGAGAGGGAGGGGGAGCAAGCAAAGAGGCTCAAGGGGAGGAGAGGGACTAGAGGGGAGAAAGCAGAGGGGTGTAGGAGAAGTGGGGTGGGGCGGTATGGAATGACAGCACATTATATGCAAACGTGGTATTGCAAATGTTTTCAAATTAAATTAGAGCCTAGAGATGGCTCAGCACTTAGGATTCGATTCCCAGTCCCCATATGGAGTTGCTTACAACTGCCTAAAACTCTAGTTCCAGGGACCCAGTGTCGTCTCTGGCCTCCGAGGGTTTGTGCATTCTTGTGCACAAACCCATATACAAGCCTTGTATTTTAGTCCTGTAAAAATCTGTGACTTCTAGGGTACACAGCAATTTCAAATTAACTCCTTGAGTTGAAGGGATTCAGCCAGCTTCTGCCACAGGGAAGCTAGAGCCTCCTCATCTCCAACCAATGCGTAAAACAGGAAGAGAAGCTTGTGGTCCCTCCTGGACAGGGATTCTGTCTCTTATCAGCATTGAAGATGGACAGAGATTGACTGTTACCATCTGCTTCCCCAAAAGCTTTCTGGGATCACAGCTCTTAGTGGGGCATAGTGACCTTAGGATAGGGATGCCGAGTGAGCAACATCAATATTAACACAAAGAAGCCAGTTGGCAGAAAGTCTGTGGAACCTTCTCTCCCTGCGTCCAGATCACCCACAGAGCAGGCACCAAAGAGTATACAATGTACAAAAGCGAGGGAAGGTGGGTGGTCTGGAGAGGACCTGTCTAGGGTCATGAGACTCCTTGCTTAGTGCTTCTGAGCTCTTTCTCAGCACCTGAGCTTGCTCCCAATCTCAGGAGTGTCTTTCTCTTTCTTAACAAACTGTCTCTATTTCCAACACTTTACTGGGTTTCCTTGGTACGGTTCCTCATCCTGGGATGCAAGAACCTGAAAACTTGAGTGTACCCTCCCAACTCTGACCCACGCCTTTAACAATAGCCGTGCATTTAACGAAAGTACTGAAACGTGGCTTGAGATGTTGGGGAGATGGCTCAGCGGGCACAGCAAGCACAAGGACCCGAGTTGGATCCCCAGAGCTCACACAGCAATCTGTGGGTGCTGGCATGCACGCTTGTAATCTCAAGAGACAGAGACAAGGAGGGGCCCTGGGACTCTCTGGTCAGCCAGTCTAGCCTGAATAGTAAGTTCCAAGACAATGAGAGACCCCCATCTTAAAATATGGCTGACAGTAATATGGTGAGCCACCCCTTTAAATATGGTTGCTCACCCCTTTAATCCCAGAACTCAGGAGACAGAGGCAGGAGGTTCTCTGTGAGTTCAAATCCAGCCTGATCTACATGGCAAGTATTGGATAGTCAGGATTACATAAATACATAGAGAGACCTTGTCTCAAAATGCCAACGATAGTGATCTTAGTAATAATAAGCTAAAAGTAAAAAGGAAGGTGGATAGCATGTAACAATATAAGAGGTTGTCCTCTGGCCTCCAAATGATGCACACAGACATACACATGGACATGTGAACACGTTTTAAAAATTAAAGTATGGCATAAGGGTGGGTGTTTGCTGACTCTGTCCTAACTGGATCACCAAGTGGAAAAAAATAACACACTTATGTGGATATGCTTGAGTCCATGCGCAAGCTTAACTTATATTAACTCAAAGGAGCAACAGAGTAAGTGTTTAAGAACATTCAGTGCATTAATCTTGTATTCTGCTACACTACTGAAGGTGTTCTGTAAATCTCTGAAGAAAGAAATTGAAGAAGACAGCAGAAAATGGAAAGATCTCCCATGTTCTTTGTAGGTAGAATTAACACAGTAAAAATGGCAATCTTACCAAATGCAATCTACAGATTCAATGCAATGCCCATCAAAATTCCAGCAAAATTCTTTATAGACCTCAAAAGAACAATACTCAACATCATATGGAAAAGTAAAAAAAACAGGATCGCCCAAATAATCCTGTACAATAAATCAATCACAATCCCTGAGTTTAAACTCTACTACAGAGATACAGCCTGGTATTGGCATAAAAATAGACAGGAGGACCAATGGAATCGAATCGAAGACCCAGATATCAATCCATACACCTACAAACATGATGTGGGAGTGTCATATATCAATCTGTTGATTTCATTGGTTAAGCAATAAAGAAACTGCTTGGCCCTGATAGGTTAAAACATAGGTGGGAGGTGTAAACAGAACAGAATGCTGGGAGAAAGAGGAAGTGAGCTCAGAGATGCCATGCTCCTCTCTCCCGGGCAGACGCACGCGATGAAGCAAGCCACCAGGTCAGACATGCTGAATCTTTCCTGGTAAGACCGATGCTACACAGTTTATTAGAGATGGGTTGATTGGGATATCAGAATTAGCCAGTAAGGGCTAGAGCTAATGGGCCAAGCAGTGTTTAAATGAATACAATTTGTGTGTTGTTATTTTGGGGGATAAGCTAGCAGGCGGCCAGGGACACAGCCCCGCCGCTCTTAATACTACACAAACACTTGATTTTTGACAAAGAAGCAAAAAATATAAAATGGAAAAAAGAAAGCATATTCAACAAATAATGCTGGCATAACTGGATATCAACATGTAGAAGAATGAAAATAGATCCATATCTATCACCATGCACAAAACTCATGTCCAAATGGACCAAGGACCTCAATATAAAACCAACCACACTGAACCTCATAGAAGAGAAAAAAGGAAGTACACTTGATCGCATTGGCACAGGAGATCACTTCCTAAATATAACCCCAGTAGCACAGACACTGAGAGAAACAATTAATAAATGGGACCTCCTGGAACTGAGAAGCTTCTGTAAAGAAAAGGACATGGTCAACAAGACAAAACGGCAGCCTGCAGAATGGGAAAATATCTTCACCAACCCCACTTTGGACAGAGGATTGATCTCCAAAATATTCAAAGAACTTAAGAAATTGGTCATCAAAAGAACAAATAATCCAGTGAAAAATGGGGTACAGACCTAAACAGAGAACTCTCAACAGGAATTTAAAACAGTTGAAAGACACTTAAGGAAATGTTCAACATCCTTAGGCATCAGAGAAATGCAAATCAAAACAACTCTGAGATTCCAAGAATGGCCAGGATCAAAAACACTGATGACAATTTATGCTGGAGAGGATGTGGAGTAAAGGGAACACTCCTGCATTGCTGGTGGGACTGCAAAACTGGTACAGCTGCTTTGGAAATCAGTATGGAGAGTTCTCAGAAAATTAAGAAACAACTTTCCTCAAGACTCAGCAATACCATTTTTAGGTATATATCCAAAGGATGCTCAATCATGCCACAAGAATATATGCTCAGCTATGTTCATAGCAGCATTATTTGTCATAGCCAGAACCTGGAAACAATCTAACTGCCCCTAAGTCAAAGAATGGATAAAGAAAATATGGTACATTTACACAACGGAGTACTACACAGCGGGGGGGAGGGGGGGATAATGACATCTTGAAATTTGTAGGCAAATGTATAGATCTAGAAAACATCGTATTGAGTGAGGTAACCCAGACCCAGAAAAACAAATATAATATGTACTCACTCATAAGTAGCTTTTAGACATAAAACAAAGTAAAACCAGCCTACAATTTACAACCCCAAAGAACCTAGACAACAAAGAGGACCCTAAGAGAGACATACATGGATCTAATCTACATGCAATGTAGAAAAAGACAAGATCTCCTGAGTAAACCAGGAGCATGGGGATCATGGGAGAGGGTATAACAGGAGGGAGGAGGAAGAGAGGGGAGCATAGAAAAATATATAACTCAATAAAAACAATAAAAATTTTAAAAATTAAGAAAAAGAACATTCGTTGGGTGATTCTTCTTTGAGAAGCCCACACCCACGTTTCTACAGCGTGGGTGCGTCTCACTTTCTTCCTCAATGCCTTTCTTTCTCTTAACCCCAGTGCTTCAAATCTATATAAAGTCCCTTAATACGAACTCCAAATTTGCCTCAACAAAATGTTGTTGAACACATTCAGCGTGGCACCATGCTCACAGGGAAGGAAGAGACAACAACATTACAGTGGAAATCTCAGAATTGCCTGTTAATATGTGGGAGGAACTGAGCTGGCAAAGGCAGGGACAACCGCAGGGCAGAGTGCCATGGCTCACGGAGGAAGAGATGAGAGGGCAAGTGGGGTCAGGAGGACCTCTCCAGGGGGCCCAGGGGAGAAAAAGGAAAATGTCCTGAGGCAGAGACAGAACATCTCAGCAGAGTGCCAACCATCTCAGCAACATCCCTGGAAGGGAGGTAGGAAGCGTGTCAAGCCTTATGGGAACAGGACATGACTGCAGGAATCTGTCTGTTCTTGGAAGGCATTTAGGGTGTTCCCCTTTATCTCTGGTATCCTGCAGCTGCTTTCCGGGTTGGATGTGAATTCGGTTGTGAATTCCGCTGACCTGGTCTAGGACTCAGCGTGCTTTCAAACTGGGGGCTCTCTCTTCGACTCTGAAGACTACGCATCTATTATTTCTCTGACTACTCTCTCCTCCACTTCCGGTGCTCTCCCTCACAATGGCCTGGCCAATGGCTCCTATGGTTTTGTGATTTATTCTGTGACTGGTTTTGAACCTTTTCCATAGTTTCCATAGTGAGCTGCCATGTGAACACTGGGAATCTAACCCAGGTCCTTGGCAGATCAGCCGGTGCTCTTAATCGCTGAACCATCATTTCGGCCATGCACTTATTTTAAAGCTTTATAGCCATGGATGTGTTTAATTCTAATAGCAGCCCCACTTCACAGATACTGTTTGTCACGTCTGCTTACAAAAGAGGAAACAAGGGAACTAGACCAATGTCACACACACCCCTGAAATCTGCAGAACTGGATTTAAAAGTAAAAAACAAACAAAAAACAAACAAATAAACCACCCAGGAGTTCAGAATACCACAGACTGAGCTGAGTAACCTAGCCCTACCCTCAAGCTTAGACACTCTAAGCTGGTGTCTATGACCTAACACAAGTACCTCAGAGCGTGACTACATTTGGAGAGAGGTCTTCAAAGAGAAAAGATAAAATGAGGTACAGGCTGGGATCTGGCTGATGCCTTTATAAGCAGAGGAGAAAAACCACATGAAGATGTGGAGAATTTAGGCATCTGCAAGTTGAGAACCAAACCTGTTGGCCCTGCTCTTCTGGACATCAAAAGAGAGCGGCCTCAAACACAACCAACACTATTGGATCTTTGATCTCAGACTTTGAGCTTCTACTACTGGAAAGCAATAAATTTCGGTTGTTTAAGGGCTCTAACCCGTGGTGCTTCCTTACGGCAAACCCAGCGGAACACCTTCCGGCATCACACACAGCCAGTTCTAACCCCCGCCTCTGGTCAGCTCACACATTTATGTATGTCTAGCTTGCTCGGTTATTATTATTTGACAAAAAAAAAAGGAGAAAATATTTAATTTCCATACTCTGGAATCATAGTGGGGGTAAAAGTTCACATGATTGCTTTTAGAATCTGGGTTTTCTGTTTTTCTATTGTTTCTATTTTTCTGTTTGTCCCCTTTCTCACTTCTTTGAGTTACCCTTTACGTCAGGCTGCCTCAGTGCTTTCCTGGGCCAGCTCACCCTCATGGGGAACCCTCATCCAGGTGCTCTGATGAATCGTTCTTACTGGTGTTTGGGGTTACAGAGCCTCCCTCTCCCATAATTGCCTCTTTCTATATTTAAGGATTCGAAGACTCTCAAATTTCTTTCTCAGTTTCCATGTTGGGATTTCTGGTTATCAGGAGTAGCTAGGAGTTAGACCTCATAAGTGGCCCCAGTGCACGCTTCTATTTCCCCATAGGCAATTCTAATTTCTCTCCACAGCCGGGGGCATTTTTCAACTTTGGCCCTGAAAGTTCTTTTCAAGTTTCCTGTTGCACCCACAGGGTTCAGATTCTTGTGTTCTCATGTGCACTTTTTTTAAACAAACAAAATGAGGGGGGTGGCTTGGTGAGCAAATGTGAGGACCCGAGTTCAGACCTCAGAACCCACACAAAACTGGATGTGGGAACAGCACTCGTGTGATTGGGATGGGAGGCAGAGACATAGGAAGCTCTGGGGGATAGAGGGCCATCGAGCCTGATGTATACAGTGGGGACCTACAAGAGACCCGGTCTCAAACATAGTGGAAGGTGAGGACTGACGCTCCACACATGCCATGGCACATGTATGTCCACCTCACTCATGAACATGCTCTCACATACAAACATCATGCATGTGCACAGCTCTGAAAGAAAGAGGGGGAAGAGGAAGGAAGGAAGGGAGGGAGGGAGGGAGGGAGGGAGGGAGGGAGGGAGGGAGGGAGGAAGAGAGAGAGGGAGGGAGGGAGAAGGAGGAAGGGAGGGAAGAAGGAGCACCAACTGTTCTTGTGGAGGACCTGAGTTCAGCTTTCAGCATACACATCAGGTGGCTCACAGCCACCTGGACCTACAGCTCCAGGGAGTCTAACACCCTCTTCTGGTCTCCAACTGCATCCACATGCATGCTACATACAGAGAGACACATACATAAAATAAAGAAAGCAAGTAAAGACCACAGAGATTATCATAAGAGTTATCAGAGTAACAACAGAGTTAGCCATTCATTCGTGGCACTTTGAGGTTAACCTTAATTTTGAACAGAAATGTGTATTTTTTATAGAAATACATGCCTATCCTTTCTGTGTATTTAGGAAAATGTATGTGACCTTGGGCAAACTATTTAACCTCTGTGTATCTGGCTTCCTCATCACAAGACAGTGGCGATAATTAGATAAATTAATTCACACACTTACACCTGTTTGCATATGCACACGTGTATGTTCTGTGCTGGAACCACACATGAGGGAGAAAAGCAGTCTTTTTTTTTTCTTTCTGAGTCTGGGTCACTTCACTGAGTATTATATTCTCTGATTCCATCCACTTTTGTAACTAATCTTTCTCTGTCCCGCCAGCCAGCTCCCAAATAACGACACAGAGACTTATTGTTAATTATGAAAGCTTGGCCTTAGCTAAGGTTTGTTCCTAACTAATTCTAATTAACTAATGAAGCACCCACCCTGCTTCATTCATGTCACCTGCCATCTCTCTCATGTCTCTCTCACACGCATGCCTAGATTCATCACCAATTTCCTCCCTCTCTGCTGGGAAGTCCTGCCTATACCTCCTGCCTAGCTATTGCCTGTTCAGATTTTTTATAAACCAATCACAGCAATATATCTTCACACAGTATACAAATATCCCACAACACACTTGCCTGCAAATTTCATTTTTCTTCATACGCAAATAATATTCCATTTTGTGCATGTTAGCACATGCATGTTAGCACATGCTTTCATTATCCATCCGCTGGCAGACGTCTAGGTCAGCCCCACTTTCTTGCTATAAAACAGCAACAAACATGGATATATAAACATCTCTGAAATAGGATATGGAGTATAGAGCATATGCCCAGAGTGAATTAGCTGGGTCAGAGTTATTGTTTGTTTGATGTGTGTGTAGATGGATTAGTGAATTAAAATGTATTTAATAGTGAAAATGTAAAGCCCTAAACAAGTTCACTG
>NW_026068093.1:2076486-2077053 GCF_014885135.2 Alexandromys fortis | reverse complement strand
AGACAGAGACAGACAGAGAGAGAGTTGAGACTGGGCAAGCGTTTCAGTGACTGTCTTAATCTAGCTGTGTGTGTAATATTTGATTTGTAAGTTAATTTAAATACAAATGCTTTATTTTAAAAAGAAGGGATGAATGGATGAGAGATTACTTCCATCTGGCTTTCAGTGGGAAAACCAAAAGCAACATTTTGTGGCAGTCAGACGTCACAGTAGGCAGATAGCTGGGACTCAGTGATGCCCACTTCCTGCGTCCGCGTCCTGCTGTGACATGTGGGCTGTATCTAATACCTGCTTTCTGACAAGCAGGACATGTCAACGTGATGGGGTGCCACTTAATGTCATTTCCATGAGCACACCACTCAAGTCTGCGAGGCTAAGATGGAGCTTGGGATACAAACTTGAGGAGTAGAGCTTAGGTTTCCAGGTCATGAAAGCGAGGTGGGCATGGCTGTTCCCAGCATGCAGGAGGCAGAGACACGTGATCCCTGGGAATGAAATAGGCTAGTTCCAGGTCCAATGATAGCCCCTGCCTCAATAAAGTGGAGACACACATGAGCACAGAGAGAG
>NW_026068093.1:2051585-2076366 GCF_014885135.2 Alexandromys fortis | reverse complement strand
AGAGAGAGAGAGAGAGAGAGAGAGAGAGAGAGAGAGAGAGAGAGGAAGAGCAAGAGGGAGGGAAGAAGGGAGAGAGAAGCAGAGAGAGAGAGAGAGAGAGAGAGAGAGAGAGAGAGAGAGGCAGTGACTGTCATCTCCTGGAATCTTCTGCACGCTTAATGAAGCAAGCTGCCATGGCAGAGAGGCAAACAAAACACAGCAGGCACCCAGCCTTGTTGATCAGGAAACTGGACCCTTTGTCTAGCAACCCCCATGGAGGAACACAGGTCTGTCAACAACCCCATGAGGCCTGGAAGAGGAGCCTTTCCTGTACAGCCTTGAAAGGAGCCCTGGCCCTCAGCCACCTTGACTCAAGCCAGTGAGAAACCCTGAGCCGAGAATGTGGCCAAGTCCTGCCCAGATTCCTGGCCCACAGAAGCCCAGATTACAAGTGTGCTCTGCTTCTTGGCAGTACCGGTTGGGTTAATTTGTTACCAGTGGTAGGTCACAAAGACAATAGCTCATATGAAGCTTACATAAATACGGCCAGTGTGGCTAATAATATTGATGAATGAAGGCCATGGTTTAAGAGCCAAGGCTTTGGTTCCAGCTGATCTGGGTTGAAATCCTGAAGCAGCTTACTAGTCACGTGGCCTTGGGCAAGATGACCCACGTCTATAAGCATATGTGTCTTTAAAATGGACCTAATTCTCAGCTTACAAAGAGAGCTCAGGGCTACACAGAGAGGTTAAACAATATGCCGAGCTCAGTGTCTGCCATGTGGTAAACACCAGGCAGAAGGAATCTGCCACTAATAATAATTCACTGTGATAGTCATAATTGATTAAGACCCCTCAAAGAGCAGCTGGTGTCCCCTGCCTGGAAGCTGTCAAGTTGAGCCCTGATGGCCATGAAAAGGAATGATTAGAAGGGCTGGCTTAGTTGACCAAGTATTTGTCATATATACACGAAGACTTGAGTTCAGATCCATAATTCCCATATAAAAAGCCGAACAATTTTTTTATTAAATGTGTGTTCCTTTAATCCCCACAATAGGGGGCTGAGACAGGAGAGTTCAGATGAGATTTGGGGGGTGGCCAGCTAGTGAGTTCCGGTTCAATAAGAAAAAGATAAGGTGGAGAGCAATAGAGGAAGATATCTGCGTTCACCACTGGCTTCTACATGCACATGTGTGTGTGTGTATGTGTACCTGTGCACACATGTATGCATACTCACACAAAAGTGACTAGAACCCCAGAGAACCTAAACCTTTTCCCAACCTCAGGCTCAGGGTATGGGTCAGCCAGTTGTGGGGACTCCTCTTTTAGTCTGCTTTCAGTATTACCTTGCATCCAGGGGCATTCCGGTCTTGTCCAGTCTTCACCTTGGTGGCACCTCCCCTCTTGCCCGGCTTCTGGGCAGCTGTGTGGTTGCCACCCTGCCTGGGCTCAGGGCACCCAGCAAGGTAAACACCCAGACAGGAAGTGCCTGTCACAGGAATGGAGCCAGCTACGGTTGAGGCGGGTCTGAAGGTCAGGCATGCTTCTCAGAGAGGCTTTTCCGGGCAGTTCTCGGGGGCAGGTCAGGAGCGTATGCATTTTGCTGGAGACATACAGGATTGCTCTGAGGTGCCTGGGCAGGATGGTGGATGGGAAAAGAAGAAACCCAAGAGCTAACGAGAGAACGTAATACCTGGAAACTTCTTCTGGCTGGCAGGTGAGCAAAATGTGTGTGTGTGTGTGTGTGTGTGTGTGTGTGTGTGTGTGTATTTTAACAAAATGAGACCAAAGAAGATATAAACAGGAGGTCACTGCTGGGTCAGAAGTGGAGAGTGCTACAAGCATTGATTGAGAAAGAACCATGAGGGAGAAAGCAGCCAGACACTCAGTGGGAGAATCTGGCTATCCTTACAAGGTTCCAGCTATGCCTGTGATGTCCCGGAGTCCCTGTGAGGTCCCGGCGACACCTGTGAGATCCCAGCCCATCCTGACTTTCTTACCCTCCCTTCCCAGTGTGTTTCAACATCCGTGAATCGGGATGATGATTCCTTTCAGCTCCTCTACTTCTGGCTGTGGGGAGACAATACAGTATACAGAAAAGGTCTCGATAAATAATTCCCAGGGCCCTGGGTGCTAGGCACATGCAGGGCTTTTTGTTAAAAATTGACCCAGAATCTCAGGGAGGCAGCAACAGGTGAGGAACCTTCCGGGAATAGGGCACTCTCTATGGTGTACACCCTGGTCATAAACGTATATGTAGACTGAGAAGTGCTGTGATTGCTGTGCGTTACTACCTCAAACCTCAGGGTCCCCAAGTGCCCCAGGGGAAGAGTAGCCACAGCTATCAAGTCACCATCCCTGTGTTGCTGTTCCTGCTCAGGGACTGTTTCAGACAAAATACCCTATCCTCAGAATCTTACAGATCTGTGTGTTTAGTGGTCATGAGGTCAAAGTATGATGTGGTTCAGTCAGGGAAGGTTTTCTTGGATGTAACAATACGAGGTTTTCATTTCCTGTCAATATTCGGAATATTCACAGCCCTCAGCTGCAGGGAGCTGAACTTGCAGTTCCTGTAGCTTTATCTCTTCTGCCTCCTCAGCTAGTGACAAGCTGCCTCCAGAGAAATGGTTGTCTTAATGAGAGGACATTAAGGCTCTGGTTGGGTACCTTGTTGTGTTTCCTTCTCTCTCTCTCTCTCTCTCTCTCTCTCTCTCTCTCTCTCTCTCACACACACACACACACACACACACACACACACACCAACCATCTCTGGTTTTCCAATTAGATGTCCCCTTCCTCATGCTGGCTCACATTTGATGTTACTTAGCCTTGAAATGTAGAAACCAGTGTCTCCTGGGAGACTTCGGCATCCTGGGCCATTAAGATGGGCCATAGGCCACCTTCCTCAACCCTACTCCCAGTACACTCAGATTTTCATGGATGTCATCCTTAGGAGTATGTGTGTGTGTGTGTGTGTGGTGTACCCCATAGGAAAGCTAGAGGATCTCAAACTTTACTTCACCCATGGATGCTCTGGCCTCAGCCTGCCAAGCTCACACCAGTGGACAACCCACCCAGCCAAGACTTGTGACTGTCCAAGAGTTCCAGAGTAGCCAGATCCACCATGGCTTGATGACTCCACCAGACACAGGAGTCACTGCTTGTCCCAAGAAGGGAGTGAGCCTGCCAGCCCTACACAGACGTTCCTTCTGTGTCCTTTCCTCTACTGCCCCTGACCAATAAGGAATTCAGTCTGACAGGGAGAGGTGGTATGTGGGTTTGTAATCCTAGCATCGAGGAAGCTGAGACAAAAAGATAAATCAAGGTCAACCTGGGCTATCCAGTGAGACCTTGATATATACATATACATATATGTACACACACACGCATGTACACACACATGCACAAACATGCACGCGCACACACACGCACACATGCATGCACGCACACACATGCACGCATGCACACACATCTGCTCCAGTACTCTGAAGTTACTCTCCAGCACCTTTATTCCTTTATTCCCTTATTGAGGAATTGAACACCTGTACTTATGAGGCTTGGAGGTGGGGCTGGGGATACAGATGAGATGACAGGGTCCATCAGGGTGGCAGAGCAAAGAGTTCTGGGCCCCAATCTAAAAGTCAGCTGGAAGCCCCTCCTTGTGCAGAGCAAAGGATGTGGCTTCACCCTAGGCACTGCCTCTGGGTCACAAGGCTGAGAGAGGTTTGGGCCAAGCCATCTGGGGTGTCTCTTTAGGGCCCTCGCTTGTGGCCCTGGGAGGATACGTCTGTGCAGAGCAGTCCCAGGCCCTGGATAAATTCTTCTCTGTTCTTGGCTTTGGTCACTTTGTCCCCTTTGGGAGAAGTAAGACCATGGACAGAAGCTCAACCTCTAGAGCCGAGAAAATGCCTCAGGAGACACCCAGCCTGACCTCTTTGGTAGCTACAACAGTCCCTGTGGCCTTTCTGTCAGGGACACCACAGTGAATTTGAATATTAATGACAAACATTTCCCAGAAAGTCCTGAAGTGAGTGTCTGCTGGGAACATACCTGGTGGCTTGGCTGTAGGCACTTGCAAATAAAATAAAGCAGTAACTTCCTGTGCTCACCCTAGGATGAGGACTTGAGGTGTTAATGAAGTAGACTAGGAAGCTCCTGGGAAAAGCAGAAGCCTGCCTAAAGGATGTTGTGGCAATAGGATTGCTGAAGCAGGTGCAAGATGGAGGAGTGGTCCCATCCATGGACTCATGACTCAGAGGTGGGGGCTCCATACATGGAGACAATTGCGTCCCAGGAGATACACCCTTCACTTGTAGCCACAGCGGGCTGGCTCCGCCTTTGTCACCTTTATCTTTGGTGGGAACGGCACCCATCAGTCATGTGGTCTTCCATGGACTGCAGCTTGGGTTAGTCATCGTCTAGACTCTTGAAGAGCTTACAAAGGATTTGCTGGCTCCTTATCTCATGAGGATGTCTCCTGACAGAGGCTCCAGAACCAGTTACCTGGATGGTACCTAGAAAGGGAAAAGAGGAGTTTGGGAACTCTGGGTCAGGGGCCAGAGAGGGTGAGGAAGGAAGGCCACATTGAGTGTAAGGATCCTTCCCCAGGTCCCATCTGAAGTCAAAAGAGTTGGTCTCCAGCAGCTGACTTGCATAGTATCACCTAATCTCACATATAATCAAAAGCCACCTCCCTTGAGACTTTTGGCCTATCGTGATGGCGAGCCTCCGAGGGACAGTTAGTGAGCCTGCCTCCCTGACTCAGAAGGGAAAGAGCAGAAACACTAGGTGCTCTTCCAAGGTCCTGCCCTCCTCTCAGGACCCCGGCTACATCTTCCTCCTTTTCTGTTGTCCTGATAAGTAGTCGAAAATCTGATCCCTCCCGCAGCGACCTCATATTCCTATATCCAAACAGATCCCCACAAGTCAGGCGAACATCCTTCAATCGTTGCCAGTTTTTTTGAACCTCAGTACAAGGATCTTATTTCATCCTGGACATCCTCTAGTTGGAAACCCTCTCAGGGAAGTGTGGGCATTTATAAAACCATGTTCCCAAAGAAGCATTCCTGGGTGGATCCTAGGACATTGGACCGAAGCCTTCTTTTCTGCGGAGTTCCTTTTTAGGAAGTCGGCTTTGACCCTTACAGTGATTTTCAGATCCTTTGATTTTGGATTTAAAAGGGCGTCTGGCCCAGGGACAAGCCTTCCTCGTGTTGGAAACTATCAGCATAGTTGCCTGTAGCTCTTCAGGGGCTTCTCGCCTCTTTGGAGCAGGCTGCGAGTCTAAAGTGATATCTCTGCACTCGGTTATCTTAGGTGGCTAGCTGAGCTTGGGAATGAAGAATTTGAAGTGTAGGGACCCAAAAGAAGCTGTGTTGAGACTCAGAAAAATTAGACCCACCCAGGTTGTCTTTGGGAAACACGTGTTTGTTGGAGACAATGTCTTAGAAATTGACAAGATGAAGGCGGACCAGAGGTTAGCCAGAATCTCATAAGATAAACAGCAGGCTTGGTGTCCTGCAGGGTGAGGCTCTATTCCTGGTTCTCTAGTCCTGGGCCCTCTCAGGATGCTGATTTGTGCTGCTTGTCCCCCTGACCTATGCCTGTTGAATCTGTGTCCCCCACAACCAGCTTGAGAAGGAACAGATCACTGGGTTGCCTGGCAGCACCAGCTGTGGAGGATCCAGCCAACCTCCTATAAGCCTAGGGTTCGGTGCCTGCCTCTGTCCTTCTCTGAGCTCTCTGACATCTTTCCTTCCTTTTTGGAGACAAGGTCTCATTATCCCAGGCTGACACTGAACATATACCAGAGAATGACCTTGAACTTCTGATCCCAGTTTCCACCTCTGGAGGGCTGGGATTACAGGACTGCATCACCATAACTCAATATCTGCTTTATTCTGCACTGGGGATTAACTCAGGGCTTCAGGAGCACCAGACAAGCACTCTATCAACTGAGAGACAGCCAACTTCTTGCCACCATTTTGAAAGGCTGGGTGCTCTAGGTGGCTGTAAGTTTTAAATTAAAGGTGGCAGAAACAGTTGAGAAGTCAGGCTCTGGGCAGCTTTGCCTCAGTCTGGCAGCCTTGATTTGAACATCAGCCCCTTTTACTTCCTGGGTGGCCTTGAATGAGGCTCTTAGCATTTTTTTAGTGTCCATGTCTTTTCTGTAAGACTGGGGGAAGCAGAACAAGGAGAGTTATAACAACTGTACTATATAGGATTGTTGTTGGAACTAGGATCTGAGTCAGGTGCTTCCAAGGTTTTGATGTATTTTTAAAGAATGAATAAAAGGCACACAAGATTTTTCAAAAAGTAACAAGGAAATTTGTTTAAAATCAAGAAATAATACAGGTTGAATACATTGTTAAGAATGATAGTGGGCCCCACACGTGAAAGAGCACTCAAAAGCCCCGGTTAGTGTTTAAGGCTTCCTTTTATGAAGTTCAAGAAAGGGAGGAATTTGGCTACCAGCGTGTAACACAGATGTTTCTCCATTTTGATCGACAGGATTGGATTAGCTAAGTCTCTGTTCACAGTGCCTGTCCCTTTCCATAATGCATCCAGTTTCAATCATATGTGTGCCAAACTATGCATAAGATGATAAATAGGGGGTTCTCCCTAAAAGTTCACTCAGAGGACAAAGTTTGTATCACTGTGCATGTACCCACAAATAGTCTAGGCTGAATGTACTTGTGCCAAGGCATAACTGGAGCACGGTTGAAGAGGATGTAAGTGTGACAGCTTTTGTGGGGAGGAGAAACTGACTCTATTGCTCAGAGACGGGTGTGTGTGTGCATCTCCATGCAAGTGGAAGTTCTCTGTTGCTGTCTGTGTGTGTATATGTGCATATGTGTGTATATATATATGTATGTATATTAAAATAAGTAGATCTAAAAAAGTATTTAAAGAGAACTGGCTGTCTTTGAAGAGTTCGCCACGATGCTTCAAGCATGTGAGTTTGGCTAAGTAGGAGCCCACTTCTTTCCATGGTGCTAGGAGCCTTTGTGTCCCCAACTCTTGCTGGTGGGATCAGCATATTGGAGCCAATGATTGCTTCCTTCCAGCAATGAATAGCTTCTGATAAATGAAGGTATTTGATATTTTTTTCTAGCTAAATCCTGGTGGTCCAATTAAAACAAAAAGGCTTGGTAAATGCCAACTAGAAGTGATGTTGGGGAGATGGGTGGTGACAAACCTCGTGGATGTCGTGCTCCATTGGGAAGATGAGAGTATTAACTTTTTGTCATTGCTGCAAACAACTGCCACAAACTAATGGCTTTAAATAACACAGAGGTGTACCGTATTAGAGGTGTCACCTCACCACAATGAAAGACAAAAGCTCAAAATGGGTTTCTCTGGGCTCAAACCAAGGCCTCTACAGAGATGGTCCTTCAAGAGACTCTGATTTCTGGCTTTCCTCTATCTTCAATAACGGAAGCACAGCGCCCCAGCCTTGTTCCTACTATTTCACCTTCTGCATCTAAGGCCACCATGATTACATCAGGTCCCGTGTCTCTTCCCTGTCTCAAGGTCTTAGCTTTGTCACAGCTGTGGAGTCCCTTTGCCACATAAACTTATATAACCACTGGTCTTGGGTCCGACATGTGTACTGTATTAGTATTGGTAAGACGAAACTAGGAGAAACTAGAACTTTCTTAAATCCATTTTCTAAATACACGTTTAGAAAGAATGGACGATGCTTTGAGATATCTCAGTTTGGTAAAAACCACATCACTAACAGTCAAAAACAAGCTGTAATATAGATTGTTTGCATTAAACATCCCAAATTATTCATGCTTCTACAGATATCTATGTTTAACTTCATTCATGCTGGATCAATTATACCTGCTATTTTTGTTGAACTCTCTACCACCCAAAGCTTATACCTGAGACCTGCCTCCTGCACTGGAACCTGCTGGGAGTGTCTCTACAACAGTCCCAGACTCTGGGAGGCCTGAGAATGTGGATCTCTTTGGTTCGGTCACCACAGAAAGCTCAGGAACACAGCAAGTTAGAGGGGGGCAGATATGAAGTCAAGAGGCCCCCATCTTCCAGCTGAGGACCCAGAGGATGGGACTGGGGTGTGGCTGCTTTCTGCTGGAGCTATAGACCCATGCTTTTGGGTCATATGGAAGCCCCATGAATGCTCTCCCCTCACACGGATGAGAGAGGCATCTGAGGAGTTGCCATGACAGCAAAAGCAGGACGTCCTAGGGTCACTCAGAGAGTAAGATGGAATTGGAGATAAAGGGTTAATGTTTCGTGCCAGGCTGGTAGATTCGTCATCCTGGGGGGTGGATGAGGAAGCCCAGTGCAAGGCTCCTGCAGCTCAAATGCTCATCAGCTTCCGGCCAGGCTTCCAGAATGGCAAATGGGATCCATCACACGGTGGCTCTGATCCATGCTGACGCCCAGAGGATCTGTTCAGGACAAAAAGGTCCCATCTAAGTTTAAAGGAGGGAGCACTATGATCGAGTAGTGATGTCTGTCTTGGCAAAGAGGGGACGGTCTGTGCACCCCTGCTCTGCTAATAGAGAGGAAGGGGGAGGGAATCTGCGACGAGACAGATGGTTGGGACCCCTGAGAAAAAGTTGTACCTTACCTGGGTAGGCTGGTGTGGTCTCTGCCTCTTTGTCTTTAAATGACAGAAGCTGGAAATGCCCTTCCCAGACCTCTGAGTGAATGAGGATCAAGGATAGGACCTGGTGTTACGAAGTGTCCGGCTCTGTATCTGTGGGTCAGAGGCCAGAGTGCACAGAAACAATCTTTGTCCAGCCAGCACTGTCTTGGGATGGGTCCTGGCCTGGTGCAGATCTGAGCCTGCGTCATTTCCCCATGCACCCTGTCTGCTTAGAAGATATTTAATACACTTGTTTGAGCAGGGAAATGTGGAGGTTTGAAGAAAAATCTCTGGGTTAGAGAGATACATGGAAGGGGCAAGGCAGTAGCAGCCTTGTGCTAGGTGCAGGTGGCTTTACAAGGTACGGCTGAGCAAGGAGCAGCAGTCCAGCTGGGGACCAGGTACCCCATGCTGTCACAGGTGGGCACTGACTCCCCCATATCCAGCATGAAGTGAGAGGCTCTGACTGCAGGAAAGGGACTTCCCTTTGGCAGCATAGCTAATGGGAGAAAAGGAGGGGGGGTGAAGGAAAGGAGAAAGAAGGACCAGGCAGGGCCTAGAAAAAGCATTTTAAATATCACTAGGATGGAGGTTTAAACTCGTAATTCCAGAACTTGGGAGGCAGAAGCAGAAACAGAGAGATCTCTATAAGTAGAAGGCCAGCCTGGGCTATGTAGCAAGTTCCAGGCCAGGCAGGACTACACGTAGCAAGATCCCATCTCAAACAAGCACACACACCAAAACAACAGTGAGAGCCAGAAAAAGGTGTGGCAGGAAGGAGGAAGCTCTGAGGTAGTAAAGTGTTTCTTGCACAAGCATAAGGAACCAAGTACAATCCCCAAAACCCATGCAAAAAAGCTAGATGTCGTGCCACGGCTTGTAATGCCAGCACAACATCTGGGCGGAGGCGGAGATGCCATCTTAGCTACTTGCTGAGTTCCAGCCCAGCGAAAGACCCTGTCTCAAAAGTCAAGGTGATGGGGCCTGGGGTTAAAAACCTGAGGCTGTCTCTGGCCTGTACAGACCCATGCTCACAAGTGTACCCATGTCCAAACTGTGAGCAGAATCATGACACAATGTATTTTATTCTGAAGGTCTCTGTGTGGACTGGGTCCCTAGTATATACTGCTTTGTTGGCTATCAGCCCTGAGGAGCTGTCTTCAGGCATCTGGAAGAAAATACCCCGCGCTTGGAGGGAGGGCTAGCCTTCTCCTGAGGAGCACTTCTCGTTCAGAACAGCCCCCAGTCAAGGCTGACAAACTGGACAGGACTGGTCAAGGCTGGACAGGGCTGGAGGGTGCAGGCTCCAGAGAGGGCGGAGCCTGTTCAAAGGAATGCACAGATGTGAAGATTCCAGGAAAAAAGAGAAGAGGCGGGGAGAAAGGGGGTCAGAATGAAACATCCTCCCAGGAACAGAGGCTGGGACGCTTGGGAATGGGAAGAGGAAGAAGTAGGGGTGGGGCAGGATTCAGAAGTGAGAGGCTGGGTACACCCTGACCCCCTCCAGTTTCAGACTTTCTTAGGGGTCTTTGAGCCATGACCAGCAGGGACAGGGAGAGGCTGGGATTCTCAGAGAGGGCCAGCATGATCACTGTCAGAGCAAAAGGTACTTTCTGGAGAAAGGAAATCTGCCAGGCTGGGACTGAGGCACTCCACCTTGTGAGCTGGGTGACTACCACTGTAGCCCCCAAGAATAAGAGATAGCTATTCTGGGACCACTTTGACTGATGGAGGCACCCAGCTTCAAGGACCAAGCCTGGGGTTCTCAACATCTTAGGTGTCATTTGGCCATCATTGCTATTTTAAAGCCGTTGTTACTATTTTAAAGCTCAAGCCGGGCAGCTCACTTAATTCTGATTATGTTCTTATACATACCTATAAAACACACACACACACACACACACACGGATGAATCCCCTTGGTTCTGTTCCTCTTAGAGAATCCCGATAAAATAACAACTCCCAACACTAGAAAAGAGAGTTGATTTGTGGCTTTAGGAAAATTGATTCAGGTGCTGACTTTGGAGGTACACATACTTTAAAAAAAAGGGGGGGGTTTACGATTTAGAGACCCAAGTGCAAGAAAACCCCGAGAACAGCAGGGGAAAGTGGACTTTGAATTTAGAGAGGGAATAACGGTTGCACGGCCAATAGAAGACATAGGAAAGAAGGCATGCCCACAGATCCAGAGTCCACAAACTCGGGTCTGCACACTTGGGGCATAGTGTGTTTATCCAGTGTAGATATACCAGGTGCTGACTCACAGGTGGAGGGGGTCAGAGCTGGGATTTTGTGGGGCCCTGCTTGAGGACAATCTCCTGACTGACTCTGCTTTGAAAAGCTCTTCTGTGTTCCTGTCATTGCGTTTCTTCCCTTTTCTTTTCACATTCCTGACTGTCAATCATTTACTTCATCCCTTTTCCAAACGGTTATCATTTATAAACATGGTGACACTCGAGGTCAGTCCCATGAGGGGAGGCCATCCGACAAGGGGCAGCGGCAGGCCACCCCAGGCCTTGGCAGGTCCCTTTGGCAGTTGAGAGACCACATCGGGTAGGAGACAGACAGGTATGCCATGAAGAGAGAGCTGGGGTATAGAGTTTATTTAGTGGGTTATGGAGAGGGAAGGGAAGGAGAGAAGGGGACATGGGGAGAAGGAGGGGGGAGAAGAGAGAGAGGCAGAAACTGCCTCTCCAGAAGAAGGGCAGAGAGAGAGAGAGAGAGAGAGAGAGAGAGAGAGAGAGAGAGAGAGAGGGAGGGAGGGAGGGAGGGAGGGAGGGAGGGAGGGAGGGAGGGAGAGAGAGAGAGAGAGAGAGAGAGAGAGAGAGAGAGAGAGAACTGGGGAGGAGGAGTGGGCAGAGCTTGTCTCCTACAGACAGGGTACCCAGGTAACAGACCAGACCAGCAGATTACAACAATGGTTACAGTCCCAACATTTGTCTCCCTGAAATTCCTCTGCTGAAGGCCAGACACGGAGTGAGACGGTCATGAAGAAAGGGCTCTAAAGGCTACTTAGTGTGAGGTGAGGTGAGGACAGTGGGCTTCCAGGCTCAGAACATCCCTCTCCAAAGAAGGGAGGAGAAAGCCCCACCCCCACCAAGTACACACACTGAGGGATGCACACACAGAGCGGAGGCCGGGAGAGGACACAGACAGAAAGGGACATCTGCAAGCCAGGGACTGGCACTCGCTAGAGACCCACTGCGCTGGCCTCCTGACCTCACATGTGGAGCCTTCAGAGCTGGGAAGCTAGAATTTTTTTTAAGTCATAGTCTCTGTGCATTTTGCTGTGGCAGTCCTGGCAGACTGCCATCAGTATGGACCCCACTATCGTCAGGCCTCTGTGAATGCTGTGGAATGTGTACTAGTGGGTGAGTCACGACACTCGGACCTGCAAACTGCCCCTCTCAGAAAGCTGTATAGACTCAGTAGAGGGAGGTGGTTCCCAAATGCGTTCCTGTTTGGCCCCGGGAAGGCCAGCATCCACCCTCAGTGTCTGTTTCCTCTGTGCTTTACAAACCAGACTCAGCTCAGCTCTCCACTCTTTGGTCCACAAGTGGGTGTGTCACTTGCCAAGGGCTGGGGCCTGAGGTGGCTGGCTCTGAAGCCCGATCCTTGTACCCAGGTCACTCTTCCCATGAATCACACCCTGACTAAGGGTGACAACTCATAGAAGAGACCAAGCAAACACTGCTTCCCCGTGGCTTTTTTGGGGGGAGGGGTCTCACTATGTATCTCTAGCTAGCCTGGAACTGGCTCTGTAGACCAAGCTGGCCTCAAACTCACAGCGATCTGCCTGCCTCTGCCTCTTGAGTGCCAGGATTAAAGGCTTGAGCTGCCTCTTCCAGCTAACCCCACAGCTTTGCTCTGAGAAAACAGGTTGTGGGAATGCTGGCTCATGCTTTAATCTCAGGACTGTGGGAGGATTGCCATGAACTTGAGGCCAGTGTAGGATATGCAGTGAGTTCTAAACAAGCCTGGGCTGTGGTGTCAGACCTTATCTCAAAAATTAACCGTGATAAAAGCAAAGGAACAAAACCAGAGAGAAGGCTGGGTTCTTTCCTCGCCCTACGCCTCCAGCTGAGAGGAGCTGTCGTCTCCAGCACATCCACAGGGGACTGGCTCTCAGTCCAGCCGTCAGCCAGTGCCGAGACAGCGAACACATTTCACTCCGGTACAAATGGAAAGCCTCTAATCCTTCTATTTATTTTTCAAGCAACCTTTGCCCATTTTATATATATATTTCACAATCTTTGACTCTTTCCACACAGAGAAATAAAAGTAATTTATGTAAGTGGACCATTTGTTCAGCCGGGAATATAAAGGAGCAGCCTAGGAGATTTGCCTAAGCCTTGTCCATTTGACAAAAGAGGCACCATCATCTCTCTTAATCCTTGGCCTGTCACTGCACAGACAGAAGCTTCCAGAAGGAAAAGAGGCTGGGGTGGGGCATGTTCATATTTGGGAAAATGAGGAGCCCAGGAAATCCCCTTCTGCTGGCAGCTGAAAGAAGACAGGCCAGTCTCATTAGGGGATACTGGTGCCCAGAGGGAGGGACCCATGCTGAACACCATGTCTGAGCTAGGTAGGAAGCGTACCCTCATGATACCTCACGGGTGTTAACCACCCATGGAGACCTGTCCCCAAGTCCTGCCAGGTATGTTGAGAGGACCACCTTTTCTCCCCTTCCCCAATCTCAGGGCAATTAGATACCAGGGGAAGATGGGCCCACTCACCCCACACCCTCTGGGCTACAGAAGAACTCTCAGGAGACAATCAGCCTGACCCAGCGCTCATTAAATGTGGGAAAAAGGGGGCATCCACAGACACACTGAGGGGGCATCTGCACCTGCCTTGAACTCCAATTCCATGGACTGTCCAGGGCTTCCTGCATGGAGGGCTGCACTATGTGGAAAGAGGGGTTGTTAAAGAGAGGATGCTCAGCTCTCTGGTGGTCGTCATGGCCCTGACCTTTGCTCTTTAGCAAGGGCGACTAGGCTGCTACGGCTGGTAGAACCCCCTCCCTCTCCTGAGTGGCTGGGTAGCCACTCCGTTACCCTGGGACCTGAATTCTAATTCTGCCTCACCCTCTTCCCAGCTGTATGATCTTAGGCAAGACGCTGAGCATCTCAGAGAGAGAACCTGTTACGGTTCCTGCCACATTCTCCAGTCTCAGGTGGGAGTGAGAAGCAAGGGACTTCAAGGGACAGTTCAGCATCCAGTCAGCATTGATTTCCCTCACTAGGATGGGAAGATTATGGAATCCGTGTCACGGTGCTTTCTGTCCAGAGGGTTCTTGTGTCTTCCGACCACGCTGCCACTGTCCTCCAAGTTGGTGACAATATCATGGGTAGGGGGAGGAAGGGTCAATTTTTGCTGTGTGTGACAGGACCCTGGAACGTTCTGGCCTTGGTCTGGAAACCTCTTCCATAGGTCTGATGAAATCTCTACCATAAGTTTGGCCGCTCCAGAAGGGACTAGCGATAAGCCAGGAGGCCCCATGCCCCATATCACAGGGCACAGTGAAGTCAAGCTTTCCTAATCCAAGCGCAAAGGCCACTGTCACCTCAGGATACTGGTCTAGTCTTCTCCTGGTCCAGAGATACTACTTGGTTAATAGCAGGGTCCGGAGGTCAACTTCAGTGGGACTCCAGGTTTGCCGTCCTTGAATATAAAAAAAAAATGATCAGAGAAACACAGTTGCGACAGAAACAGATACAGTTTTGGTTTTGTTTTGAAAAGGATACTTAATAAATGATGAAACTGGTGGAGCACAAACCTAGACAACTCAACTAGTTCTAATGCACAAAGGATGGGGGAAAGAGTGTCAACTTTTTTTTCTCTCTCATCTGTACATCATGAGCTTCTCGGAGCAAGTTCTATTGGGCGTAGTGCTAATACAGCTTCTCACATGGTGTTTATTCAGCATCTATCCTGGTGAGCTTTACCTGTAAACTTGATACAATGCAGGCTTATCTGGGAAGGCAGACTCCACTGAAGAACAGCCTAGAGCCGGTGGTGGGCCTGTAAGCATATCTAGGGGGGATCGGCTGGATGGTTAATGATGTAGGAGGCTCAGTTCACTATGGGTGGCATCAATCCCTAGGCAGGTGGTCCTAAAGTGGGAAAGAATTAGCCTACAAGCCAGCTAGCAAGCAGCATCCGCCATGGCTCCTGCTGATCTTCATTGGCTGCTGAGTGAGTTCCTTGGCCAGGGTCATGTAGTACAGACTAGCTAGCAGGCCTGCCTTTAAGTTTCTGCCTCCACGGTGACCTGGTATTATGGGTCACATAAATCCTTTCCTCCTCCACGTTGCTTTAAGTGTCGCAGCAACAGAAATCAACTAGAACAGCATGGTGACTCTCCACCAGGGATGCACGTTTTTATATCATAATGAGCCACGGTCACCTTGGGACATGAGAGTGCCCCTATATCCATGCCGGGGGTGGATTTAGTGGGCAGCTGTATACGTCTTCCAGCCTTCTTCTTTACCAACTGGCTTTTTGTTGTTGTTGTTTCACACACAAAATTTTAAAGATCCCTAAGACCTCACTCTCTCCCTTACTCTCCTGCCTTACTGTCCAGTGCTGCCTCTGCTGGAGGCACAGTGGGGGGGAAAAAGATAGGCTGTTTTTCCAGACAGAAAGAGCTATTCCAGGAAGCTCCGCCCCCTGAGGGCTTCTCAGCCGTGCATACTCTGGGACTCCAGACCAGTCCCCCTGAGTCAAAACTCACGTGTTAATTCTCCAGGGGATTCTGAGGGCACCCAGGTGAGAGCCACCGTCAGAGGCTGAGAACCAAGTACAATCAATCAGTTCAGAGAAACGCGGCCAAATCTCAGGAGCACCTCACAGAAGTCCCCCAACACACAGAGATCCTTGCTGGAGGCTGTTGTTATCCTGGAGGGTGGATGCTGGGAACAGCAATCCTGAGCTCCTTTGGAATCTGGGTCTAGTTAGACCTGTGTGTCCAGCAATCTGCACACTAAATATGAGCACCATGAGTTAGTAGGCTAACCTCACTAGTATTTGCTTTAATATGAAAACACATAAGAGCATATAAGAGCTGCAGGCACGCTTTCATCCCGAAACCTCGTCACACAGGGAGACCCTAGGGTTTCCCTCATGTGTTCCAGAAACTTAAACGCTGGGCATTCTTTTATCCTTGGCTGGAGTGTTTTCACAAATTCAACCCAAAATGGACTCAACACATGACAGGCCAGGCTGGCTAATTAAAACCAGAGAGAAGCTGTTTGACCCACACAGTTCAAACGAACGCAGCCATTTTTGGTCAATGCGTCTGCTCTACTTCTGTGGTGAGGATACCATTTCCAGAGGAGGAGGCGCCTCATCCAATCACCAAAGAGGGCGTTCAAAACCTTCCTCCTAGAGGATTCCAGGAAGGCAGGATAGAAAGAGAGGGAAGATCACCAGGAAGGGAGCCCTTCTCTGTGAAGTCTTGTTGAAGTGTCTCACCAGCATTCCAGCACAGTTAACAATTGGACGCCTGCAATTTTCTAGAAACTTCACCAAAAAACTCCGGGGGAAGGGAGAGTCCTAAATACCTTATACAATTCTAGTGGCTCCTGGCATTACCTTATCAGACCATAGCTCCATCGGTGCCATCTCTGGAGCCACCCAGTAATCTCCATTGTCAGGAGAGAAAAGAAGGGAGAAGGAAGGACTTCCCACCAACCTTTTCAGGTGAAGTTCGAGAGCTGTCTGCCTACAGCTAATAGCAAGACAGTGTGACCCTTGCTTCTCCCGTGAGGAACAGACTCAGGTATGTCCTACATTCTTCTGGGTAGCTCTCTTTCTCCTGACCCTCAGCCTGTACTAAAATCTCTAACTAATAAAACTCTGCAACTCTGCCTCAAGGTGGCTAGGCCTGAAGCCCTTTTCTCCATCAGTGTCAAGACTTTGGCCCAAGAGGAGCTCCCTAAAAGATTTGGGGGACTTGTCAGGCTGATGGAGGTGACAGCTCAGAGCTGTGACTTGGTCCCCTCATTGCTGATACCACAGAACATGTTTTATGTTAGTGCTGGGGTTGGGCTGGGGGAAGAACCTGGTGTCGTGTGCCAGGGGTTTGTCAGGGGTTTGTGCACTACAGAACGGACTGTTTGTAGGATGGATTAGATTCGGATCTGCTTTTTATTTTATATTTGTGCTTGGGTCACATCTACCCCAGAATAAACTTGAATTCTTAATCCTCCTGCCTCTACCTCCTAGTGCTGAAACTGCAGGGGTGTAGATTCCACCTTAAACTGCTCTTTGGGGAAAATCTTGGCCCCGTTGGGGGCTCTGTCACCTTCTCCTCCCATGGTCTGTTCAGATACGCAGCTCTGCACACACAGACAAGCCTCCTCTGTATACTTACTTAGAAGATTCATCCCAAGATAATCACCTCCAAACACTGGCCAGACACTCTACCCCAGGGCAGACGAATGTCCATCCATCCCTTCTTCCTGGACTTCTCCACGACTGTCCCTGGAGTCATTCTGCATAAGTTTGCATCAATCCTAGACTCTGTTCCTTCATGGCAGTGGAGTATCAGGAGGCCCTCAGAGCATGCCACAGTGGGCTTATGTGAGAGAAGTCAGGCAGAGGTGAGGGGTGGCATTCCCTGGCTCCCACCTGCACCCTAGATGCCACAGTCGGCTCTCAGTCCCTTGTACCGCAAGACTTGGAACCACTGGATTCTTTCTTAAAGATGGTCTCATATTTTAGTTCCTTCAGAACTTTTTCAGGAGGATAGTTGGAGGATTTAAATGTTTTTGTTGTTGTTGTTGTTTTTACAATTGTTTATCAGTGTTCTAAACTTTTGTTAGTATCTTTTTTTTTTTTCTAAGTGACAACCTCATTGAGGTTCCATGCAATCCACCCATTTAGAATGGACAGTTCTTTGGCTTTTGGATAGCACTCACCCACTTTCTGTCTCTATGGAGTCTCCTGTCATGGGTATCTCATCTAAATGCAATCTATAATGTGTGGCCCTTTGTGAATGGCTTCCTGCACGGGCAAACTGTGTTCAGGGATCACTCATGATACAGAGTGTATCAACACGTAACTTTTCAAGGCTGAATAATATTCTACTATATAGGCATACCATTGCTTACCTATTAGTCAGTTGGTAGACGTTTGGGGCACTTTTACCTCTCACAGAGATGATGCATACCGCCATGAACATTTGCAGGCTACTTTCATTGATACGGCTTTTTGCGCAACTCCACACAGTTTTTCCATAATGACTGTCTGGATTTACTCTCGCCATCCACGAATAAAGGTTCATTTTCTTTATGCCCTCACTTACACATTTGTCTCTTTCTAATCACTGTAGTTACTGGGGTGCAGTGGTACCCAGCTGTGGTTTTGATTTGTGCTTTCCTGGCTATTAGTAACTTTGAACACTCTTTCACACTTCTGTTGGCCATTTGTACATCTTCTTCTGAGAAATGGCTGCTTAATCCTTTGCCCACTGTCTTAGGGTGTTATTTCTATGAAGAGACACTATATGGCAACTCTTACAAGGGAAAACATTTAACTGGGACTGGCTTACAGTTCAGAGGTTTAGTCTATTGTCATAGCAGGAAGAAGCATGGTCATACATAAGCAGACTTGATGCTGGTATATGAGAGTTCTACCTCTGGATCAGCAGGCATCAGGAAGAGAGAGAGGGACACTGGCTTGAGCATTTGCAACCTTGAAGTCCACCCTGCAAGTGACACATTTCTTTCAACAAAGCCACACCTCCCAACAGGTCAACTTCTTATGAACCTATGGGAACCATTTTCATTCAAACTGTCACACCCACTTTAAAAAATTGGGCTATTTGCCCTTCTATTGTAAGTGATGAGTTCTTTTTATTCTTAGATTAGCAACCCTCTGCAATGTCAGGCTACGGTGGTTTGAATGACTCCCGTAAAGCTAGATACTTGAATGTCTGGTTCCCAGTTGGTGGATTATTTAGGAAGGATTAATAGGTGTGGCCTTGGAAGAGGTGCATCATTGGTGGTTTCAAAAGACCACAGCAGGCCCATTCTCCTCCCCCACCCCACCGCACACCTGCAACATGAAGATCAGATGTGAAGTCTCAGCGACTGCTCCAGCACCATGCCTGCCTGCCAGCATGATTCCCGTCACAATGATCATGGAGCAACCCTCTGAAACTATAAGCAAGCTGCCAATTAATTAAATGCTTTCTGTTAAAAGTAGCTTTGGTCATGGTGTCTTCTCACAGCAACAAAACAGTGGCCAAGACAATAGCTAATGAACAAGTCCTTTCGGCTTGTTTCTCCTGAGTTCTGCTGCTTGCTGCCTTTGCTGGGGAAGAAACTAGTTAGTTGGACCAAATCCTATTTGTGTGTTTTTTGCTTTTGTAACCAGTGTTTTTAAGATCAGATCCAAAAGCTTCTTGTTCAGTCCAATGTCATGGCCCATTGCTACTGTGTTTTCTCCTAGTATTTTCATAGTTTCTGATCTTATTTTCAAGACTTTAATTCTCTTTTAGCTGATGGTTTGCAACATATGCTGAAAGACAGAGTGCAGTTTCAGCTGCACATAGCTACCCAGTTTCTCTAGCTCCATTTTCCTGAAGGGTGTTCCCCGATGTGTGTTCATGGCACCATTGTCAAAATCCCGCCCGCTTTGATGCTAGCTTTAATTCCAGGCTCTCTTCTCTGTGACATCAGTCTGACTGCTTTCTATTCCAGTACTATGCTGTTTTGGTCACTATTGTTTTGTGGCGAATTTTGAAGTGAGATAGTACAATGTCTCTATCTTTATGTTCAAGATTTATTTGATTATTTGAGATATTTACTATTATGTACAGATTTTTAGGATTTTTCCTGTTTTTGCTGCTTTAGCAGAGATTACTGGATCTGTGAACTACTTTGAGGGGCATGTGTACTTCGCCCATATCCATTCTCTCAATACATGAGCACAAACTATTTTCCACTTATCCATGTCTTCTTCAGCATCTCTCATCAATGTTTTACCTTTTCTACTGCAGGGATTTTCTTTCTCTTCAGTTAAATTTCTTAATGGATAATGGTTTTGGTAGATGTAAATGAATTGTTTCCTTTTTTTCCAGATAGTGAAGTGTGCAGATATGTTTCTGGATCCTGTATGTTGATTTTGCAATTTTTAACTTTATAAAAATTATTTATTAGTTCTAACAGTTTTATGGCAACATTTGGGATGTTCTCTGTGTAAGATCAGATCCTGGACAAACAGGGACAATTTGGAAGCCTCAATCATCTCAGCTGGGACTTCCATCTCTAAGACAGATATGTTGAAAATGGCACCCATGTTTTGCACCGTCTCTTAGCAGAATTGCTTTCTATTTTCTACTCAGTTTTACCCTCAAAAACACTAAAAGCTAGAACCATTCTGTGTCTGGGTATATGCACAAAAGAGATGAAATCAAAATACCAAAGGATTATCTTGTGGCACTACTATTCACAAAAGCCAAGGTACGAACCAGCCTATGCACCCAGCAAAGAAGAGACGATAAGAACATCACGGGGAGTACATGCAATGAAATGCTGTCCAGCATAGAAATGGAGGGGGGGTCTTCATCACTGTGGCAAAATTAGTTGAACATGGAGGATACTACGTGAAACAATGTAAGTCACTCACAGAAAGGCAAGCATCTTGCGTTCTCACTCACAGGTTGCATGCTCTCTAGGTTGTTCCTGCTGTCCCATATGACGCCCATGTCTCAGTTCCTTCCTTCAGGTAGAAATCCATCTAACCGTTCTGTCCCAACTCATCGGGAAAGAAGTGATGTGTGCACATCACTTCTCGTTCATGGCAATGTCCCCTCTGCTGCTACTCCACTCCCTGTTCTGTAAGATGGACAGCAGCCAGGCAGTAGAAATGGGTGCTACCAGAGTCTAGGGTCAGGATGTGGCTTGTTCTTAAACCTCAATGTGTTTTAGTCTTCTCACCAGAAAGAGACATTGCTTAGGTTCCTGCAGTGTGGTTGGGGGATAGAGTGTTTACCATTTTGTCCTCCCCTTTTCCCTCCTTTCCCTTTCTCTCTCTCCCCCCCCTCTCTCTCTCCCCCTCTCCTCCCTCTGTTGAACATCCTCAGGACAACCATTGTCCCTTCACTCCCCTCCTTCTGGAGTCAACAAGGCACCAAAGTTTCTCAGGTGTTGGTTCCTGGTACCTCCCTGGCTTCCTTCCTCAGGTGTCTCCTTCCCAAGCCAGCAACCCCACCTCACATACCTGAGAGTCTCAGCTCCCTTCAAGCCTCAGGGACGACCTTCTGCCTTGGGCCTGGACTTGGTTCTGAAAGACCTTCTACCTCAAAGTCCACACTGAGCCAGATAGTTAGGGCTTTCTCCATAGGCAGAGCTGATTGGCTTCCAGGTCTTGCTCTGACCCTTACCCCCAATTTTCGTTCCCTCCCTTTTCCACTGCTAGTACCCCAATTTCTAAACTTCAGCTTTTAACCTTCCCAGAATATTCCCCTTTGGGTGTTTTATCCCCTTGTCTTTCCTGGAAGGGACTTTCAGCCCTGTGGAAAATGTCTCTTGTTTTTTCCTCTGCTGCCGAAAAGCTTCCTGTCAAGTTCTACACACCTTTGGTTCCCCACCCTCAAAGCCTTGGTTGCTGATAGCCCGGGAAAGCCTGCCTTTTACCTGAGGGGCAAATAACAAGAGTGACATTTTTCTTTCTCTTGCTACAGTCTCTCTCATTCTTGAAGGCCACACGGCAACACACTGTCCTGGGTCCCCTCTCTGAGGAGATTAGTAAGGACTCATAGCTGCTCACTGAACAACAGGCACCCCTACACCACACACACACACACACACACACACACACACACACTCCGGGTCTTCCTTGCATGGCTTATGAAGACAGTTAGAATGGCTAACATCAGGAGGGTCCCCGACCTGGGATCTTCCTCTGAGCTGTAGTCTCCCGTGACCTGCTCTTTACTGTAACTTTCCCTTGTCGCCACTTGATCCTTCTGGTGGACTCTGTGAGCCTTGGAAGACAAGCCTCATCTTTTTGGCCTATCTTAGACCAAAGCAGCCTACTGTGTGGCTCTGCTGAAGGCCCTCAGCTCTAGGGAAGGCCCGTCCCCACCTCTTTACTCTCAGTTGAAGAGGTGGAAAGCAACACCAAGATCAGCACGTACTTCCAGCAGCCTGGGTGTGTCTCCTGCCTCCTCCTCCTCCTCCTCCTCCTCCTCCTCCCTGCTCCAGCTCTCCTCGTCTCAGGACCTCCATTTGCCTCTGACCTGTGATGTCCCCAGATCCAGTGAGTGTAAGGGCAATAGCCCAGGCAGCTCCCTCATTTGGCTTCTCTGTTTCATCTTATCTGCTGCAAATGCTGGCCTTCTGTCCTCTAGGGCCTTGCTTGAGGCTGGCATGATGGTCAGGCCCAGAAAACCTGTCACAGATGCAGTCTTGACCTCACCAGGACCATGATAGAATCTGGCTTTCAGCAAGATCCCAGGTGATTTACGCACATGGCAGTCTGAAGGGATCTGGGTCAGGAACCTCTTCTATTCACTGGGCCTCCTCATCCCAGAAACTGGCATCACATGCCATGGCTGGGCCTGCAGCCAGCTCCCTGCCCCTCCTGTAGCCTTCCTTCCAAGTATTCCGATCTCCCAAGTGTCCCAATCTCCCAGGCCGCTGACTCATGTAGGAGGCCCCTGGCCCATGGCCCAGCTCTGGGAGCCTTAACAGTCACTTTTGGCTCATGTCCCCAAGCACCAAGGCACAAGGAGATGGCCACTCCTGCCTCTGACTCCCCCAGGCTGTGTATGAACCACATTCTCCTCAACCATGAGTCAGACACATGGGGTGTGATCCTGGCCACACCACTTACCAATGGTGTGGCCTTGGGCACATCACTCGCGCTCTGGGGTTGCAGCTTCCTGGCTTCACTGTGAGGTTATGACTATAGACCTCGAAAGGTATTTGTGGGGCATAACAAAGGTTTCTGTGCTCCCCCCAAAAGATGGTAGGAGATAGGAATATATTTTCTCAAGGTTCACAGCCCCTGCTCTCGTAGAGAAACTGGTTGGGATGGTTTATGATCTACCCCCCCTCCCCCGTTCTTGTCTTTCCACAAGCACCCACTGCGGCCTTTCCAGCTTCTCTAGATCACAGAACTTTAGCCAGAAGAGGGATGTAGAGGGTAGCGCCCATACCCACCTCCACCCACACCCACCCACCCCACCCCATGCCCACAGACACTATGTCCTAGACAAGAAACTGAAGCCTGACTTGCCCAATGTTAAGGCAGCAGAGGTGGAGACTGGAAGCCAGGTCTTGGGTCCTCGCTCAGATATCTTGGCTTCCACATGTCCATAGCAGCCTGCAGTGATTATTGATGTCCAGCACTGGCTAGACAATGGTGGACAGACTTGAAAATATAGATCAACAGGATAAAGACATCCCCTGACACCCAGCTCTACCCCCGTGGTCATCAGGAGCAGACGACCAGGAGGAAACCCTCAGTGGCCGTGGTCACCAGGGGCAGTGATTGGGTGTAAGGGACAAAGGAACTGTGTTTTGTTGGGGCATCCCATGAACTGTACACATTGGTCAACTCATAAAATATGGTCTGAAAACAGCCTAGTTTACTCTATGTAAATCTGGTTTCAATTTGTAAAAATGCAAGCTTAAAATGACAAATAAGCCACTTCCCTATCTGTGACAAAAGACCTGGAAAGGAGCAGTTTAAGGGGGGGAAGGGAAGTCATGGCAGCTGATGTGAGGGTGAAGGAGCTGGTTGGTCACAGCGTGTCCGCCGACAGGAAGCAGAGAGCAGTAGACGCTGGTGCTCGGTCCACAACATCCATGGGGCGGGACTGCCCATATTTAGGGTGGGCCTAACAACCTTACCGATCTAATCTAGATAATCCCTCACAGACGGGCCCGGACAGCTAAGATCAGCCACGACAGCGATGTGACTATAACACGGTGGCTGAGTGTCCCAGGTCCCCAGTCTGCAGCAATACCTGCAGGTGGCAGAAGCATTATGAAATGTGGCCTGGGGGGAAGAAGCCTTAGAGGACATGCATTTAAAGGGGATGTTGGGGTCACTGCCCCTTCCGGTCTTTTCCTTTCCAGCTGCCATTGGGTGAGCAGTTTCCTCCCCAAATTTTTTACAAGAGCTTTTATTTTTTCCTTTTAATTTTGTTTTTCAAGATGGGATTTCTCTGTGTAACAGCCCTATTTGTCCTGAAACTTGCTTTGTAACGAGGCTGTCCTCAAACTCACAGAGATCCACCTACCTCTGCCTCCCCAGTGCTGGGATTAAAGGCATGAGCCGCCAATGCCCAGCAAGTTCTTTTTTTTTAGACTGGGTCTCACCATATAACCCACTCTTGCCTTGAATTTACAAAGATCCACCTGTCTCTCTGATGCAGGGATTAAAGACGTGCACCACCACACCCAGCTTTTGTAAAGTTCTTAAACTCCTGACTTTTATTATAACGCAAAATGAAAACTGACCCAATGGTGAGCATAATGACCTTGGAAACCAAAAGGCCCCGCGCTAAGGCCTCAGGCCGGGTCAGAGCAGAAAGATGGCAGCCAGGCAGAGTCAGCTCCTATCAGGTGTTCCTGCTATGGACTCTCCTCAACTTGACACCCTGAAACCAGCTGCTCTAACCCAAAACTAGCCCCACCCACATCTCTGAAGGGGCCTCGTCAGCATGTTAGCCTGGCCACCACCATCAGAGCTCTGGCTGCTCTTTCACCACACCAGATTCCTCACATTCCTTCCTCTCCCAGGCCGAGGTATCTATTCGCTTGCCACACCTGTGTGACGCTGACCACACCCTGCCACACCTCAGCATGGTCGGTGTGTCCCTAGACTTAGGATCCTGATACCTGTTGGATCATTCTCTTCATGGGTCTGCAAGCTTCAGGTCGGCCTCCATACAGCGGGGCCGTATACCACACCTCTCCCCTCCCCGGGGACCCCGCCTTCCTGTCTTAGATCTAGCACTGAGCTAAGCACATACTCTCTGTGGAAGAGTTGGTGTGAGGTGAGTGTTGGTGTTTAGACGGCTGTACTGGCTGCCAGAATATGTCCTCCTGTGCGCATTCACTACGTTCCCTCCTCCTGTCTCTCTCTCTCCTCTCTCTCTCTCTCTCTCTCTCTCTCACCCTCCCTCCCTCCCTCCCTCCCTCTCCCTCCCTCCCTCC
>NW_026068093.1:1994816-2051250 GCF_014885135.2 Alexandromys fortis | reverse complement strand
CTCTCTCTCTCTCTCTCTCTCTCCCTCTCTCTCTCTCTCTCTCCCTCTCTCTTTTTCATCTGCCACTCCTGTCCTCAGAAACCGGTCTCTGCCCTCCTCTCTGCGCCTTCTCTCTCCTCTTCCAATAAACCTCCCATGTGAGCCCTGCTGCACGACATGACTTCTCTTCGCAGCGCTTTCTAAATGACCACAGTGAGAAGCAGAGATGTCAGGCTAGGTGGGGGATCCCTGAATCCTCAGATCTCAAACCCTCTCCTTCCTTCAGTGAGTAGGGTCTTTGTCCCCCTGCAGCTCTGAACTGCCAAGCTCCTGCCTTATATTTAGTCATGGTTTTCATTCCAGCCTTCTTTTCTGCCCGCAGAAGACAGAGAGACCTAGCTGTTCCTGATTCACCAATTCCTCTTTCCCGTTCCCTGTGGCCTGAGCAGTTATTCTCTGCTACGGAGCCAGGGCAGGGTCCCCTGCTCGTCTGGCTGGGACAGACACCTCTTTAGTTCTTGTCCTTGGCTCAGGGATACGTTAGCTTAACTGCAGTCACCGCCCCTGTTGACTCAGGCTGAACTCGTGGTTACGAGAATCTTCCCATGGTGCTGCCGGGGCTGAGGCTCCTCAGCACATTTATAAATGTCATCCCTCCTGGGAACTCTTAGAAGGGATGGGACATTAACAATCCGACCACAATATGGTCTTTTGGCCACTGCAGGTGTTCTTTGGACACCCGAGGTAGCAGCATTATGCTTTGCTGGACTGGGACCTCACAGATCACAGAGTGTTTTCATGGATCAAGAAACTATGCCTTCTAGGACAGCCAGAGCTATGTAGAGAACCCTATCTCAAAAAATCATCACAAAACAATATTTTTTGTTGTTGTTGTTTTAAGCCAAGTATAGTGGCTCACACCTCTAATCCCAGCACTTGGGAGGCAGAGGCAGGCAGATCTCTGTGAGTTCGAGGCCAGCCTGGTCTACAAAACAAGTTCCAGGACAGCCGCAGCTACTTACATAATGTGAGACCCTGTCTTGAGAACAAAGCAAACACAAAGTAAAAGAAATGGTGACCAGGGTGGAAAGTGGCAGCCTCCAGATCCCACGAACTCAGGTAGCACTCCAATGCCTGGCCATATTGCTCTGAGGTAGGTCCTTTCTCAGTGAGTCCCTGCCTCCTAAGGCCTTCATGCAACTTGCTATGTATATGGAAGCCTGCTTGTGGGATGCAAGCAGACCTGCAGACAGGTAGGGAAAAGCTGCTGTCCCTCTGCATGCACCACGGGGGTGATTCTTGCATGTGGGTGCCAGGCCTCAAACCTGCCTTGCACAAAGCCACTCTCCCTCTCCAGGGAACCCTTAGCTGAGCTGCTCCCCTGAGAATAAGGTGTACAGCTGGACTGGAGAGGTGTGGGGGCCCTGTGCACAGTTCCCACTGTCTCTGTTTTAGAGAAGGTATAAGACTGCTTAAGTGTGCCCGAGTCTCTAACCCATAGAGAAAGCAATGACAGCTCTGACCTATGACCCAGAAAACAGCTCCTATATACACAGCATCTATGCGTGACTTTTGCAACCATAAAGACTCCATGGCTTCACCACCCAGAACACTGTCCCGCCAGTGTGGCACCCATTCTCAAAAGACCCCTCAGGTTTCTCACTACCTCAGAGCCCCGTCCTGGAAGGAAGTCCATGTCAGAGTTGTCCTGGAGGGAGATGACCCTGTGTGACTCCAGGCCATGGGACAAAGCTTCTTATACAAAGAGACCACCAACTCAGCTGCACTTGGCCTCTAGATGATGGAAGAGCTTAGATGTGGAGTTCAAGTTTGCTTGGACCCCCGTGAGGCATGCCGATGCCAGCACCCTTTCCCCTTGCCCTGCAGCCTGCCCTTCCCTTCCCCCTGCTCTCCTAGGCTTCTCTCGCAATTTGGTGCTCTTTGTCTGGAGTTATTCAGGAATATTTACTTGCGAGTTAGTTATACAAACCACTCTAAGCATTTTCCTTAAAGTGCTGCTTATGAATAGGACAAATAAGCTTCAATTACACGACGATGCACGACTGCCTCCAAATGAGCGGTTTGCGCTGCAACTCGGGTTGGCAAAGATGCGATTGGTGGGGTGTGTGGATTATCCCAAATCTCATCAACCCTGAATGGAAAAGGATTCCATGCTCTGAATGGGCCACTTAGCCCAACAACGCTGACAATTCTTCTCTGTCTATCCTAAAGCCCTGAAGACTGATGAAGTCAGGGAGGTGACTGACCCCAGCAGCCCTGCTGAGAAACCATTAGTCCCGTTGCCATGGAGACCAAAGACTCTGCAGACTGGGAACAACCTCAGAGGAAATCAGTGAGCAGTTTGTGGGAAAGCAATCACGGTCCCGCTGAGATGAGGCCTGAGTTACTTCCAGAGTCCAGGGAGGCACCCGAGGCTGGTGAGCAGGCTGAAGATGAAGAGCCCCGCTGCCTCATCCCAATCCAGAGGAATTCCATCTTCAATCGTGCCATGAGACACAAGCACAAGTCAAGAGGCAAGTCTGAGCAGAGCGCCAATCACCAAGCAGGTCAGTACCGGGCACACCTGTCATGTGAGCTACTGATGTTCGGAGTCTCATGAAATGAAAGGAGACCCAAAGGCACTGGAAATGGCCAGGGTTGGGTCCAGTGAGGTGGAACACTTGAGGTCATTTTCCCATGAAGAATTCCCTTTCCCATAGTAGGACATCATGTCCTCTTCCGAGAAAGGGTCACCTTAGGTCATACGACATGACAGGCTTCTCCTGAAAGGACACAGTGAAGTCATATATGAATGTCTTCGTGCAGGGAGATGGCAGTGTCCACATCCTGTGTTATTTGGGAACACAAATCTCCTTACTGGTGTCAGTCTAACCTGCCTTGTGCTGTCCCTGCCAGTGGCGGGGTTTCTGTCGCCATGAATATACGTGAGATTAAAATCTTGGGAGGGGGTCTTTGGGCTGAGACCCCTGACTCTCTCGCATCGGTTCTGGTACATTTCATCTGCTCAAAATATATACTTGTTGAGCAGAATAAAGTTCAGAAACTTCTGTCAGTAGGGCCTGCCACAGCGGTGGACACCTTTCCGTGGGGCTGTCCCCAGGACTCTGAAGGGACTGTGTTGGGACTGCAGAGTGTGGGGTGGCTTCCCAAAGCCTGGGCATGACAGCTGTCCTCCGAAAGCGTGTCACCCCTAGTGTGTTGGAGGTTCAGGGGCTTTGCTGGCTATTTAGAAACAGCCATTAAACCCCGTATTGTAGCAGCTCTCAGCCTTTCTAATGCTGCGGCTGTTTAATACAGTTTCCCATGTTGTGGTGACCCCAACCATAAAATTGTTTTTTTTTGTTTATTTTTTATTTTTATTTTTTTTTTTCGAGACAGGGTTTCTCTGTGGCTTTGGAGCCTGTCCTGGAACTAGCTCTGTAGACCAGGCTAGTCTCGAACGTAATTATAATTTTGCTACTGATATGAATCACAATGCAAATATCTGTTTTCCGATGGTCTTAAGCAACCCCTGTGTTCATCCCCCCAAAGGGGTCACAACCCACAGGTTAAGAATCACTTCTGTGCCGGTTGTTTACTAGCCTAAAGTCAAACTATCCCCAATACAGAAAGACATACTGTCGTTTCTCTTGATTGTGGGGATGGCTGGGGGCCTCCCCTCACCAACAGTGTACCTGGTCTCCACAGCCTGGCTTATGGGACTGAGAGGTGGGGACAGCCTTGTCCAACCCTCTAGTCATTTCAGTCTAGGGGTCACAGTTAGAAGGCTCCCTTGCACCCCACCTGCATCTCGTCTTCCCACAGTCTAGATACTGGTTTTCATGCAACACAGGATCCTGGAGAGATGGGCAGAAGACTTCAAACCCTGGGGGGGGGGGGCTAGACTCAGCTTCATGTGGTCATCACAGCACATGTGGTCAGTCCAGGGGGGGGAAAGAGGGGTTGCAGGAGACCCTGACTCTACCGCTTGAGGGTGGGAATATTTATGTCTGCAATTTATCACGGACACCGAGAGAGTCCTGGGTCCAAATAGAATGGATGCAGGGACGCAATACCTAAAACACCACCGTTGCAGAAGGTGGTATTCAAGGTCATTTTAAACCTTTCAGTGGCCATATTAAAAATTACAAAGAGGGGCTGGAGAAATGGCTCGGTGGTTAAGAGCACTTGTTGCTCTTGCAGAGGACCCAGGGTTCAGTTCCCTACACCCTTGTGGTGGCTCACAACCATCCATAACTCCAGATCCAGGGAACCTGATGACCTTTTGTGACCTTTGTGGGCACAGGCATTCATGTGGTGTATGTACCTACAATGCAGCCAAACACTCATACACATAATATAAGTAAATCTAAAAGGTTTTTAATAACAAAGAAATGAATAAGGTTTATTGTAGTAATATGTCTTATTAAATACAATAATATGCTGGGTGATGGTGGCGCACACCTTTAGTCCCAGCACTCGGGAGGCAGAGGCAGGCAGATTTCTGAGTTCGAGGCCAGCCTGGTCTACAGAGTGAGTTCCAGGACAGCCAGGGCTACATAGAAAAATTAAAAACAAAAACAATCATTTCCAAAATATTATCCTGTGTCCTATAGTTAATAATTAGTATAAAAAGTATCAGTGACCCAGGCACTATGTATATATGTATATAAATGTACACATGTGCATAAAAATGTACATATATGTATATAAATGTACATGTGTATACAAATGTGCATGCGTGTATATAAATGTACATGTGTATATAAATGCATGTATATAAATATACATGTGTGTATGCAAATACACATATATGTATATGAATGTACACACGTGTATGTAAATGTAGATGTATGTATAAAATACACATGTGTGTCTATAAATATATGTGTATCTGTGTGTAATCCCACACATCTATAATCCCAGTAATAGACAGGAGGACTGGGAGTTTGAGACTAGCCTGGCTACATAATGAGACGGGTCCTTATAAAAATGACTTATCAGTGAGCCAGGTCCTTTGTGTGCACTGTCTTTGAATCCTATTGAGCATCTTATAGCACAATCCTTTGTGTTCACTCGCCAAATCCTCACGGGAAATAAATACTTGATCTGTATTTAGATCTCATAAAATGTACAGTCAAAAAAGTAAATTTACATACCCAAATTGTTCCAAATATTCTTAGTTTTCCCATCATCAAACCGCCGCTCTGTTTTCATGTTTGGATTTAAGTTGAATGAAATGGAAAATGCATTTCTCCAGCCACATCAATCGTATCCCAAGTATGTAAGAGCCTCTCGTGAACAGTGGCTGCCCCTATTGGACAGAGCAGGCGTGTAGGGTATAGAAAAATATGTGTAGCTGCCAGATCTGGGGCCACAGGGACCTTCTGTAATGGGAGGCAAGGCGGGTATATTCATTAGCTTTCCACTGCTGACAAAATACTCAAGATACAGCAACTGGGAGGAAGAAAAGTGTCCTGGGGCTCACTGCTGCAGGAGGGGTTCAGTCGGGGCTTCTCGGGCTGTCCTGCTCTGGCCAGAGACGAGCAGGGTATCTAGATGGTGGCCAGTATATTGGGAAAGTGAGGAAGAACCAGTCAGAGAGAGAAGGAGGGTCTAGGAAGAGATAAGCCTTCCAGGAGATAGCCCTATGACCAGCTTCTTTCCCACGCCCCACCTCCTCCTGTGTCCAGCAGCTCCCAACAGCACCACCAGCTGGAGATAAAACTTGTAACATGTCAGCCTCTTAGGTACATTTCGTCCACCTGAAGGTGGCAGAGGGCTGTGTCCCGGAGGAGGGTCAAGAGGGTGACAGTGGAATAAGGAGAGAGCCCGTAGCTTCCCTTAGCCAAACCCGAGGACACAAATGGAGGCTAGAGCAGGGTCAACCCCCTTCCCTGTCACCTACAACAGTGCCACCGGTGTTCAGCCCACAGATAAGTCAGTCTCATTAGAGACAGTCTGGTGGCTAAAGTGACTCCTCACCCCTCTCTGGAGTTAACTCTCCAGGACTACCTGAGATTCCCCGACCCACGGCCCAGCGGGAAGCCCGGCTCTGCTCCACTGTGCAGGATGGCAGACAACACGCTCCAGGCCATCAGACATGTCTGACCTGTGCCCTGAGAACAGAAGAAGACAGCAGGCACTCTGGGCTCACCACGTGCAGATTGGAGCTCCAAGGCACGGGACTTTCCCCCATGTCATCTGCTGAGAATGTGCCCCTTGTGGACCCTACCACAGCGGCAGCATCGCTTGCCCACCGGGCTGATGGGGCAGTCGAGACCTGCTGTGACTGCCCACTGATTAGGACTCAGAGGTTGAGATTAGATGTGAAGGCGTTGACAAGCTACAAATGTTTGTCCAGAAGTGAGCTCACAATGGCAGCTTTGTGGTCCTTGAAATACCAGCCAGGCTCACACGTGAGCTTGCTGTTATGTTTCCAGTGCCCACCCCCACTGTGTGTAAGTGTGTATGTACACATATATGAAGATGCTGGTATCTTAGTTAAAAAGTCCATGGCAATGACATCCCAGATCACCAAATACCACACAAGGCATAGCAAATATCCCTTTGGAGAGTGAGAAGAGAGGCCACCCTCACTCTTGGGGTGACAGTAGGGCTACCCTCACTCTACCTTCTTCTTGGGGTGACAGTCACTACTGTCACTCATGGATTTTCCTGAAGGGGAGAGGTGCGTATTTTCTAACTTGCTCCATTTTTTAAACGCCACAGATTCGTCAGAAAGTGGGAAATCTGTAAATGAACCCTTGGCCTTGAATCTGCCCCGGGGAGGAGTGTCTCCCTGGAGAACAGCAGCACAGAGAGTCACAGGAGCCCAGGAAGCCAGGTGAGCCGTGCAAGCCTAGGAGGGTCTGGGACTGAAGGGCATGGCAGACACCCACACTACCGAGTCCTCTCAGAGCTACAGGGAGTTGTTTGTCTTTTTTGTTATTTTGTTTTGATTTGAGACAGGATCTCATATAGCCCAGGCTGCCCTCAAAAAAAATCACTAGATAACCAGAGATTATTTTGGTGTATGTGTGTACATGCACGTGCACATGCGCATGCACGCACGAGCACTCCTGCATAAGCGATTTGCACAAGTCAGTTCTTGCCTTCCTCTCTGGGTCCCAGCTTATAGCTGCGGAACCAGGACTTGAACTCGTGATCTTCCCGCCGCTGTCTCCCTAGTGCTGGGATTACAGACAGGATGCACTACCATACCAGGTTCACGTGGCACCGGCGTTTAAACCCAGGGCTCCTACATGCCAGATGGCCACTCTACCACCTGAACTGCACTCACAACTGCTTGCTTTAATTCCCCTTACAATGATTTGGCTGCTTGCATGTACTTTGTTTTTAAACTCACAACTTTCTTCTGTAAAAAAACTATTCCATCACAAAATAGAAATTTGGAGATATTATGCACACTGGGGATCAGAAAAGGAATATTATGGTTCCACCACCCTAGAGAGGCTTTAACAAACTTCGCCTGTGTTTGGTCTTTTTCCTGTGCATTTTATGCATCTTACGCATGCTTTCTCTCCATCAGACAGCTTCTGCTATTCGTTCTGTTTTCTGTCTACTCGTGTATCACAAACAACAGTGTTTTAAATCATTTTCTATGCATATGTGGACCAGCCAGCCATACCATGTGCTGTAGGGTGATTGGACTTGGATTTATCCATTGCGCTCTTATTTGTAGGGTATTTGTGTGTGGTACCAGTTAGAATTGAACTTAGCTCTTGCCGTAGTTAGGGTTACTATGCTGTGATGAAACATCATGACCGAAATCAATTTAGGACAGAAAGGGTTTGTTTGGCTTACACTTCCATGCTGTTTGTCGTCAAAGGAAGTCAGGATGGGAACTCATACAGGGTAGGAACCTAGGGGCAGGAGCTGATGCAGAGGTCATGGAGGGGTGCTGCTCACATGGCTTGCTCAGCCTGCTCTTATAGAACCCAGGACCAGCAGCCCAGGGATGGCATCACCCACCCTTCCTCATTGATCACGGAGTAAGTGCTGTATAGACTCGCATGCAGACAGATCTTATAGAGGTATTTTTCTCTTATTTTTTAAACTTTATTTTATGTTCATTGGCATTTTGTCTGTCTCAGAAGCCCTGGAACCGGAATTACAGACAGATGTGAGCTGCTGGGTGGGTGCTGGGAATTGAACCTGAGTCCTCTAGAAGAGTAGCCGGTGCTCTTAACTACCTAGCCATCTCCCCAGCCCTGGAGACATTTTCTTAATTAAGGTTCCTGCCTCTCAGATGACTTCAGTTTGTGCCCAGTTAACATAAAACTATTTAGCACATTCCTTATAACCAAATGCCACACGACCCAGTTCACCATAGTGGGTGTCTACTTGGCTTCTGTATAAGAGAAGTCTGAAGATCATGACTGAAATTCCTTTCTGCCATCTGTTAGGATGACTCCAGAGCTCCAGCCGTTACAGCTACAGTTCAGGAGGGAAGATGGGAGGGGTGGATGGTTCCTGCCAGCTCCCCGCCTTTCTTTTAAGAGGTTTCCTTGATCCCACCGACACTGCTTACATCTCATTGGCTAAAACCATGCTGTGTGACTCTTCCGTTAGTGTCAAGGACACTGGGAAAGGCATCTTTTCATGTCAGGTCTGTTTCTGTCCCTCGCTGTCCTGGTTGTCACTCTAACTCACTGTGGCTTCTCAGTTCTGCTCTAACACATGATGGCCCTGATGACCATGAAGGTCTCATTGGCTCTCCTCTTGCTTTCGGGTGGTGCTCATTCAGGTCACTTGCCCATCCTTCTTTTTATGTTTGCAATTCTTATATTTTTTTTTCCAAGACAGGATTTCTCTGTGGCTTTGGAGCCTGTCCTGGAACTAGCTCTTGTAGACCAGGCTGGTCTCGAACTCACAGAGATCCGCCTGACTCTGCCTCCCGAGTGCTGGGATTAAAGGCGTGCGCCACCACCGCCCGGCTGCAATTCTTATATGTTAAATAAAAGAATGCATGGCCAAGCCAGGCATGGTGATCATGTCTGTAATCTCAGTACTCAGGACGCAGAGGCAGGAGCATTACAGTGGATTCAAGGCCACCCTGACCTACATAATGAGTTCCAAGGCAATCTGGGCTAAGAGTGAGACCTGGCTCAAAAAAATCCAAAAAAAAAAAAAGTTCTGTCCTGAGATGCGCACTGCACACATTGATACCCCGT
Source organism: Alexandromys fortis (assembly GCF_014885135.2). Classification (NCBI taxonomy): domain Eukaryota; kingdom Metazoa; phylum Chordata; class Mammalia; order Rodentia; family Cricetidae; genus Alexandromys; species Alexandromys fortis. Next base: position 2,042,074 of record NW_026068093.1, on the reverse strand, counting down.
GAGCATAGATTTTTAGTTTTGCTGACAGTAACTTATCAATGTTGCTGTCTCATTGCTCATTGCTGTATTTGCTGTCTAACAAATATCTGACTTCCACAGACCATCATACCTTGAGCTCTGCACTTCGGTCTTGCGGTCCATATGGCCATGCAGCTGCTTCGGTGCCGTTTACATAAACCGCTTTTGGCTCCTGTCAGTGAATGGCATCCGTGCCTTGCCATACCTTTTTTTTTTTTCTTTCTTTTATGTGTGTTTCATTTTCTGAGACAGATATAACCCGTGCTGACCCTGAATTCACTACATAGTCTAGCCTGACCTTAAAACGCATGGAGCTCCTGCTTCAGCCCCCTAAGAGCTGGGATTGGAAGTTATGCGTCACTAGGACCAGTTCGTTGATCCTTTTTTAAAAAGCCACCATACTGCACACACGCAGGTGGGTTTGTCGCTAGACTTTTCATTGATCTCGCTGATTCTCCTTATGCCCGTACTGCACTGTCTTAAATTCTGTAGCTTTATGCTCTAGTAGTGTGGGCCCTCCATCATCCTTCTTTTTAAAGACAAGCCTATTTTAGGTTTTGTGTTCCCATATACATTTTAGAATCAGGATGTCAATTTCTACTCTCAAAAATATGTCTGTTAGGCTCTGCAGTTGAAATTGCATGATCCTTACAGATAAATTTAGGGATCCTTGACTCCTTAAATTGTTCAGACCATGATTACATCCCAACTTATTTAGTTATGAATATATCCCCTCTATTTAGATATTTTAAAACTAAGCCTGCGATGATGCATATTTTAAATCCTTGTGTGTGTTGTTCATATGTGCATGGGTATTCTTGGGCATATGCGTGTTCATGCGTGTGACTATAGGTGTGTGCACTACAGTGTTCCTGTGGAGGTTAGCCCTTGCCTTCTACCTTGTGTGAGGCAGGGTCTCTTGTTCGCCACTATGTAAGCTGGGCTAGCTGGCCTGCTCACTGGCTGACAGTGATGGCTTACAGTGATGACTCATGGTGATGATGGCTTGCAGTGATGATGGCTTGCAGTGATGATGGCTTACAGTGAAGACGGCTTACAGTGATGGCTTGCAGTGATGACTCATGGTGACGATGGTGTACAGTGATGATGACTTGCTTACGGTGATGGCTTGCAAGGATTCTCCTGTCTCTGTCTCCCATCTCCATGGAGACACTGAGACTACAGATGTGCATTAGTATGTCTGGCCTTACATGGATTCTGGGGACCTGAACTCAACTCCTCAAGCTTGAGTGGGAGGTGCTTTATCCACTGAGCCATTCTTCCTGCCTAGTTTTAGATGTATCTTAATTAAATTTGTCCCTGTTTCTTTGCCTTTTTATCTTATTTTATATGCTAGTGTTTTGTATGTCTGTTTTTAACCTTATTTATCGATGAACAGAACACATTGGTAGTGCATAAAATGCAATAGGCTTGGTTAAATGGGAGATGTAATATAAGTTTATCTAGTATTCGGTGATCTTGACAGAGTTGCTTATTTGCTCTGTTTGTATCACCCCTTACCCACAGACTCATACCCACTGTGAATACAGTCTTGTTTCTTTCTTTTCAACCTCCGGGGCTCTTGTTTTTCCTGCCATACAGCACTAGCAAGGGATGGGAAAGTTGAATGGAAGTAGCCACAGTAGACATCCATGTTTCATTCCCTGGCACAGGCTGCTTCAGTCGAGATCAGAAACCTATACACTTGATTAATTATAGAAAACTCCTGAAATTCCAAAGAATCTAAGAAACAAGCCGGTCTTCACAGGAGTTGAAACAGTGGCAAGAGACAGAAACACTCAATCAGTTTCTCTGGGGTTCTTCCTTCCTGCTTTTTTTGTCATCTGTTTCTGCCCAGCTTCTTCTCCCTGTTTGCCCATAATCGAAAGAGCAGCCATGCCAATGTGACCTTTCACCGTGCCCTCCACAGCCAATGAGAACTTCCTTCACATTTCTTAGAGAAGAAAGACCTGTGAAGGGAAAGAATTGGGTTGGCCACGTTTGGGTCAGGCGTCTACCTCTCTGATGATTAGTTAAAGGAAGAGAGACCAAGATCAATGGGCCAGTCACACTCAGTGGGACCTGCATCTGCAAGACCTAACGTGAGGGGCTAGAGAGATGTCTCAGTGGTAAAGATATGGTTCGGTTTCAAGCAGCTACAAACGGTGGTTTATCACTGCCTATAACTATAGCTCGAGCATATATCTGATGGCCTATTCCTGCATCTGCAGGTACCCACACATGATATATATATTTGTGTCACACAGACACAAAATGATCTTTTAAGAAAGAGAAAAGAAAGTCAAGGAGAGTCAGGCATCCCTCGGTCTCATCAGTTAGGCCCTGGGTCTCACACAAGAGAACACCGATGGCAGTGTGTACAAGGTGAAAGTCACAGATGGAGGTAGGAACAGGAGGAACCAGAGTCTGCAGACTAGAGGGCTGGGGTCTTCAGAATGGCTGCAAGAACCACCGGCCTCTAGTTTCTGAGCAGACTGGGTGGTGTTGATATGGGATGTGCATCATGCTGTCATGGTTAGTACTTATCCTCCAGGTTCTAGAATTGTCTGCAGCTTACCTGAGCGTGTTTCCCCAGCACTCTTCCATGTACCATAGAGCAGTGGGAGTTACAATGGTGCTGAGCTCCGCGCTTTCCAGAGGGGCGCTGGAAGGCGCTTCTGTTTGCTGAGCTAATTACAGCACATCAGAATTAGAGTCTGTGCGGCCTTTCCAGGAGAGTGTGTTTCTAGTCTCCTGAGGTACAGAGGGCAAAGGTGTACCAAAGAAATGATTCTGCCAAGTCCGGGGTAGTGATCCAATGAGTTTACTGGGGTTTCCCTACAGGAGGAAGGGTAGGGGTTGCTTGCACGAACACAAGAGCAAATCCTGTCCCAACTCATAAAACTGCATCACTGGAGACCCCCAGACCAGCTGCTAAACCAGCGAAGAGTCCCATCCTGCCTGCCTGCTCCCAGCGATGGCCTATTGCTCATGTAACTTAACTAGGTGGAGAGGTTATTAAGCACCGGTGACTATGGTCCACTGACCCGTCTCCAACATGGCCACGGCCGTGAACTCTCTGGCGCCACACCAAAGGCTCAAGTGTGCCATCGTGAGTGTGAATTGCTGAAGCTGGGCAGGGACCAGGTTCCATATTTGAAACTGTGTTTCCATGGAAACACACAAATGGCACAAACAGTTCCTCGGGGAGGGGGGGGGCAGCCTGTTCATTGGTGCTTGTTTGGGTTGTTGCTACAAACCAGCCTTACAGTAAGAAAGTTTCTTAAAATAAAATACAACAGGAGTGTAAACAAGCCCCGAGAGACGCGAGAAGTAGTATTAACCAATTGCAACCTAGAAACTCTTTCAAAATTCCCATTTTCAGCCAACACACTGTGGACCCAGGGGTGGGGGTGGGGGGAACGTTGGGAGTCGGGGGTGGGGCTTCAAGCGTTCAAAGATGAGAAATTTTGGCCGCAGGTCAAATGTCTCACGGCGCTGGGAAATGATTGTTTATTTCCTTGGAACAGTCTCACGGCACGAGAGTTATTCTTCGGCCATGTGTAAATCTTTGCATCTTTCGGAGAGACAGTCTGGAATATTTTGGCTGTGTCAAGATGATGTCCAAGATTTGCTCCAAAATAATCCAGGCCGAGGAGGGAGTGGAGGAGAGTGGAGATAAAACACGGGGCCCTGAGCTGAGAACTGCTGGGCTTGGGGTGCAGGCTCGAGGAGATCCTCATACTCTTCTGTCTATTCGAGTGTGCTTGAAATTTTCCATAATAAAAAGGATTATTTTTAAAAAAATTAGGTTCATTTTTGAAAGATTTTTAAAATGTTGTTTATTTGTTTATTGGTCATGCTGGGCTAGGACCCAGGACCTGGTGCAAACTCAGGGCACTGAACTACATGCTACATTCTGGAACTTATTTTAAAAAGAAAACAAAACCTTTTAAAAAGGAAACCTTTTCCTTTTAAAAAGGAAAAAGGATGATCTTCAGAGAAGTGGCCCGGATCCCAGATCCTTGAGGCCATATCTGATGTTTCCAGGAGTTGAGAGAGCCATCAGTTCTTACAGTCTTACTGTCCACGAAGGCCACCCAAGGCACCCAGAGGGTGTTGACTATATAAGCCTGAAGGTAGGCCAGGCCAGGTTCCATTCCCACCTCATGAGTCCTGCACATGATTCCTGTACACAGGCACGCTCCTACAGAGTCCGGAACTTGGAGCCCTCCACCCCTGGATTCTCAGAGATACACCCATGCAATGGCCAAGTGGCTGCCATAGCGGTGCAGCATTCTGAGTAACAGGGTGTCTTGGTGTTTTTCTGTGGGAAAAAAAAAAAACCATGACCAAAAGCCCTGCAGAGAGGAAAGGGCTCTCTGGCTTGCACGTCCATATCACTTGTTCATCAAGAGAAGTCAGGGCAGGAACTCAAACAGGACAGAAACCTGAAGCAGGAGCTGATGCAGATGCCATGATGGGAGGTTGCTCACTGACGTCTTGCTCAGCCTGCTTTCTTATAGAAGCCAGGACCACCAGTAGGGATGGCACCACCTACAATGGGCTGGGTCCTTACCCATAAATCTCTAAGGAAATGTCCTACATACAGGCTTGCTCACAACCAGATCTTATGAAGGCATTTCTTTTTAATTGAGGTTCCTGCCTTTAAGATGAATTTAGCATGTGTCAAGCTGACATAAACTATCCAGCATACAGGACGTCCTGGCCTCTGCCCAATAGCCCATGCTTCTGCTGCCAGCTGAGGTGAAGACATCGTGCCCAGCAAGGGGCACACAAACCAGTCTTCTCCACGCCAGGTGTCCAAACGGACTGCCCCATTCTGTAGCCTTCAGTGAAGGAACCAAGCTTCAGAAGATTCCAGGCCCTCGGCTGTGCAGTCTCCGGGGAGGCTGGGTGTCACCTCTGAGCATCTTCCCATTTTTAGACAGTCTGTGACTTCCATCATACAGCTCACAAGCCTTTGACAGCTGTCTCTTCTTTACAGAATTTCCAATCTTTCCCCCTCTTCCTGATATTGAAGAGACAAGCTTGTCCTCTTCAGAACGTCAAACACATCTCAGATGTGACCCTGGGAGTGAACGAGGCTCTCTGACCGTCTTTGCCTTAAATCAGGCATGATAGGTGAACAGACAGGGGTCGAGAACAGCAGCGACTCTAATGGGAAAGGCTGGAGAGCCCAGGCCGTAGGCTTACTTATTCCACCATTTAGTAATAACTGTACAGGTCTGCTAGAAGCTCAGTGGTAGAGAATTTGTCTAGCAAGAAAAATACTGCATAAACTGGGCCTGCTGGAGCAACCCTGAAATCCTAACACTCCAGAGGTGGAGGGGTAGGCTAGAGTTCAAGGTCATCCTTGATTGACTTTATAGAGTGTTGGAAGGAAGCTGACCTCAGCTACGCAAGATTCCCCTTCAAAAAAGAAAAGCTTGAGCCGGAAGGTGGTCTTGTGAGGGTAAAGAGTAGAAGGGCCAAAGCAGTTTCTTTATTGATTAACTAATGAAAGCAATGCAAAGACAGAAGGACCTCCTATACCATTTCCCCTTTTCCTTTTAAACAAAAAGGAAGGCTTTAACTTTAACATAGTAAAATTACATATAACAAAACAGTTATCAAGCAAAAATTACAGTTATGATATTTATATCTATTTTATCTTTTATCATAACTAAGGAAAACTATATCTATTTTTCAACTCCATCAAAGACTCTAGAAGGATATAATATTACCTAAGTAAACAGGAAGTATATTGTAAGCAAATTCCAAAATTCTAGAATTGACAGAGACATCTCAGTACCTGGACAGTCACCCAAAGTTCTTTTGTACCGTTGGGGCATCCATATATAGCCTACAGGCCCATAGTATCCAGCAGACTTTTTCATAAAGCAGGACATTTCAGAGACAGATTTGCCTATATTGGCAGTTTATCAGTCATTTTCTTCTGTGTCCTGCAGAAAGTCTAGTAGACTCTTTCATGAAGCAGGAACCCCAGAGGATCGTCTCACCTTTAGGCAAGTTCAGCAGTCATTTCTCTGTGGGTTCTGCAAGTCCAGTGAAGCAGTCCAGGCAAGAGCAGTTTCTTGCCCAAATGGCTGACCAGCTCCATAAGGAGCCTCTTTGATGCCCATCTTCCTCTTGAAGTAGCTTGGTGCTGCCAGGAGCAAATGTGTCTCATTGCCATGAAAAGTCCTAAATTTTTAAACATTTTAAATGCCATATTCTGAAGGTCTCTGAAAGATTTGAATAATACCTATCTAACTGAAACATACCTCTATACATCTAGAAAAATCTAACTAACATGACTACAAGCTTGACTATTATAGATGATTACCTATTAACCTATATTTCTTAATTATACATTACATTTTTAAATGAGCTACACAAACACAATACCTTAATCAAGATTAGAAATTATACATATAACAAAACTGACCTTAAATTTATATCAATAAACCAAGATCCATACCAATGCAAATTATTCATATCTATATCATCTTTCTTAATCTCTCTCTATCGTCTCTCATTGAAGTGGAGCTGACTGACCCAGCTAGACTCCAGAAATCCTCCTGTCACTGTCTCCCCTGGGATTCTAGGCATGTATTGGCATACCCAGATCTTTTAGGGGAGGTCTGGAGGTTTGACCTCAAGTCCTCATGCTTGCTCAGCAAGCACCTAAGTCACCTGTCAGCACTACTTACTGTTGGTTGGTTTACAGCTTAAAATAGGATCTCACTGTGTAGCTTTGGTTTATCTGTAACTCCCTAAGTAGACCAGGCTGGCCTTGAACTAGTAGGCGTCTGCTTGCTTTTATCTGGGACTGAAGGTGTGCACCACCCTGACCAGCTACTACCCATATTTTTAAAGATCTGCCCTAATCACCTGGCAAGCAATCCTGAGGTTTCAGCCACACCTCATCACCTCTACACACACCCTCCAATACCTCCACCTCCCCTCTGCCCGCCAGAGCCCTGCTATCCTTCAAGGCTTCATAGCCTGCATCTTGGAGAACTCGGATTCTCTTCCCATGCTGCACTAAACATCCGGGCTACATATACAGACCCTACCATTTGCTCTTTCCCGCAAGCCGTCTCCTCTTGTGGAAGTGTGGACAAGGAGCTGCATTTCTAGCTTGTGCTCTGGGCCTGTGGAGAGAAACTTGTGAAACACTGCCACTCAAGACTTCTGTTTCGCTGGCTGCAGCAGTGCACTAAGAGCCGCATTCTTCCTGTGCAAGAACCTATGGGAGAATTCCTTCCTTCACCCTTGAACAACGTCTCGGGATTGCCATCATGCGTTAGAGAGTCAGGGAAGTGCTATAGAGACCAAAAGGAGCACCAAACGTGGTCCTTGGCATCCTGGCGGTTCCAGAGTTCAGTCTGCACCCTGAGCCCTGGGAGGAGACAGGAACTCTCCTGCTTTCGTTCGTCTCTCTCTGACTCGGTAATTGGTGCCGTCAGTGCTGGGTCCCGACGCCGTCCGTCATGCCATCGTCGAACCTCTAAATTAAGACCTCGACTCTGCGGTGCAGAATAATAGCAGGCTCTATTTTGACCCAGTGTAATGACCGTGCCAGGATCCAAGCCTTGCCAGGTTACGAGGTCACGTGTGTGCTAGAAAACCTGCCTTGCCCTGGCCTGGAGAGAGCTAATTGTGTATAAGAAAGAAAGGAGATGGGACTCGCTCAAGACAGATCATCAAGTAGCAGAGGACCCCAGGAGGGATCTGGCAGCAAAGCTCACACCTCCTCCAAGCAGGGTAAAGAGACAGCCTACCCCTGGGAGTGTTAACTCTGTTGCCTTTGTTACTTTTCTGGCCAAAACTCAAGAATCATACAGAATCCCACCTCAGGTTGGCTCCCAAGCCCCTCCCAGCCCCGTATTCACACCCAAGAGTAGATGGAGCTTAGTCACTGTTCTGATAGAAAGATCTGAAATCTATCAACCCTGGCCAGCACAGCAAGGCAATGTGTGTGCTCCCATGGCAGTCCAGGGCAGGGCTTGCTTGCTTGCTTGGTGCTGAGGAAGGCTGAGGCGGCAGAGACTTCCTGCCAGTGGCAGGAACCATGAACTTGGAAGATGAGCCTGCAGACCCAGCTAGCGATTGCCTACAAGCTTGAACCACCAGCCCAAAGCCACCAGCTTCATCGTCCGTAGAAGCTAATGGAAAGAGTAAATGTAAGTCTTTGGGCTATTTTTACACGGCAACCAATAAGCAATATAAGGGTAGCATTTTCTAGAAGTGAGAAATAGAAGGTAATTCCTTACATGCCCATGATGCTGGGTAGAATTCCGGCACTGTGTCTCTCAGAGACCACTTTCTCCTGGTCCCTGTCAATGGGATCCCTGCAGCTGACCTTCCTGGCCCGGTTCCTTACAGCCCTTAGGAGGAACTAGCTTGCTGCCGACATCTCTGAAGCAGGCAGGGATGAACTCTGAAAGGGAGTCTGTGTTCTCCTCGGGGCAACTGAGACCAGGACATCAAGATGGCATGCAAGAAGGTTGGCTTCTTCCTTATCCCCATGCCTGCTTCAACACCCTCATGGGCTTCTGGGAACTTGCCTTACTGTCTTATGCCTGGCTCTCCCAGGAATCTGAATCAAGACACCCATATTGAACTCTGCCACCTTCAAATTAAAAAAGAAGCATTATTCCTTCTTCCATTCCCATAATCAACAAATATGATTCTTAAACCAAGAAAATAGATGCAGATAAATTCAAACATGTGATTGATCCAATGACTTTTCAAAAGCATTTGCCAGGGCACTGACAGGAGTGTCCACAAAGCAAATTCTTTAGAGATCTTTCCAGAAGGACCTGGTAGGACCATCAGCTCTCTCCGAATCGGATTCTTGGGGCCTACTGTATTGCGGGTCTCTGATGTCAGCCATAGTCACACGTGGGGCTTGGAGCCTAGCCTTCTGCTGGGGCTTCACAGGGGATGGCCGATGGCCATTTAATTAATAATAACTTCATCCCCGAGCAGCTAGCAATACAAATCTATCAGCTGTTGCCCCTTTCTTGTTTCTCTGAAGCTTGTGGAGTTAATCACATATTCATGAAAAAGAGGCTGCGGTGACAGACAAGGTCTAGGCTTCATAGCAACAGTTGCAGGTCACATGATCTCTGAGTCTGGAAGAGAGGCAGGGAGGATGTGAGTTCCCTCCCCCAACCCTAGCCTCTGGACCTGTCGCGGTCTGCAGAGCTCTCTGGAACTCATCTGTCCTGCCAGCACATAGGCAAGGGCTGGACCACAAGACCTGTGAGGCTCGCTTCTCCCCAGTCTTCACCTTCAGGATGAGCGGGAGCCATGAAGGACAGATGTTTCATCGCTGTCCCTCAGCCCATGCTCAGCACACAGCAGCTCCCAGCACTGCCTTCTCCTTGTTTGTTTGCCTGAGAAAATGCCTTCCTGTGCAGCTCAGGCTAGACTGGAATTGACTAGACAGCCCAGGCTGGTCCTGACCTTGTGATGTGCCTGCCTCAGCCTCCCAAGTGCTGGCAGGACAGCCATGGGCCACCATCCCTGGCCCTCTTTGCTATCTTGATTCTCATACCCTTAGATGCTAGTTCCTTTCGTGGAAATGGGTCATGTTAAAAATATATGTAAAATATTCATGGAAACAACGCTGTGTTTACAAACCCATTAGAAAAACCATAAACATCCAAAACTTGGAAGCAGAAAAAGGCATGAAAAGATTATTCGCCAGACTACAAAGCCATTTAAAAGCCAACTCACAAATAAAAGAAAAAGACATTGGTTTCATTGAGAAAATTGACATTTCAGAAACAAATCTCTGATATTGGAATGAGCACCAAGGAGACACTGGTGATTGAGTACAAACTGATACAAACTGACTTGACTTCCCTGACATCTGAACATAGAAACACAATAAAAACTGCTCCTGATCTTCAACTAAAAGAAGCCAGATGTGGAGGCTCAGCCCTGAGATGCTCCAGTTGGCCCAGCCATTCTCCTTGAGTAGCCATTGTGATCCCAGCTTTGTAGGACACTGCAGACATAGCAGGGGCTCAAAGAGACAGAGAGCCCTGCTTTGAGGGGCCCACGTTGCAGCTGGCACTGGTACCCAGAGTTCCTGAGTTATGCTGGGGAACTGGCAAAGCTCTCCATTCCTCATCCCTGTACTGTCTAGACTCAGCATCTTCACCCCTCATCCCTGTACTGTCTAGACTCAGCATCTCCACCCCTCATCCCTGTACTGTCTAGCCTCAGCATCTTCATCCCTCATCCCTGTACTGTCTAGACTCAGCATCTTCACCCCTCATCCCTGTACTGTCTAGACTCAGCATCTTTACCCCTCAAGTCACAGAACCTGGAAATGGGGCCTCTACGTCACACCTCCAACCCCCAACTTTGATTTTTGAGGTGATGGAATGAAACCCACTGGGTCACACTTGGTGCCCTTCCTTAACCTTTTCAAAAATGTTATATTTTATTTGTATGTGTGTATGCATGCATGCGTACGTGTATCTCAGGGATCAAACTCAAGACATCAGACTGGCAGTAAGTCCCTTTACGCACTGAGCATGCTCACTGGCCCCTATTGGTCTATTTTTGTCACAGGGTGTCAACTATGTAGCTCAGTCTGGCTTCAAACTTATGATTTCTAAATGCTTAAATTACAGAAATATATCACTGTAAAGGAAGGCAGCCCTCTTGGAGTTGGTCCAGGGCACACCCAGACACCAAATTCTCAGCATAAAGGAGATTTATTACCCTAGAGGGACAAGTAGGGTAGAGGGGAGCCTGCAAATGTAGCGGCGGAGGTGGTGGCAGCAACAGCAAGTGTTTTCTGTAGAAGTGTGTTTTTAAAGAGAAAAGGGGTGTGTGTGTCTGTGCTAAGGCGAGTTGGTAAAATCCTGGTTGAACATATTAGCCAAATAATGATTTTGGTTGTTGGACATTGGTGTTTATTCTCAGGGATGAAGATATACATGTCTAAAAGGTATGGTCAACATTTGCTTATGTGTGTGAACATGCATATGTCACAGTGTGCATGTGGAGATCAGAGGGACAACATGCATGGCTCAGTTATCGCCTTCTACAATGTGGGTCTGGGGATTGAACTCAGGTCCTTAGGCTTATCAGCAAGTGTGTTTACTACTGAACCATCTTGCCATTTAATATCTTCTGTCTCCATTCTGTTGCAATTGCAGCTGCACACTCCTTCCAACCTTGCTTCTTCAGCTCAACCCTGGACATCATGAGTTTGGTGCCCCCTCTCTCAAGCTTATTCCTACAGCTGCATCTCATTGACTGGTATAAAGCTATTGCAATGTGTTCAGCCAGTCTTCTTTGGTGGGGACACAGGTTGTTTCCAACAGAGAGCTCTGAGAAATGATGCCACAATTAACTAACTTTGTGCATTTCTTGTTCCGTATTCTAGAGCACATTCTAGACTAGAATTGCTGCTCGCATGCAAGCATGCGTCTAGAAGTTTTTGCTTGATTCCCCTCCATAGGGGCTGGAATGATTTCATCCTCCCAACAGAAGCGTGTGTCATTGCATACTTCTCTGACTTATGTTTTTATAGTCACAATAGATTTTAATGAAGAAAATTCATATTGTTCTATCTTTAAGAGACTGGAGTGATGGCCACCCACAAGGAGCATGGGGTGTGGCTGGATCCAGGGCTTGGCTGGAGAGGGGACAGGCATGCTCCAAGGTGCTCTTCCAGGGAAGGGAATTTTCCATTCTATGCTGTCATTTTTCTGACTCATACCCATGGAGCAGACTTGCCCGTCTCCTGGGAAGAGCCCATCACTTCTTAGAGGACAATAGCTACTGACAACTGAGGTCCCTTCCTCGGGAACAAATTTCAATTCCATTTGGAAGCCTGTGCTGCTTCCAAGTCAAGGACCCTCCTCTAAGACCCCCACAAAAAAGGAAGGGAAAAGGAGCCCTCTATGGGTCATCGTTTTAGCCTGAGCTAAGCAGAGAGAGGGGCCAGGCCAGGAGAGCCCACTCACTGTGACAAATCAAAGCCACTCCAAGGGCTGAACAGCATTTTAGAAACAGGAAAAAAAATGTAACATGCTGCATGGAAAAAATGAGGCATGACTTTAAAAGTACAAAAAGCGGCAGCCACTGGTCAGACCCAGGAAGGCAGCACCAGGCAGCAGGGGGAGAACAGGAGTGGAGTAACAGCTCTGGCAAACAGACCTTGTCCCTGGGAAATAATAGCGTGCTGGCTAAGGGGACTCTTCTTTCAAGGGAGCTGGGAAGAGAGATTTATATGAATAGCCAAGAAGAAAATGGGTTTGATGGCATTTGCGGCTGAGTTTTGCTGAAGGGTGCTAGTCGGGTCGTGTTCCCCCACAGCTCCCCTCCCGGTTGGTTTCAATCAAGGAACCTCAGAAGTGTGTCAGACACCTGGCCTGGAAGCTCAGGAAGGAAACAGAGCCAGTCCGGCCATTCTTCCTCTCTAAGCAAATAAACTCTCGAATCAAGGGAGATCAGACCCTAAGAGGACCCCAGCTCTGCCTCTTGAGCAGGAGACAGGGTCTTTCTAAGAGGGGAGGCATCTGCCAAGTGGGAGGCATGGAGCTGAGCCAGGGGTGCTGGAGGATCCCACCTCCAACGAGAGGTAGTGAGTGTCCATAACTACAGCTCTGGCTGAAATGGAAGCAACATTCTGATTACAACACCTACGCCATAATTTTTGGAAAGAAAAGGGCAATTTCTGGAAAAGAGACTATTTTTTTTTTTTAACGGACAGATCAGAGTATCTGGTAAGTGCCTTAATGCTAACAGTGCCAGGAAACAGCACTGTCAACTTTGACTTCAGGATTCTCTGGAAACTGAAGGGTTCCCCTCCCCCCAGAGATTGATGGACATGACAGATTGAGATATTTTTCCCAGGTAAATTGGGAGACGGCAGAAGCAGCCCCACCCTTTCCCAGTTCATCGTGATCTCCCATAGTTACAGCGCACTTTCAACTCGGGCTCTAAATTTATGCACATCAAAAGATTGATGTTGTTTTTAAAGTAACTTTCCCCCTTATTATGTAAGTGACACATTTATTGTAGAAAAAAATTAAACACACGAGTACAAAGAAGAAAGTTCCCGCAGAACCCAGCCAGCCAGCTACAAGTACAGTACAATACTTTTGGTAATTGTTCTTGTAGCTCGCCCCTCCCCCGCCCCCAGTTATTTCTTTATTATCACATGTATGAAACATGTCACGTGCGGGGGCAGGGCCACATGCCACAGCACTAGTGGGGAGCAGGTCCTCTCCTTCACCGTTCATACTCTGTCTTTAGGCTCCTGCAGGAAGTGCGCTTACCACTGAAACATCCCCTTGGCCCCTCCATCCGTCCTTTAACTCAAAAACTTAAAATTCCATGCTTAAAAGTTGACTTATAAGCAAAATAAATTGGATGTAGTGGTGTGTGCTTATAATCCAGCACTTGGGGGTTGAAGCAGAAAAACCCCAAGTTCAAGTCCAGCCTGAACTACATAGTGAATTCCAGGCCAGCATGGGCAACAGAGTATGACCCTATCTCTGAAAGCAAAAATTAAACCAAGCCAGATGTCATAATATTTGCTTTCAAACTATAAAATCATATAGGCATCTATATAATGTATTAAGCTACATAGGCATATTTTCAGATTCTTAAATATTATTCTAAAAAAGCATTCTAGCAGTTCAGTATCCCATAGGAGAAATATGTCACTATTTAAGTCAACTGGGGCAGAGGACAGTGGGTAAAGTGCTTGCCACACGGGCATGGGGACGTGGGTTCTGATCCTCAGCAGTCACGTGAAAAGCTGACCTCCGCAGCACTGAGCAGACAAGAGGATCCCTAGCCCTTGCTCACCGTCCAGTGCAGCCTAATCCGCAAGTTCCAGGTTTAAAGAGACTGTCAGAGAGAGAGAGAGAGAGAGAGAGAGAGAGAGAGAGAGAGAGAGAGAGAGGAGATAGCAATTCAGGAAGACACCTGTCACTGACTTCTGGCTTTCACACACACATAGATGGGCTCATGCATGCACATGCACACACACGTGCACACACAGTCGATCTTCAGTAACTGGATATTTACACAGCTCTAAGTGCTGCAGTTATAAATAGTGCATCCTTGCAGCGATTTCTCTCTGCACAGACATAATAGTTCGCTGGATATATTCCTAGAAGTAGATTGTCTTCTCTGGAGAGCAGGAACAATCACAGATTTGCAGCATACAGACCAGGCTGCCCTCGGGAAAGCTAGGCCAGTTCACACTCCCACCCTCTCAGGGGCCGGACCCTTCTGGGTCTTCATGCAGCCTGGGCGACCACCTGCTCTGCATTTAAAAACCCCTTGTTGGGTTTCTGATTTTTTTTTTTTTTTTGAGCTGTCACAATTTTTCTTTGAAACATCTGCCTACAAAACTTTGAATTCCAGGAAAGGAAACCATTTTCTAAGCCTCATGACAGACAGGCGAGGACCTGGGACTGGGCGTTTTGATGGACACCTCCCTGTGTCTCTAACATGGCTCATCTCCTTCAAAACCATACTATTCTTTCTGCGAGATCCTCAGCCCTTAGGCAGCCACTGCTCACAAGCCAAGGTCAACAGGACAGTAAGGGCAAGGTGGTTGTTTCCAAATGAAATTGTAAGCTACCCCAGAGCTTACAGCCCATTTTCTAAAATTCAGTTATGATTCCCAATGATTAATTTTCTTTCCTAATGATTAATTTTCTTAACTACATGCCATCCTTTCAAGTTTACTTTATGGGTGCACAGTTTTTCTTTCATGTCTTATGTGGTAGAGGGTAGCTCGGTATATACAGGGCTTGCTTAGCGAGCATGACGCGCTGGGCTTAAATCACAGCGCCAAATAAAACTCAAGTGTGGTGGTACACGCCTGTGATCCCAATATTTGGAGTGTGGAGGCAGGAGGATTGGGAATTCAAGGTCCTCCTTGACTACATAGCAAGTTGGAGACCCAGAGACCCATGTACCAGGCTTTTTCTTCTGGGTCACCAACCAGCTCTGATAGCATGGCCTGGAGACTTATCATTATTAGTTTTGAATGCTTAGCCTAGCTTGGGCATGTTTTTGGCTAGCTTTTTAAACTTAAATTAGCCTGTTTCTCTTTATTTACCTTTGCCTCAGGACTTATTACCTTCCTTCCTTCTGTATAGCTTGCTTTACGGCTTCTCTGTGTCTGTCCAGCTGGTGGATGCCTGGCTTCTTGCCCCGGGTGTGTCTCTCATTCTCTCCTCTTTCCTTCTCTCATTCCTTGTTCCTTCTTGAGTCTATATTTCTCCTCCTACTTATCCTTTCTCTGCCTAGCTATTGGCTGTTCAACTCCCTATTAGACCAATCAGGAGCCTCAGACAGGCAAGGTGAAGTAGATACAACACATCTTTACATAATTAAACACTCATTCGTACATCGTTAAACAGTTGCAGCCATAAACGAAAGTAACACACCTTTACACAGTGAAAGTGATATTCTGCCGCATAAACAAACGTAACACATCTTTGCCCAGTTAATATACTAGTCTACAGCAGACCCAAGCATATTTTCCTGTACTATGTGGATCTTTCTGGCAACACCATCTCCATCTCAGCCAATTATGCGTTCTCCCACCAAGCGACAACAGCCATGTCGCTCTCTATCGTGTACTGGGAAGTAGCTTGCAGAGCGCTCTCAGCAATGTGGGGTCTACCTCCTTTTAGCTGGGGGCTCTCATTGCGGGAGCTGCTAACTCCCTCCCGGGAAAGTCAACTGAAGGAGGCTTTGGACAAAGATACCCAAGATGCAATGCAAACACCACTGCTGCTGCGCCACAGAGAAACATCTAAAGCCAGGCTCTACAGCTCACGCCTAATGGTGTTCCTTGTATTTACTGACGTCTCCCTCAGTGGCCCCAAGATGTGCAGGAGGCTGGGGTTGCATAATCACAGCTCACAATGATACCCAAGATGTTCAGGGGTGACAGAGGTACTAACAGAGATAAGGGCCCAGCTTATGTCAGACATTACCCCACTGCCCTTACCCTCCCTGGGCATTGACACCAGCACACAGTGAATTGCCAGGAAGACACTGAGGGTATCAGGCATGTGGGATGAGCGAGCTGGGGGGAACCCACCTGGTGGGTGATGGAAGGAGAGGAAAGAGCAGCAGGGGAGGCTGGGAGGAACCGCGGCTGCTGGCTGCCATGATTTAGTACAAACTGAGGGATAATTACAAGCCTATGGGGGTGGGGGGGGCTGTGAGGCCACCCTCAGCTTGAATAATCTGCTGGGAGGACTCATAGACTCCACAGATGGCTATTAAACTACCACTGTAGTGGCTACCAGGAAAGGACATTCAAGTCAACAGAGGGATGAGCAGGGCGGAGCCAAGAGACTTCCACACTGAGATAAACACCCAAGGTCTTCTCTTCTCCCCTGACTCCTAGGACAGTGTTTTCTTAGGCCTAGAATGGCAATGTGCATACAAAAGGAAGGAAGGAAGGAAGGAAGGAAGAGAGGAAGGAAGGAAGGAAGGAAGGAAGGGAGGGAGGGAGGGAGGGAGGGAGGGAGGGAGGGAGGGAGGGAGGGAGGGGGGGAGGGAGGGAGGGGGGGAGGGAGGGAGGGGGAGAGGGAGGGAGGGAGGAAGAGAACGGCCAACCAGAGGACCTCACCTGAGCCTCGATGTTCAGTTTTTGAGTAGGGAGGGAACGTGGGAACTTGATAGCTACTCAGCTGATCTTGGTCTTCAGCTCTGAAGTCTGAACCCATACCTTGTGCTCCAAAGCCCTCAAGTAAGCAAACATACTCTTTAGCCATGCCCTCCCACAGCTCAGAATTCACTTCCCAGAAGAGTCAGGCAAAGGCCAGACCTCTTTTGAGGTACACTGAATTCTCTCCACAGAACCTGGCTGAATTTGTTTAGACCATTCCTGTGACACATGACGGTCTCAAACATACAGGCTATCCCATGAAGCAACAGAAATAAGCAATTGTACTTATAGATGAAGGATACAGACAAACGCTCTTGGGAGTTTTGAGGTTTGCAATGTATACTGAAGATGTCTTAGGGTTTCTGTTGCTGTAAAGAGACACTATGACCCTGGCAACCTTTATAAGGAAAACATTTAATTGAGGGGAAGCTTACTATTTTAGAGGTTCAGTCCATTATCATCAGGGC
Source organism: Alexandromys fortis (assembly GCF_014885135.2). Taxonomy (NCBI): domain Eukaryota; kingdom Metazoa; phylum Chordata; class Mammalia; order Rodentia; family Cricetidae; genus Alexandromys; species Alexandromys fortis. The sequence goes on along the minus strand of NW_026068093.1, from coordinate 2,024,896 downwards.
AGGGAGCATGGCAGCATGCAGGCAGACATGGTGCTGGATGAGTAGCTGAGAGTCCTACATCTTACAGGCAACAGGAAGTCAACTGAGACACTGGGCAGTATCCTGAGCATAGGAAACCTCAAAGCCCGCCCCCAAGTGGCACACTTCTTCCAACAGGGTCATACCCACTCTGTATGGGATTATGGAGGCCAATTACATTCAAACTACCACAGAGGAATACAATTATATTTAAAAATATATCTTTATCTTTTATATAAACACACACATAAGGAATTTTCCCTATGAGATAGACCAGCCCGACAGCATACAATATGATTCTGAAAATAGAATGGGTAGGTAGAAAGTTGTGTCTTCAAGACCTGGAGCATAGGTCCAGGGGTACAGGGTTTGCTTGCCTAGCATGCAAAGGCCTCTGGGCTTAATCCCCTATTTAGAAAAGTAAACTGTGGTTCCTTATCCACAAAAGTCATGTGGACTGTGATGTATGACATAGTTACCTTTCTGTTGCCATGCTAAACACTCTAACAAAGAACAGCTTAGGGGAGAAGGGGTTCATTCACAGTCCATCACTGTGGGAATGTGTGAGCATCAGCAACCTGAAACAGCTGGCCACAGCACATCCACAGCCAAGAGCAGAGGAACCCACCAGGCTCAGCCCTCAGCCAGCTTTCTCTACTTTTATGCAACTCAAGATCCAAACCAAGGAGTAGTGCATCCACTTTCAGGCTGGCTCACCTCACACCAATTAGTCAATTAGCCCTGCCCCCCAAGACTTGCCCACAGGCCAAATCCATCTAGACCTTCCCTTCTTAAGATGCTCTTTCTGGGTGATTCTCAGCTGGGTCGAGTTGAGAGTTAATCTAACTGCTCTAGTTTCATCTCAGTGGCTGTGATAAAACTCCAACAAAGGCAACTCAAAGGAGGGAGGATTCAATTATTATTATTATTATTATTATTATTATTACTTACACATCCAAGTAATGATCCATCACTGATGGCAAGAATCCATGAAGGAACACTGCTTGCTAGCTGGCTTGCTGGCTCTCTGGATCCCTCCCTGCCTCATACTTAACTAGTTTCTAAGGGCCAGGACCACCTTCCTGAGAAACCCTACTGACCACAGTGGGCTGGTCCCTCCCACATCAATTAATAATCAATACAATCTCTCTGTTGGAGGCCATTCCTCAGTTGAAGAGTTTCCTCTCAGAGGACTCCAGATTGTCACATTGACAATTAGGACACTAGCCATCACAATCTGCTTCCTAAAGTGCCATGAGGCACCCAGGAGACCTAGGGCTCAGGAAGCATAAACAAAGATACCTAAAAGCTGGAGTTTGCCATACAAAGAAAAGGCCAATACTTGTGACCTAAAAGAAAATATAAATAATTCTTAGACAAACTGCCAGAAAAATACTGTTTTAAAAAAACAACATTAAATTATTCTTACGTGTGTATAGAGAGCCTACTGTGTGTCAGCCAGGTAGAAATATCTCCTAGCATTTTGCTTTCTGAATGATTCAGAGAAAAATGTCAGGGAAGCAGAGATTTTAATAATAGCCTGCCTAATAAGCCCTAAATATGATGGGAATTAGAACATGGGGAATTTAGCTTAAGGTTACATGTCTCAGAACTCAGCGAGTCTCTAAACTGATTTTATAATTAGGAGCATATTTTTAGCTTATTTTTCAACTGGAAGATTTTATTATATTCATGTTAATGTATGTAATTTCGCCGTGGTATTTTTGGTGCGGGAGAGTGCGAAGGTGACAGCTTCCACTTCATGCCACATCAGAGCCATGCAAACCAGCGGGCTCTGCTCACTGCCCATGAAATGCTCTTCCCAGGAATGCCTGCTTCACAGAGCATCCCAATGCCAAGCGGCCGCCGCTGGGGACGAAGGGAAGGGGGCGGGTGGGGACAGCTTTCCAGATGGAAGGTATCACCAAGGCAGCAAGGTCCTAGAAGAGGTAATGGTTCTTAAAAGCCTAGGAAAGTAAGCCCAGGTCAAAACTTGGGCAGGGGGAGGGGATGTATCCTTCTGCCTGGAGAGCTGGGGGCGACACTGGGAGGCTCCGACTACAGGAGGGGGCTGGGCTTTGCCTTCTGGTCACAGAGCTCCAATGGCAGTGTTTAAAATCCAGCCCACAGCTTAGGAAGAGGACAGAGGGGGAAGACTAATGGAGGAAAGGTAGTTTAAAAGCATTTTTATGTATGTATGTGACTACGTGGGATGCGTGTGCGTTGTATGTATATGGGGGAGTGATCATGCCTCATGTGCACCTGTACACGAAGGCCAAAGGAGGACATCGGGGGTCCAGCTGTATCACTCTCTTCAGCTTCATTCCTCTGAGACAGGTCTCTTGCTGAACCTGGAGTTAGGCAGGCAGACAGCAAGGCCCAAAAAATCCTGAGAGGAAAGTTCAGATACCAAGGAAAAAGATTGTTCTGAGGGGTTTGGGCAGATCTATGGAGCTTAGCAAGACCTTAGCATGTGCTAGAAGGCACAGGAGTCGAGGCTAGCTCTCAGGCTGACCCTGGGCTAGTGACAGAACAGAGAGTCCAGGCTGGGGCAGAGCTGCCTCTACTCCAGGGTTTCTCATCCTGTGGGGCGCATTCTTTGGGTCAGATGTTCTGTGATCAGTTATTTACATTACAACTTATAACAGTAGCAAATTTACAGTTATGGAATAGCAATGAACAATTTTGTGGTTGGGGTCACCACACATGAGGAACTGTATTAAAGGGCTGCAGTATTAGGAAGGTTGAGAATCATTGGTCTACTCTTTAAGGATCACAGATAGAGTTGTGGCCTGGACATTGCAAACCCTGGTGGGGCCTCAGTGCAGACCATAGAGAGCTGCAGCATGAACCAACCCAACAAGCAGCAAGGCAACATTGCCCACTAGGTGATCTCAAGGGAGGACCGGACCACCTCTCCAGGGATGCGCAAGGCAGAGCCACAATCCAGAGAGATCCATGCCCAAGCCACATGGAATTTGCTTGAGCAGGTGTTTTAGCTGCCGCTCTTGCATCCAAAACAGAATTTCCCAGCAAATACAACTTCAGGAAGGAAGGATTTTGCCTCACAGTTGGAGGGTGCTGTCCATTGCGGTAGCAACAGGAGAATGAAGCAGTTGGCCACATTGTATCCCACAGGCTGGAAACAGAGAGATGAATGAAACTGCTCACCTAGCTTTTTCCTTTCCCTGAGCCTGGGACCTCAGTCCATTGATGGTGCTAACCACTCTCATGGGGGGTCTCCTATCATTTCTGGAAGCCCTCTTAGGTACGCCCAAAGGTGTGTATCCATGATGATTCTAGACCTAGTCAAGGTGACAATGAAGATGGACCATCACACCAGGATTCTTCCTTGGGACCCATCACCTCTTTCTTCAATCTTATTCCTCCCTTCTGGAACTGGGACATAAATTCCCACCTGTAACGTCCGTCCGTGCTACTATGTGTACTATGGTATTAGGCCCGTAGTGTGGCGCCTGCACTAAGGGACTTTCACAAGCCAGGAAAGGGGCCTGGAGATTTAAACACACAAAGACCACAGGGGCACAGACAGAGACACAGGTCATCCTTGAAACAAGAATGCCAAGTATTTTGTGTTCAGGGGCAGCTTACGTAGTGCTCTGGCTACGCCCCAGCTCTCGTGATCCGATCTTTCAGCTGCAGCCACCAAACACCACTCCCCTGTCTCGTGCTCTGAGCAGCTGCAAACATAGGAAAACATGTTGTTCTGCTCAGAGCAGCTACAAGCAAGTTGTTTACAAGAAATTCAGGGTGTGGGGGTCCACAGCCCCCAACACCCACCTGTTCAAATACTATATTTAGAAGGGCATTTTCATGGTTGATTTTGGATGTTCACAACTGGCGAGAAATGTTACCTGAGGCTAAACCAGACCTTGGGTCTGAACCATAGTTAACTTGTTATTGTTGGTTTTTCTTTTTCCTGGGGAATGGGCATCCGGCCCAGGTTCTTGAACTATACCATGGAATTATCCTGCCCACCACACTTGATTTTGATGAGACTTTAGGGCTGTTACTGCAAGAAGTTAGGATGGTTGTATTATTTGGATGAATGAAATGCAGTTTGAGTATGTGGAAATAAATTCGGGGTGGGAGGCTCCAGTGAAAGAATACTATGGACTGAATATATTCTCCAAATTCACATGTTGAAATAATCCTCACAATATGGTGCTATTAGGACATGTGGCCTTTGGGAAGCTATCACATGCAAGTGGGTCCCTCATAAATGGGCCAACCCAACCCTGGAGAGCACCCTCCCTCCCTCTCTGCCAGAATGCAGTAAGAAAGCAGAGCTCTACAGTTCCCAACCTCAGACATCAGCCTCCAGAGCTGTAAAAGACTCGCGCTGTGCAGAAGCTGCCCCATCTCTGATGGTTCATGGCAGCCAGAGCAGAGCCTGGGATGGAAGTGATGGGGACGGCCATGGAGCAAATAGAATTGGAGAAGGAAGAGGCTGGGTGAGCAGTGTCCAGGAGGCAAACACGAAGGCAGATACAGGGCTGGGGAAGAAGACCCCGAGGTTGTCTCTCAACTCCCATAAGACCTTGAGAGAACCTTGCATCACAGGGAACTAGGGATGAGTTGCAGCTTCAGGATTCGGGGGGCTTCACGCCACCTCTAATCCCCTTCACTGAGTAAGGGAGAGACGGGACTTCTGGACTCCTGCAACCTGGGAAGGGCAGAGCCCTCCTGCTGAGCCTTCATTTTTGTTGCTGTGCTGGAACACTCAGACCAAGAGTAACTGAGGAGAGAAAGGGTTTATCTGACTCACGTCAAGGCAGGAACTTGAAGCAGCTTGTCACATCACACCCAAGATTAACAGCAGAGAGACAAGGAGGTGGGCGTGCTTGGACCACTAGCTTAGGTTTGTTTTTGTTTGTTTGTTTGTTTATTTCCACTCTTACACAGTCCGTGACCCAAACAGGGAATGGCACAGCCAAAGGCAGACTGGGATTTCCCACTTCTGTTAACCTAACAAGACCATCCCTCCACAGTTAACCCCTCTTTCAGACTTCTGTCTGCCGGTGCTAGGCTGTGTCAAATGACAATCAAAATTAAACACCCTCCTCCAGCAAAATAGCCCTCCCCTCACTTAAACTTTTCTGTTTCTCTTGCCGGTCCAGCCCTGCCTCCCTTGAGGCATCCAAGAGTGAGCCAAGATTGGGGCTGGAGCAACTCAGTGGTTAAGAGCACTTGTTACTCTGGCAGAGGACCTGGGGCTGGGTTCCCAGGCTCTACATGGTGGCTCAAAATCATCTAATTCCAGTTCCAGGAAATCCTATGCCCTTTTGTAATTTCCAAGTGCACCAGGCACATATATGCAGTCAGGCAAAATACTCACACGCATAAAATGGGGGCAAAACAACCATTAGCATGGTTGCCCCAAACCCCCAGGAACCGGTTCCGTAAAGCCCTGCATAGGAAAATTGGACCCCACCCTCACTCGCAGGTACCTACAGAACTGGCTACAGCTGCTTCAGACAAAGAAACGCAGCTGTCCTCTGGACACCGACCAAGAGGAGTAGGCTGGCCTCCCACTAAGGGGACCAGGCAGCAGGCCCTCCAGATATTCCCACTTCACACCAGACCTGGAAGCGGGATGGATGCTCTGATGGAAGAGCTGCGTGCCTTGGCCCACGCTCCCCTTGCCTCTGAGTGGAGCTGAGCTTGTGCTATGCTACTCACCTACTTTTCTCACTTATCTGCGCTAACAAACAGTAGGAGCAGAGCTCAAAGACCAAGGGGCAGGAAATCCTACGAGCGGTTTCAGGGAACTTCGGTCTTTCTCTTTAATTACGGTCTGCCATCCTCTGGGGTCGCTGGGAGAGATTGCTCCAGTAGACAAATTCATTCAAGAGAAACATCTGCACTGGGGTCCCTCTCTAGCCACCCCACACACCGTGAGGGTCAAGAGCAGGAGCGCAGGGAGCACCACTGTTTCTCCTCCAACTGGGATTAGAGGGTATCCATTCTCTAGGCCGAGTGACAGAGACGCGATCCAAGAGACTCAGCTCTAATGGGAACTGCCAAGGGTCCCCGCTGTAGGCAAGGTGCAGATCTAGGGATGGGACCGAAGGTCCTTCCAGGAACCCAGGCGGAGCTGCCGCAACCGGCCCACCGGTAGGGTAAGAGTGGGAGACTGGAGGAAGCAGCTCGCAGTCCCTATGTCCCCTCGTCTCCCGGCACCCAGAGGCCGCGGGGGAGGTAGGCGCCGCGGGGCTCCGGTCCCTGTGGGGAGTCACCGCCCCCTGGTCCGGGTGCATCAGGCCCCAGCGCCCCCACCCCGCCGCCGCTGGCCTCGCCCCCGCCGCGCGCGCGCCCGGCCCGTTGCCGTGGCAACTCTGGGAGCCTCCAGGCGCGTTCTCGTCCGCGGGAGCGCTCGACAGTGGCGGCAGCGGCGGCGGCGGCAGCTCCGGCTCAAGCCGCGCGCGCTGCGACCTCTCTCCGGAGCCCGCGTGTTGCCTCCGGCCGGGTCCTGGGCCCCCCGCGTGGCCCCCCATCGGCCTCTACGCCTGTCCCGTCGCCTGTCCCCATGGAGCTGCTGGCTGCAGCCTTCAGCGCCGCCTGCGCCGTGGACCACGACAGCTCCACCTCGGAGAGCGACACGCGCGACTCGGCGGCGGGACACCTGCCCGGCAGGTGAGGACCGGTAGCATCCCGGCCCCCGCACGCCTTCCCTGCGTACTTCCTCCCACTCGCGTCCCGGGCGATGTTCACGGACCTCTATGGCCTATTCGGGTTCCTAGCCCCGGGGTTTCTGCTGTCCCCCACTAACTCTAACCCGTCGGACCTTCATTCCCCAAGAAGAGCAGTGCGTCCTGGTCTAGGTTACTAGCACCCAGTCCCTGCGTGGGGCGGCCTCCTGGACCCTCTCCCTGGACGCCCAGAGCGCGCGTATCCTGCCCTGCGCCCTTCTCTGCACTCCGAGTCTCTGGGAGTGGAGGATCAGAGCCCCGAGTGGGACCAGGGAGCGCGCGACGGAGAAGGGCTTAGGGTGGCAGCCGCTGGCAGGACCCGTTGGGGCGGCCTTCCGCGCTGCAGAGCGGCCAGGGTTGGCCAAGTTTCCGATGCCTGCCCGCGAGCTCGAAAAACATGAAGGTTTGGGCGGACTGGTGTGGGAGTGAATCACCCCGTCGCACCCTGGTATAGTGACAAAAAGGGTTTGTAGGGCTCGCCTGGCCCCGGACACGTGGCGGCCACTGTGGCCCCCTCGACTTAGACGCGCGCAAGGCAGTACCCCTGGCCAGCAACCGCTTGTGCCCACGGAGAGTCGCCTTTTGCGATCTAGCCAAGGTGTGTCGTTGCTTGAAAATAAACGGCCCTCGTTCTCCTCCCTCTCTTACAGCGAGTCATCCTCCACCCCTGGAAATGGGACCACACCCGAGGAGTGCCCGGCCCTCACCGACAGCCCCACCACGCTCACTGAGGCCCTGCAGATGATCCATCCCATTCCCGCCGATTCCTGGAGAAACCTTATTGAACAAATAGGTGAGAGTCCCGGGCCGGCAGCAACTCGTTTGGGCCATGAGAGTCTGGGGGATTCTGGGCGTCCCTGGTTGCCGGGCAGGCATGCGGCTTTTGACATGAGTTGTTCTAAAGGTTTCCTAGGCAGAACTGCTGTGTTTTATTAGTGCTGCACCACTGGGTTAATTTAGCCGGGGATTGCGCTTTATTTGTGAGACTGTTTCACACGGCAGCCCTGGCTGGCCTGGAATTTACTCAGCAGCTCAGGCTAGCCTGGACCTCGAGCAGGGCCCCTGCCTCAAGAGCTTGAGTGCTAGGGTTAGAAGCTTGAGACCTGGGCTGTAGCAGTGGGTTTTGATCCTAGTGTCTCTTGGAGAACACTCTTGGTCCAGCCCTTTCCTGCAGAAAACGCTGTTTCTGGTTGCTTCTGCTCACAGTCAGGGAATGGAGTAGCCTGGCTGAAGAGAGAGGATGAAGCCTTTCTTGGCTGCATCAGGGAGGTTCTGAGAGGACCTGGAAAGGTGGTCATGAGTTGAAGTTGTACTCAGGAGCTCTGGGAAGAGCCAGGCTGGCGGTGCCCTCTTTGCACGAGGGGAAATGATAGAGGCGGGGATACCACCAGCTCCCAGAAGACGAAGAGACCCTTTCCAGAAGGTTGCCCAGGATGGACCTAAGGGAACAGCACTTTTGGGGGTCCTACTCCTCACAAATTGGAGGGAGCCCAGGGAGTGCTCAGAGAACTCAGGTGTCCCAATAGCTGAAGTGTTTGCGCTTGAAAAGAAATGTAGTAGCAATCCACTGGTTCTTCTGTTACCACCAGGGTCACCTGTGAATGGTTCTCTTAATCAGAAAACGATGCAAACCGCTTTGAAAATAGTCTGGGATGTTCTCAAAGCCACCAACAGTCTATTCTCTTAAATACAGACTTTATAGTTTGAATATACTTATACTCAATATATATCATATGTATGAAATGTAATGATTATCTTCCATTGCCAAACCCTGGGAGGTCTCCAGGAAGGATGTGGAGCAAACCCAGCTGTAGGAAGACTTCTTAGGGAGGCTGCTACTCTTTTGTGCTCAGAGCTTCCTACCAGGGCCCTGGGAGGAGGAAGCAGGAGGCTAGAGACACTGTTGCCCGAGGGTAAACTACCCCAACCCTGGTTTTATCTCTGTGGTTCTCTACCAGTCCAGCGAAAGGTGCCGGGAATGCTTGCGACCGTGTTTGTGTGTTGTCTCTGGCACTGAACAGGGTGCTTGGCATGTAGACATTACGTGTTAAATAATAAGTGAGTAGCTTGCCCTTTACAAGTAGGCTTGGAAGCTTTGAAGGAAAAATGCTTTCTCTCCAGGAAGAGAGATTTTGAATAGTGGGATGGGGTGGAGTACTTTGGTCAGGAGAACTGGGGGCTCCCCCCTAACAGAGCATGGCCAACCCAGTACAGACCATTTCAGTAAGAGACGGGGGTGAAGCCTTTCTGCTCTGCCTGTAGATGATGACAGTCTGAGCCCTGACAGGGACAGTTAACACCCAAGGGGACGCTTACTAGAGGCACAGATAGGAAACAACAAACCAAACCACAAGGCATTCACAGTGCATTGAGGACAAGGGTTGTACGAGATAAACCTGTTCCATTTATGTGGAAATTAGAATTTAAGAGAAAGACTTGAAGGTAAAAATGAAAGATTATAAAAAAAATGGTGCGTTAGACAATAGTAATCACGGTAACCCCAGAAAGGCGAGAGCTGGAGTGCACCTCGGAAAAGTGGGGGGCCCTCTGAAATGTTCGCACGTGACTCGTGTTGAGTGTTTGGCTGGAAGTAGCAATAACCAGAAGCAAAGGGTCTTCAGCCATGGAGGTGGCCCATCTCGTTTAATGAGTCGAGAGGGGAAAGGTTCACTAGTTGGTTCCTTCACCTACACGGTCACCCAGCTGTGGTACATCCCCTCCTTTATTAGGGCTTTTGTTAGGAGGTGGCTAAACCACACCCTTAAGCCAAGGTGTGTAATGGCAGGGAGAGCAGTTTGTTTTCATGCGTCTACTGGGGGTGGAGACTGTCTTAGTCAGTGTGCTGTTGCTGTGAAGAGACGCCACTTATAAAAGAACGTGTTTAATTGGGGCTTCCTTAATATTTCAGAGGACCATTATCAACATGGTGGGGAGCATGGGGAGCATGGCTTGGAGCTGAGGAATAGCTTAGAGGTGCATCCTGATCCACAGGCAGGCAGACAGTAGGGAGAGAGAGAGAGAGAGAGAGAGAGAGAGAGAGAGAGAGAGAGAGAGAGAGAGAGAGAGAGAGAGAGACAGACACTGAGACACTGAGACACTGAGACACTCTGGGCCTGGTATGAGCCTTCTCCAATAGGGACACACGTACTCCAGAAAAGCCACCCCTCCTAATCCTTTCCAACAGTCCACCAACTGGTAACAAAGCTTTCAAATATATGAGCCTATGGGGCCCATTCTTATTCAAGGACCACAGGTGGCGTTTTAAGGAAGCCTTAGAAGATATTCCCTTTTTCTGTCTCATTGACTAGATTATTAATTCATACCTTAGATTGGTTGTCTTGGCATATTTTGTGTTGCTCTGACAAAATTCCTGAGGCTAGGACCCTTATCTGGAAAAGCGGTTATTTAGGGCACCAGTTTCTCTTGTCCCTGATGAGGGCCATGGCACACACAGGGAATGATAGCAAGGCAAGATTATGAGAGGGAAGCTGGAGAGGTCCGGGCCAGACAGTTGATTGTAGAACTACCAGCTCTTGAGCTACAGCTCAGATGGACCCTTTCAGGGGAGATGCCTGTGTTACTTAATTACCTTCAGCGAGGCTTCACCTTGCTACAGTGGAGACCAATCAGACGAGCAGGAGCACATGAGCCTGTGGGGGAAAATGCTACATCCAAATCTTAGCTCGGGGCAATTTATAATGTTTTAGATGCTTTCCCTCTGAGTTCTGCGGCAAGTCAGTCATCCGGGCCGCCAGGAGACTGTGTCTGGTGAGGGCTGCTCTCTCTGCTTCGTGGATCTTCTAAGATCCCACATGGCAGAAGGAACAGTTGCAGCACCCTCCAGCCTGGAGCTACACCCAGGGGACCCTCTTCCCAAAAGGCCCTTCCTCCTAAGATGATTTCACTGGGCTCCAGATCCCAGCATAGGAATGGGGAGGGAGGGAGGTGGGAAGTGGGAGAGAGGAGCAGGAATTAGACCTCGGTCCTCCAGTGGTGCAGATGCAGATACTGAGACCCACTGGTGGTGGAGCTGAGAGCCTCCATCAGTCCCCATCCACTTCCCTGAGCACAGAATGTCCAGACCAACCCTCCCCTCTCCAATGGAAAGCAGCGGTGGGAGGGGACCGGGAAGAGGCGGCGTCCACTGTGAAGCTCTTTCAGAAATACCATTTTCAACACAGCTACCCACAGTGCTGGTATTTTTGTCTCCTGTCAGTACATGCGCCACTGAGAAGTCTGGGGTAGTGTTTGCCCGCAGTGTGCTGGCTGTGGCATGTGTCTTTTGAGCCTTTAAAACATGCTAAGCTAGATGCTTTCTGGAAGCTTAGAAATGGTGATTTCGAAAGGTGTTCAGCCATGACTAAGCACCCCCTCTGCTAAGTCATCCAGAGGTAGCCCCAGCAAATGTGGTCAGAGTCTCTGCGTGATCGTTAGCATAGAGGGCTGAGAGGAAAATAAAACACTAGCCAGACAACTATGAGGACTTGGGTTCAACCCCCAGGATACACTAAAAGGCAGGCATGCAAGCACATGTTTGTAGCCCTAGTGCTGAGAGGCCGCTAAAGGGTACCCCTGGGGTTCACTGGCCAGCTAGCCTAACTTACTGGATGAGCCCAGGCCAATAAGAAACCCTGTCTCAAAAGAATAAAAAATCCAAGGTGCTCAGCACCTGAAGAATGGTGCATGCCTCCTACATGCATGCATGCATACATTCATGTTCATGCACATACATGTGCACCCCAGCGTTCACAAAACCAGCACTCATGTGTGTATGGTGTGCGTATGTTAAGCTGGTTTCTGAGGTGACATTAGACCGTCCTTGGAGAGCATACTCTAAGTGGGGTTCAGCATGGACTTGGCTGCTCCTTAGCATCCCTCCGGGCAATGAACTCCATGTTGAATTCTGCGACTAGGAGAACTGTAAAAACACAGGATCCTAATCCTCGGAAATCAGGGCTGTCCTGCCTTGTTGTAGAGGCTTCATAATGTACAGTCACAGAGTCACCAAGTGTCGGAAGCAAATAATTTAATTCATGGGATGGATTTATGCCAGACTCACTCCTGCCAGGGAATGCTATTTATCCCGCTGCTGTCAGGGCTTGCACGGTGATCTCCTTCTCCTTTCCCCCTTTCTGCTGTTTAGACGTAATTCCGAACCATGTGTAGAAGGAATAGTAGCTCGTGTCCGTGTTGCCTCCACAGCAAGGACTTTGCAAGGCTCTGACTTAGCGGATCTTACCTTTTCCAGGGCACTCCAAATATACCTGCATCTCTCTGTCACCTTAGCCCTCTGCCCCCTACCTCCACCGATGAAGCTATCAGAGCTCTTGCCAAACTGGTTACTTTAATATTGTTCATGATCCAGTGCCAGCTAGCTGTTGGGGCTCCTCTTCTACCCTGTAACCGTGCCGTGTCTCTGCCCTGCCCCCGCTTAATTGATGCCCTTGCCCTTATAGTCCTGGGAAGTGCCATGGGCCCTATCCTCCCTGCCGTGCATACAGATACATCAACGTGCCTATCTGGGGTCTGCACAGGCTCTCAAGGCAGAGTTCTATCTCTGTAGCATGACCTGCAAGACTCTTGGAGTAAATCCCCTCCCACTGCCTCTTGGCAGGCAGTATCCCACACCTTGTCCCTGCCAGCTTGTGTGGAGGGACTGTCACTTTGTTCTGTATCCAGAATATCCCAAATGTTCATCTCATTTCTTCTCCGTGAGGTGCTGAGTTTACACTGATCCACCAACACCCCTAGCATCCTCCCTGAGATTTGGGTCACATTTGTTTTTAAATGTGGTTGGTCAGGGAATACGCCTCAAGTGTGAGTAGCGGAGACAGCAGTTTGGCTTTGGGCTCAGTTGATGAGACACTGATTCAACATGAAAACTCATAGCCACTCCCAGTTCACAGGATGTACAGACTACACGTCTTAATACTGAAACACTTAAAGCTGGAGAAAGGAACCTGGTGGGAGATTGAAACATAATTGGGACATTTCCATCAATTTTGTAAGCATACTTATTAACACATCAAGTTCTGTATTCTTGTTTTTTTTTTTTTTCCAGTGTGCGTGGGAAAAGCGATTTTGAGTCTACTCAGGGATTTCTTTACTTGTCAGAGGAAACCTACGTATGCTGCTCTTCCACAGGAATGAAGGCGATGGGTGGTCTCTCCTGCAGGGCCAGAGCTGCTGCTGGGGCCTAGGGTGTGCTGGCTTCCTCTGTATGTGCCTGGAGCTTCGAAAGGACCTTCGCCTGACCTCCTGTTCTTGTCTTTGTTGTAACTCTGATTTCAGGGCTCCTGTACCAAGAGTATAGAGACAAATCGACCCTCCAAGAAATCGAAACCCGGAGGCAACAGGATGCAGAAATACAAAGCAACTCAGATGAGTCCCAGGCTGGGGAAGACATGCCAGAGGAAGAAGAGGAAGAGGAGGAGGAGGAACTGGCCAGTCCACCTGAGAGGAGGGCTCTGCCTCAGATATGCCTGCTCAGCAACCCCCACTCGAGGTTCAACCTCTGGCAAGACCTCCCTGAGATTCAGAGCAGCGGCATACTGGACATTCTCCAGCCTGAGGAGGTCAAGCTGCAGGAGGTAAGGAAGGTTTCCGGAGCAGAGAGGGTCTGGAGGTTCAGGGAGTCTGAGGGGTCCTCTGCAGAGCTGAGGTTCCCAGTTGGCTTGCTAAAGCCTTTCAGAGCTGAATGTGTCTATCTACCACAGATAGGAAAAGAAACATTTCACAGGTCACCTAGCACCCAGCCACTTTCTGGTCTGGCTCAGTGCCCGTGCTGAGGGTTAGACGCATTGATACTTTTTGTTAGGCAGGGTGACTGCATGTCTGTATCGTGACATTGAAACCCTAGGTGGTACAGAACTGGTGTCTGTGAAGTGACTCCTGACCTCTGCAGGTGACAATCAGCCGTGCTTCTTTTCACATTTGGAGGCCTTGTGGATTCTGGATGGGTGAGGGTCCAAGAGACCTTTTGTGTGATGGTCCTGGACAGTCTCCCAGAGGTCAAGGAGGTAGAGGCAGCAGGTGAGCGGTACAATGGCCGGTTGCTAACAGTGAGAAATAATCAATGGGAAAAATCAGTAACAGAAACTTGTAACAAGTGTTTGTTTTTGTTGAGCAATGGTCTTAATCTTTTAAGAGCCAGGAAAGTATGATAGAGAGGAGAGGAAGTCCATGGGAGAAAGGGTAGTCAATGGGGAGAGAGAGAGAGAGAGAGAGAGAGAGAGAGATTTGTAACTTGCTCGTGTGGTTCTTGAGTATGAACTTTGTAGAAGAAAGTAATAATGTCACAATGTCTAAAGGCTAATGCCCAACACAGAGCCCAGCTCCTGCCTGTGTCACCCAGTTCAATTCAGGCTCTGCTACTGGGGAAGGAAGTAGTTTTGAAGGACCACCTAGGTTCCACAGGTGTGTCTGTCTGGCTGAATCAAGTAGAAATATATTTCAACTTTGACATCCTACCTAGCATGGGACTACATCAAGACCTTATTTGGGTGGTGGTGGTTGTCATTAAGTAAAACTTAGAGATCAATGCATATATTTAAAACTTTGAAACATAGTATAAACCTTTTCCAGCATAAATGGAGCTAAACACAGAGGAGTGTGCCCTTTATATATCACACAGGAATGAGCAAGTGGCAAAGAAGAGGGGCTGGATGTATGGCACATGCCTGTAATTTCAGTGCACCATGGCCAGAAGCAGGAAGATTTGGGTTCAGAGTCATCCTCACCCACATAGGCCCAGAAGCCAGCCTAGGCTACATGACAGCCTGCTGCAAAAACTGAAACAGAAGCAAAAAATAAATACCATACAGTGGCCACACTTGCATACACCTCAGTTATGAAGGTAAATGAACACTAGGGAGCTCACTAATGGATTAGAAACCAAGCCACCATGTGTGGTAGGAGGCAACTGGTTTGTTTCTGGCTGCCCAGACTCCAGATAGAAACTATATTATTTAAATCTCTACTTGGCCAATCCCTTAAGCATATTGCTAGCTGGCTCTTACATCTAGTATTAACCTGTTTCCATTATTTTCTATTTTACCATGAGGCTCATGGCTTACCAACAAGATTCCAGCTGACAACTCACATATTTCCCCTCTGGCGGCTACAGGGTATCTTGTGACTCTGCCTTCTTTCTCCCAGCATTCAGTTTAGTTTTCCCCACCTAGCTCTACTCTATCACAGGCCAAGCCAGCTTCTTTATTCATTAACCAATGAAAGCAACACATATACAGAAGGACTTCCCACACCAACCATATTATCAGACATAGAAAGCACTGTCGAAGGCCCTTCAGGTGGATAAAGGTGCCACTCACTTCTAAATGTTTTAAAATTCCATAAGTAGCCCACCAGCCACCCTTTCATGATGTTTTCAAAAGCAGACAATACCAGAGCCTTCATGGGCCCCTTGTAGCTTTCAGCTGAGTTTTTATGAAAATAATCTCTGCTCTGTTCGGCGTGAGAGCACAGGCCACTGATCCCTTCCCAGCTGGAAGGCAGACTTCCAGACTGCACGTGGAAACCTTGTCTCAAGACAACAACCCCTTCCCTCAGCATCTGCACCTGCTTGCTTTTTAGTGTTAGACACAACTGCGTCGAATAAGGATGGAAGTTTGAATGAGGATGGAGGAGCATGAATGACCAAGGGTCAACAGTGCTCACAGGCTGGCCAGGGTGCAGGAGTGGCATTGGGCAGTGTGGGCTCAAGAGAACCCAGTCATGTGTGTGGTACACCCTTTTACTCTTGCAAGACTGTGGGCACCTCGCAGCAGTGAAAGGGGCATCTTCCATCAGACCCCAGCACAGGGCATTCAACAGGCAGTATAGGCTTAGCAGCCCCAGTCTGAAAAACACTAAATCTAAAATAAAACGCTCAAAACCCAGAAATTTTTGAACACAGATGTGATGTCACAGGCCGACAATTCTACACCAGCCAACCTTTTCACATGTAAAACTATCGAAAATGTTTTATGTAAAATTACTTTTAGGGAACTGGAGAGATGGCTCGGTGGTTAAGAGCACTCGCTGCTCTCCTAAAGAACTGGAATTTGGCTCCCATTGCCCATGGTGATCGCTCACAACCACTTGCAAACTCCAGCTCCAGGGGATTAACACACACTCTGTCCTCTGCAGACACACACACACACACACACACACAAATTCCATTTAAATTACTTTTTAAACTGTGCGCATAAAATGCTTGTAAACATAAATGAGTTCCATAATTAATCCAGGTCTTGCTTCCAACATTGCTCATTATTTTTGTGCAAATATCCTCAAATCCAAAAATGAAAATCTGAAGTCAGAAACTTGGTCGCAAGTGTTGGGCTAAAGACACTAGAATTTCACCTTGTTACCAACTGTGGGAGAGGCTGTGGTCACCCACATCTCTAGCCCCAGTTCCAAACCACCACGTGCTCTTTGATCTATTGAATGAAGAGTGTGTCTTATTCTTGTCCTCTTTTCTCTTCTTTTCTTTCCTCCTCCTCTTCTTTTTTTTCTTCTTCTTTCTTCTAGGTTTTCATGTAGCCCAGGTTGGCCTCAAACTCACTAGGTGTCCGAGAATGGCCTTGGTCATTTTAAAAATAGTGTCTTTTTCTTACTTATTTGTAAATATTTATTTTACGTGCATATTTTGCTTGTGTGTTTGTCTGTGCACCTCGTGTGTGTCTGCTGCCCTTGGGTGTCTGAATAAGGTGTTTAGGTCCCATAGGACTGTAGTTGGGTGGCTGTGAGTTGCCACGTGGGTGGTGGGACCCCAAACCACATCCTCTGCAGGAACTGTATGTGCTCTTTACTACTGAGCCACCTCTCGAGCCCCAGCCTTGAACTGTCCATCCTCCTGCCTCTACCTTCTGAGTACTGGGATTTCAGGCATATGCCACCGTGCCATATTTAGCCGGTACTGAGGATGGAACCCAGGACACACACTAGACAAACACTGCACCCACTGAACTGCATGAACCCCAGCCTCGTTGCCCCCTTTTCTGTCACGCTTCTCTATTCAGGTTCTTGATTGATGAGCAGCTTTTACATATTTTATATATTTTATAGTTTTTATATATTCTGGATATTAATTCTTCCGACACTTTTTATGTCTTCCCCACAGTATAGCGGGGGGAAGTGATAGAACTCACACCTGTGCCGGCACCCATCTGCCTGGGTTTTGATTCTCCACTCTGTTTCTTCTTAGCTGGACTACACTGGCTAATCCATAAAATGCCAGTATCTGGATCTATTTTCCGTTGCCATACTAGTACAGAGATTGGGTCGTTTATAAAGAACAGATGTGTGTTCAGCTTTAGCTTCTGGAAGCGAGGAGGTCAAATGAAGGAGCTTCGACTGATGGGGGGGGGGGGGCATGCTGCTTCCACAGCGGGAAGCCAAATGCAATCAGGCACAAAGATAGCAAGAGGTGCCGAATCCCCCAATAGCTTCCCTATTCCCAAGAGGAAAGCATCAACCACTCACGAGGTTACCTTCTCTGCAACCCAAGCACCTCCCGAACTGAGAGTCAGGCCTCATGTGAGCGTTAGGGGGACACAAGCCATCACAGGGTTCTCCTGGTTCCTGCCATTGCTCTGCGCAGATCAAGAGAATATCCAAGTTCAAGATCATCATCCCTGGGCTTCTCCCTCTGTGGCAGCTGTCTTCCTTCATGGAATCCCTCTCTTCCTTTTCTTAGAAAATCTTCTGGCCTGCTTATGTGTTTCTTCCTAGTTGTCTCTGTGTGGTGATGGTGATGGTGGATGTCTGAGGAGGAAGAGAAGCAGGCTCCAGCGGTGGAGGAGCCATGATGAATCTGGCCCCAGGGTCCCGTAGGCTGCTGCACACCATGCTGTACTGTAGGAAAGAGACACACGGGGACACAGGAGCCTGAAAAAGAATCCTAGGGTACTTTGTGTAAAACCCTCACCCGTAGTCCAAAGACAGCGCAGTGAAAGAGAATGTGAGCCACCTCCTTCGAAATCTTTAGAGCCAGTCTGGTGGTTTGTGCCTGTAATCCCAGCACTCAAGAAGCTGAGGCAGGAGAACTGCTGGAGACTCGTGTATCTTTTTTTTTTTTTTTTTGGTTTTTCGAGACAGGGTTTCTCTGTGGTTTTGGAGCCTGTCCTGGAACTAGCTCTTGTAGACCAGGCTGGTCTCGAACTCACAGAGATCTGCCTGCCTCTGCCTCCTGAGTGCTGGGATTAAAGGCGTGCTCCACCACCTCCTGGCGAGTATCTTTTTTTTTTTAAACATAGTTTCAAGTTTACTATTGTCGTGTATACGTGCAGACTCGGTATGTGTGTGGGCGTGTATGCCACTGAGTCATAAGGAGGTCAAAGGACAACTTTGTAGCATTACTTCTTTCCTTCCACCTCTGCAAGGGTTGCGGGGATCACACTCAAGTCTTGCTTAGGCAGCAAGGACCTTTACCCACCGAGTCATCTGCCCAACCTGAGACTCCTATTTCTGCCCTAAAGGGGAGTGGTGTTTATTTCCAGGGACCATAAATACCACCAAAAATGTCTCAGTGGGTCAGAGCACTGGCTTCCCATTCCAGGGGACCCGAGTTCATTTCTTGGCACCTGCGTGGCAATGCACAGACATCATTGGCTCCAATTTCAGGGCATCCAACACAGTCTCCTGGCACACACATAGTGCACAGACATGTATGCAATCAAAACACACATACACACATAAAATAAAACTTTCATTTTAAAAAGGAAAGTTTATTATTTGTTACTATTATCTATTGAAATTATACAAGTCATAACATCTCGCTACACAGTCTATTATGGTGAAACAAGACAATAAAGTGTAAATGCTGTGGACACTTCAATATGGCAGTACACATCTGGAAATGTGTATCCCAGCATCCGTGAGTCTGAGGCAAGAGACTCCCCAGCTCAAGGCCAGCCATATAGTGAGTCTGGGCTAACTTAATAACTTCAGTCTATTTCACTGGTGGTGGTGAGGGCGCTACACTGAGAGTCCTGTGGACTCATCGTGCCTGAGCTGCATTCGGGGGGCACTCACAACGCCCCATATTCTACTATCAAACAGTGGAGGGCTGGAGCAATGCTTCACTGGGTAGCATACTTACTTCTAGAGTGTGAAAACCTGACTTTGGGCCCCCAGAACCCACCTAAAAGGCCAGGCACAGTGGTATGGCTGTAATACCATCAACAGTGAGAGGGGAGGCAGAGACAATCGGATCTCTGGAAGCCCTCTGACAAGCTAGCCTAAAGTTCCAGGCCATGGAGAGACCCTATCTTAAACAAAAGGATAGATGGGAAGTGAATTTTAAAAAAATCTATTTTCATATGGGTTGGTGACCCCCGATTCCAATCATCTATGGAGCTCGATCAACAGTGACAAGATGAGTCACTTAGAGAAAAATGACCAAAGTGTTCACCTAGAAGAACAGGGCTAGAGAGGGGGCTCAAGGGTTAGGAATGTGCATTCCCATTGAAGAGGACCTGAGTTTGGGTCTCAGCATCCCTATCAGATGGCTCACAACTGCCCGTAACTCCAGATCCAGGGGCATCCAGTGCCTCTGACTTCTGTGGGTACCCACTCATATGTGCACATATACACAGACACAAACACACATACACACACACACACACGATTTAAAAAAAAAAACTACAAACGGCCACTAAGTAAATGAAAGAAGTGAAAGTCAAATTCACTGATAATCAAAAAACTCCAAACCAAAGTGGCATCCAGGTTGTTTTCTGTACTTCAGAGTGACAGAGGACGACCTTTAATTTCTTTTCCTTCTGCCTCCACTTCTAAAATGCTGGGATTACAGGCTTGTACACCCCTGGCAGTTTAGAGAATGCTGGGGGTGAAACCTAGGACTTCATGCATGCTTAGCTCCACCTAAGCTACATCCTCAGCTCCAGCCATGTACTTACACCTAAAATTTAGTTTGGGAGAATACTTGTATGAGCACTGCCAGCACCGGCAATAAGGATATAATAGTATTTTTATCAAGATCAAAAAAGAATTTATTTGCATGGTTCCCAGTCATTCTTAACCTGGAACTCCATCTTGTAAAATAGTCAGGCACATGCACAAGTATCTGCTTATTAGGATGTCTAGTCCCGTAAAAATTAGGAAAGTGAGGGGAGAAGCCTAAATGCTCAAAGATGGAGGAATTGTCTAGTAAGATTGAACTACAGATAGTTAAAAATGGGTTTTCAGCAGCCAGGGTGCTGTTCAATATGGAGGACTTGCAGGGTATGTGCAAGACCCCTGGGTCCTATCCTCTCTCTCTTGAGAGAGAGAGAGAGAGAGAGAGAGAGAGAGAGAGAGAGAGAGAGAGATAAAAACAGGTTTTCAAAGAATTAAGTAGTGGATATTCACAACATACAGTGTTTCCAAAGAGTCGAGCATCACGTCTATAGCAGACTGAGAGCTGAGATGGCCCAGTGGGTAAAGATGCTTGCTGCCAAGCCTGACAACCTGACTTCCATCTCCCAGAGCCACGTGGTGGGAGGAAAGGACCAACTTCAGGGTCATCCTCTGCCTGCCTCACACACGCGCAACATACACAAACCCACACACAAATTAATAAAATGCAATTTTTAAAAGTAAAATACTTCCTTTACACATTTTTGCAATTTCCTATGGATCGGAATGATATATCTAAAAACTCGATGAGTCCAAGCTGATATGCACTACTGTATTCAGCAGCAATCTCTCTCTCTCTCTCTCTCTCTCTCTCTCTCTCTCTCTCTCTCTCTCTCTCACTCACACACACACACACAGGCTTCCATGTGTCCTGCTACGGATGTTTAGAGCCTGGCTTTACAGATTGATTTTAAAAATTTTAATGTGTGCTTTCTATTTTGACAATGGACCTGAGATGTTCAGGTTTTATTCTTTGAATCAGTTACAAAGATCTATATTTATGTGGCTGCTGGGTTTCAACTCAGGTCCTCATGATTTTGTAGTAAACACTCTTCACCACTAAGCCATCTCTCCAGGCCCCTTAGACCTCTTTTTCCATCTATATTGCTGTGAGACAGACAGCCTCTGGGTCCCACCAAGTCAGCGTGCGGCCAGAGCATCCCTGGTCCCTTAGCTACGTAAGTGGCAAGTGTCCATGACCCCCTCATCCCCATGACAACCTTGGGTAAGCCTGAGTCTGATTTGGTTCTAGAAGAATCAGGATTTAAAGCAAAGGTGTGTGGTTCCCTCTACTTTAAGTAGAGGCTGCGGGTGAGAAGGCTGAAGGTGGTGCTTGCGCTACCATGGGGGGACTTCTCCACTCATTTTTAGTTGCTAGCTTGCTCAGAAGCCCTTGGTTTTTGAGTCACTGTTTAAGAACAGGGCAGTTTGAAAAAAAAAATAATTAGAACTGACTCAAATTAAAAGACCAGAAGGAAGGTGTGTGTAAAAGGTGTCGGGAGGCGGTGGCTCCAAGCTGCTATGAGGTTCAGCTGGGTCTGTCCATCCTGCTGAGCCTGACTCAGAAGACAGAACTGCCTTTTGCTTCTCTGCTGCTTTTTTTCAGACGTCCAGAGCCTCCGTATACTTCTGGTGCTCTAAGCTTTCTCACTCTCTCTTTAAAGCCCCCTCCCCACCATGTGATGTCTTATCTACAGTGTGGCAGGTGCCTCATGCTCGCCTAGCTGAACTGGAGTGGCTCCTCAACCCCCCCCCATCTCCATCTTTTTTCTCCTAGCACCTTCAGAGACTTATAGTCTATTGCCCGAGAGTTATTCCTTTAAACTCAAGTAAAACTGTCCTTGAGGTTCAAAAGAAAAAAAATGTGTAAGGTATCTCAACAGGGAGGACAGGGGGCTTTTCTAGAAGGTGGCAGGAAGGAATGGAAGGAGACTACAGATCAGGGAGGAGGCATGGACAGGGAGGGTGGGGCTCTCCACCCAGCAAAACCTCAACCTGCTTGACGGTGCATGCCTGCCACCTGGCATGACGAGAAATGAAGAAGCCAGGGGCGCCTGGAATGGCTTGTTGATCTGGCTGTGGTGGCCTGTGTCCCAACTCTGTTCAGGACCCTACCTCTGCAAAGGGGCTTCTTTGATCGAGGGGGCAGACCAGACAGAACTGGGGACATAAACAGGAAGTGGTGTTTGAGCATCTCCAGGGCACAGAGACACGCAAGCACACAGGTGGAGTGGCCTACAGGCTGGCAATGGTACTAGCAGCAAGGCCCAGCATGCCCAGACAGGAATGGGCCTCGTTCTTCTGGGGAAGGAGATGGGAGGGAACCCTACAGTCAACCACAGTCTGAGTCTACTGAGGCTGAAATGAGACTTGTAATTTATTGTTTTCACCCTCTTTTTATACCTTAGAGCAGCCATTTCCACCACCACCCCCGCAAACAGTGAAACTATTTTAGAAGGAAAGTACTTCCTGTTGTTGTATGGTAGACTTCTAACAAAAACTTAAATCATTGGCTATGTGTAGCTCGATGATAAAGCACTTACCTAGGACATGAGAAGTGTTGGGTTGGGTTCCTAGTACTACAAACACACGCTTAAATTATGATTATTAGGTTGTTTCCCAACCCCTGTTGAATTATTTGGAGCTTTTAAAGACTTGTTTGGTTTTTAATTATATGTGTAAGTGAGTGTGTGAGTGTGTGTGTGTGTGTATGCCTTGGAGGACAGAAGAGGGTGTCAGATATCCCAGAACTAAAGTTACAGTCAGTTGTGAGCAGCAAGTTTTCTTAGTCATGATATCATCTTATCAGATCCCTGAATGAAGAAACCCCTAACAACGCTGCAAATAAGTCCTAAATAAATGGAGAGGGATGGGAAGTTTGGCCCCTTGCTCTAAGGTATAGCCAGTAGCTACCACCTAAAACATCACATTTCTGGAGTGTTTGCTAGAGAAAGCAAGCAGAAAACGCTCCAGCAAAGCAAAGTAGTTTGTGTATCTGATATAGAACCCCAAAATGACAAAATTATCTCTGGTCTGGATTCAGCAATTAGGAACAGTGGCCACTCTTACAGTTCAATCCCCGGGACCTACCTGATGGCTCACAAGCATGTGTAACTCCAGTCCCTAGGGCATCTGATGTCTTCTCCTGGCCTTAACAAGCACTGTGTGTATGTGGTACACAGGCAAATATTCAGGCAAACACTCATACACATGAGCTAAAAATAAGGTGGTCTCAAAAAAAAAAAAAAAAAAAGCAAAGTACCAAGTATCTCTTACTCCTGTCTCTCACAGGTTCCTGTGGCCCCTGAGACACGTGTTCAGAGTGGAAGAAAGTGAGGTGGGATGGGGACAGGGTTGCTCATTTCTTTTCACTTAGCAAGCTGTTTATCACATCTCCCCATACTGATTCTTCTCCCCGCCCCAGATTTATGGGACTTACTGTGCAGCTGTCCCATAGCGTAGCCAGTTCCTGGGGATGAACACCTGCACTTGACTTTCTTATACACGCCAGATATCATAAGAAATAGAACGTGTGCTCATCTCAGTGCCGAGGGCATCGTGGCTGCTGTGTAGAATTCCTGGTTTCAGCTGAGGGATCTTAAAGTTTGTGGATGATGCTCCCCCACCTCAGCCACATGTGCGTGCCCCAGCTCCTCGTCCCCGTGGGCACATTATCTCGCTGCTTCTCCTGGCTTGCGAGTGGGATGAAAATGGCTTCTCCTTACAGCTTCTATCTATACACTTCTGGCAGCCAGGCCTTTTCATGGTCCTGTAACCTGAAAGCTTTTGCAAGCTGTTCTGTTAGCCTGGTCTTCTTGCAGATACTTGGTCAGTGGCTCTGTGACACAGGACACTTGTTGAGGGTTGGGTTTGATGTTTTGGGCCAGGGAACCTTAGACCCTCAGCTCTTGCAGGGTCCTTGTCACTCCCTGTCAGGCACTGTGGCCCAGGCAGCTGTCAGTGGTGCTCCTGCTGGGTTCAGCCCTGTGCTCACAAGATTTCAGCCACAAGGGGCTCAGTCTTGAGCCTGGAGTCCCCTTAACAGCTTACTCCTGCCCAGAGGTTCTGCTTGACTAGAGGAGACTTTCCAGACCCTGGTTACACTCTCAAGCCTGTGGTATGTGCTGCTCCCAGGCTCCGGCTCTGCAGGCCAATCACCCTAGAGATGAGGAATGTCTGGAAGAGTGAGGTGTGGGTTGTCCCACACCCCTCACTGCCCTGTGTGGCTGCTCTGAGGACCAGAGCGGACAGAAATCAGGCATCCCAGGGGTAGAGGGACTCCTCTGTTCCTGTGACACCCTGCTGAGAGGAGCTGTGGAATTGTCCCGAGACAGTTGCTCACCCGAGCCACTGCCCTGACCCAAGACAGTACCCACAGGCCCTCAGAGTGTCTGGGGAGCTGAGTGCTTGGCACCTGAAGCTCAGGCTGATCCTTGGCAGTGTTCAGAGCCCCTGTAACCTCTGATAGTTTACTGAAGACATGAGGACTGGATGGTGGGTCTGAACAATGGCGTCAGTGGGTAAGGTTCCCACAGCCTCTCAGGAAACCCAGAGCTTAAGGACACCCCAAGTCCTCTGACACTATGGTTCATGCTTTCTCTGCCCTGCATCCGCCTCCAGACATAAGCAAATGGGCTAACAGCAAAGCCATGGTTAGAGCTTCAATGTGTCTCCTGAGTTGGGGGCTAGAAACTTAATCCCCAAGTAAAGTGTTGAGAGGAGCTTTAAAGGGGGGCTAGGCCTTGAGGGTGGGAATGGGCTCGTTATCAATGGAGGGGGTTCTGTCTTCCGAATGAGTCAGACCCCTCTTCTCTGGTGCATGTGAGCATGCCCTTGGCTTTCCCCAGGCAGCAGCATGTTGACCTCCAGCCTCAAAACCATTAGAAAATCTTCTGCCTCTATATTCCCGCTTGAGCTCCTGCCCTGACTTCCTTTAACAATGGGCCATGATGTGGAAGTGGAGGTGAAATAAATCCTTTCCTCCCCAGGTTGTTTTTGGTCATGGTGGTTTATCACAGCAACAGAAACCCCCACTAAGACAGAGGGAGGTGGTTCAGTCTCTAACCAGTGGAGAAACACAGGCTGCTCTCCATTGTGGGGCTCAGATACAGACTCAGCCCTGACCCCTGAGATGATCCTTTGTCTGAGAAAGCCCAGCTCTCCCTTGAGAGGATAGAAAGGGACCTTCCGGGACCCTGAGGTGGGGCTTCTGTTTCATGTGAGAGAGGTGGGAGGTGGGAAGAAGATCTGTAGGCCCCTGGTGCTGAGTCCCACAGAGGGAACCCTGGAGATTCGAGCATCCAAGATTCAGGGAGTGTGAGGAGCCAACCTGACATCCAGATCTGGGTGAAGTGCAGAGTCCGAGTTTTAAGACAAGTAAGGTAAACAGCTGCAGAGAAAGGGCCCAGCCTTGAGTCAGACATGGAGGACAGTGAGACAGCAAGCACCCTCTCTGACAGGGCTAACTAGAGAAACAGAACTTAGAGAATGAACACACACACACACACACACACACACACACACACACACACGTGTGTGTGTGTCGTGTGTATGTGTATATATATGGGATTATTATTAATTATTAATTGCCCTATTATAATAATTAATTAATTATTGACCAGTGGAAGGTCCAAGAATTCAGTGGCTGTTCAGTCCACAAGGCTGAATCAGCTTGTCTTGTCTTCAGTATATACCAAAATCCCAAAGAAGTAGGCTCTAATGCCCATGAAGGAATGGACTTGCTAGTGAGAGCGAGAGCAAGCAGGCCAAGAGCAACCGCTTCCTTCTCTTGTGTCCTTTATGGAGCTGCCAGCAGAAGATGTGGCCCAGATTAAAGGTGGATCTTCCCACTTCCAAAGATCTGGATTAAAGGTGTCTCTTCCCACCTCAAAGATCCAGATTAGAAGTGGGTCTTCCCACTTTAATAAAGAGAAATTCCCTCACCGTGCCCAGCCATTTAGGTTTTAGGTAATTCCAGATGTAGTCAAGTTGACCACCAAGAATAGCCACCACAAGTGCCTCCTGTTTCTTGCCTCTTCTCTAAGTGTCGCTGATTCTTTTTCATATCCCTGTGCTGATGGTCAGGGCTCCTCTGCTTCTGAAACCTCTTAATCAAGGCAGTCCCAATAGACCTCGCCTAACGCCCAACCAGTCGTGAGGCCACGTGCAGTTCCATAGGCAGGACTGCAGCCATGCTGCGTTAGTGGGGAGTCTTGCTGTGATAAAGCACCCAATAAAAGCAATGGAAGAAGAACTAGCAGGGTCGTGGTGGCATGTGTCTTTAATCCCAGGACTTGAGAGGCAGAGGCAGTCGGATCTTTGTGAGTTTGAGGCCAGTCCATTATACAAAGCAAGTTCCAGGACAGCCAGGGCTATGTAGAGGGACTCTGTCTCAAAAACAACAAACAAGAGTTTAATTTGGATTACAGTGTGAAAATATGTATTTCATGTGGTGGGGAAGGCAAGCTGGCAGAAAAGTAAATTGGCTTGCAACAGTGTGTCCACAGTCAGGCAGCAGAGAAAGATGGATGCTGGGGTTCAGATTGCTTCAGTTCAGCCCTCCAACCCTGGAGTAACACTAGCCCCAACAGGATGACTCTTCCTCTTTCAATCAACCCAAGTTAGAAATTTTGTCACAGACTTGTCCCTAGGGGGCCATTCTAGATTCTGTCAAGTTGAGGACAGGAACCACCACCCTTGGCCTCTGGCCCTGGTCCTGCCACCTCTCCCTGAGGCAGGTTGGCTCTGAGCACGTCCACAGGTATCCTGAGGGGTGTAGTACTGACTCGGTGTCTCCTTTCCCGGGAGGACAAAGAAAAGTCTACATTTATGCTGAGGGTGGGGAGGATATGCTGCAGAAGACACAGGACATGGCTGCTCCTCACAGCCTGGCAGGGGAAAACTGGTGTGGGATGTGTGTGTGTGTGTGTGTGTGTGTGTGTGTGTGTGTGGTGTGTGCGCATGTGTGCCCGTACACACCTTCCCTCACTCTCTCCAGGAATCTCTTCAGAGGGGCCCTAGCACCTGGAGAGTCACCACCTTCCCATGTCCTGACCCTCCTTCACCGCCATCCTCCCTGCTCCCTGTCCCACGTGCCCAGTGTCAGGCATCGGCATCCCTGAGAACATGGCTTTCTTGTGATCCTTTGCCCCTCGGCACCAACTTTACTTCCTAGGACAGACCCACCTTGCCATTCTGGCCAGAGTGCCTTTCTACCCGTAGGTAAAGCAGTGCCCAGGTGGTGGGCAGTTGTGCCCAGGTTGTCTGTCCGCTGCTCTGTGGCACGCTGGGTCCTGAGTCATGCTTTCTTCCTGAGCCTCCCTCCTCACAGCCACCCAAGGAGCCCACACGGCCATTCTCACTTAGGAAGATTAGGCAGTTATCGCCAACCTCCCAAAGCTGGGGCATTGTTGGCAGCCCAGCTGCTCACAGCAAGCAGACATGTCACAGTCCTCACCTGCACTGGCCTTCTGGGAAACAGCAAATGTGAGCCAGCTCATAGCCTGCACAAAGAATCCAGGCAGGGCGTCCTGTGATTCTCATGGTTCTTGGCAGGTAGCAAATGGAAGAGCTGAGATCTAAGAGCACCACTGGGGGACCAAGCTGTGATTCATGAAACTTGGGTCAGTCTAATTGTGTGACTGAGGACACCATCCGGCAGTCAGACTCACAGAGCAGCCAGGGAGAAGCTACGGTGTTCCTAATTCATGAAGTGTAGCGATGGCCGCTAAAAAGTTTTGTAGTCTCTCTCTCTCTCTCTCTCTCTCTCTCTCTCTCTCTCTCTCTCTCTCTCTCTCTCTCTCTCTCACACACACACACACACACACACTATACATACTCATAAACACATACATACATACACTCAGACTCTTAGCTACTCATACACACATTCTCACACATTCACGTGAACACATTCATATGCGTGTGTGAACAAACATGAACACAGAGTCATTTTTCTTGAATGCAATGGGATAGCTGAGACAAAGTAAAGAATCCAGCATAGTGGTGCAAGCCTTTAATCCCAGCACTTGGGAAGCAGAGGCAGGAGGATGTCTCTGAGTTTGAAGAAAGCCTGGTCTACAGAGCAAGTTCCAGAACAGCCAGTGATACATAGAGAGGTCCTGTCTCAAAGAGGAGGAGGGAGATTTATTTTGACTCTGTTTCAGAGGTTCTGGTCCACACTCTGCTGGCTCTGTTGCTGTGGGCTAGGGATCAGGCTGAATCCCATGGCAGGAAGCCGCTCACCTCATCACAGAAAGCAGGGAGAGACAGGAAGAGTCTAGGACAGGAGCTACCACCCCCAGGGACCTACTTCCTCCAGCTAAGCCCATGTCCTGAAGTTTCTACCATCTCCCAAATAGCAGCTCAGGACCAGGCTTTCAATATGGGAGCTTGGGGAGTGGAGTGGAAATCTCATATTCAAACACATCTATATATATTCGTGTGTGTGTGTGTGTTGTGTGTGTGTGTGTGTCTGACTGTGTGTTTGTGTATTTGTGTGTGTGTGTTGGTTTTGGGAAACAGGGTTTCTCTGACTCTCCTGGAACTCCCTCTGTAGACCAGGCTGGTCTTTAACTCAGAGATTTACCTGCCTTTCCCTCCCAAGGTGCCACCACCGCCTGGCCTACATACACTCTTTAAACCCACATTCAGGTGCACCTCACTGCCCGGTGCTGCACCCTCGCAGCGGGTGCCCAGCGAGTGTGTGGCACAGATGACGGCTGGCTGGCTAAGTGAAGAGCACACAGGGCCTGGGTCCCTCATCCCTCATTTCTTTTAAGGTTTTTTATGGGTTTTGTTTGCACTGGGGATCAAATTGAGGGCCTTTCACGTGGTGGGCAAAACCCCTACCAGTGACGCACGTGCCCGGACCCCCCGTCTCTCCGGTATAACCATGTAAAGGCTTGAGTGGCTGAGGGTCAAAGCAATGAGGAAAAGACGACTGCATTGGTGTAGCAAGTAATGTGGCCTGCTAAATAAGGATAAACATCCTGGCCAAGGAAAACTCACGGATGACTAACCGCCTATAAATGGGTAAGGAGGGGCAGGGTGAGTGAATGGGCTCAGCCAGCATCAGGAGTGACTCAGGACAAGGCCTGCTGGGTGGCAACCGCAGCACAGCCAATCCCGACGTCTCCAGACCCTGCTCCTCATAGTCACTGGGACAAATGCTGTCTTCAGCAGGGTGCACTTGCGAGTATAGTCCTCGGTGTCTCGGACAGTGTCCTTAGCGCCATCTGATAGATGTGGGGGTGGTGGATCCCTCAGTCTCGGATAAGGTCGTCTGCAGTCAGTCGGGTCAGTCACACCTATGAGCTTGGAGCCTGGCCACTCAGTTATCTCAGCATCCTTTTGAGAAATTAAACTTAACAGCAGGAAGATGAGTTACTAATGTGTTTGTAGCTGAGAAGCTTCCAGAAAATGTCATGTCCAATGTAGCCTTCTTCTAGTCTGAGCTGCGTACAAGCAGCTACAAAAACCAAAGATGGATTTTCAGCCAGCATTTGGTCCCAGGGCCACAACTCATGGCATCTCAATCCTATCTGCACTGTCTCAAGTCAAATGCAGCCCGGGGACCTGGGGTCTGGTGTGGCTGTGATATCTCTGTAGACTTTCTTATTGTTGCTGCAGAACGTCTCCAGCTTACAAATGCATCCCCTGTCTCAAAGGGCCTCACCAGACCTACTGGCTGACAGGGCTTCACAGGGAGAGGTGGCTGGAAACATCCATGTAACCCTGCTTTGCCTGGACCCAGCCTGGCAGGAGTCATAACAGAGCCCAGGATATGGAAAACCCTTTGACTGAATCTGGGTTATCGCAATGAGTCACATGACTTTGAGGGTGTTGGTCACCACTCTGCATCTGTGCTCTTCTGGTGAGACAGGAGTTTCTACATCTCCCTTCTGGAAGACCCTGAGGATTAATGAGACAGCGTGGGAAATCCATGGCCCACCTCAGCCACACCCAGGCGCGTGTGTTCTGGGGACAGACAGCAGCCCCTCCCTCCCTTCCACCACCCACCTCCCTCCCTTCATAATTCCTGAAGCTGGAACCTGCACTGCCGGATCCCTGACCATTGCTGCTGTCTGTCCTCAGTCTGATGGACTGGTCTCTGAGGACTGCTATTGAGTACTAGCTAGCATGAGATGATGGAATTTATCACACACACACACACACACACACACACACACACACACACACACACAAGAAACTGAAGTGGAGCTGTCAGCAGGGCCCTTCTCCCTCCTGAGCTCCAAGGAAGAAGCCTTCCTTCCTCTTTCAGTCTCTGGCTACAGCCCGATCCCCACTGTTGTAATTTTTTTTAAAAAGCAGCACATGAAAGCAAGATGTCATGTGATAGAGCTCAGGTGGGGGGGTATTGGGGGAAAGTGAACAGGAAAAGGGGAAGGGGAAAGGGGAGACCAGCCTCTG
>NW_026068093.1:1988610-1994437 GCF_014885135.2 Alexandromys fortis | reverse complement strand
GGAGGGAGGGAGGGAGGGAGGAAGGGAGGGAGGGAAGGAGGGAGGAAGAGAGAGAGGGAGGGAGGGAGGGAGGAAGAGAGGAAGGGAGGGAGAGAGAGAGGTGTCCATCCTTCATGTATCTGTGTCTCCCTTTTTCTCCTTTTCCTTTCTAGACATGACGGTGTCTAGAATGATGGTTAGTTTTAAATGTCAGTTGATATAATCTAGAATCACCTGGATTGTCTAAATCGGGTTGGCCTGTGGGTAAATTTATAGGGATAGTTTTATCTGGATTGTCTAGATCAGGTTGGCCTGTTGGTCTGTCTGTGGGGGGTTGTTTTATCGCCTAGCAACACAGGAAGATCCAGACTAAAAGTTGATGGTCCCATAGGCTGAGCTTGGGTCCCAGACTGTATAAAAGAGGAGAGGGTGAGCTGAGTAAGCGGACCTGATTCATTCTCTCTGCTCTTGACTGTGGGGTGACTAGCTGCTCAGGTTCCCCCGCGACTTAACTCCAAATGACGGGATGGACCTGGAAGTGTGAGCTGACTACACCTTTCTTCAAGTTACTTTGGTTGGGATGTTCCATCACAGCGACAGAAACAAAACTGAACACCTAGCATTGGGGGTAGGACCCACCCTGACTCTGGAATGGTCTCACCTCAAGACTTTCAACTCAAGCACAGCCACCAAGACCCATTTCACTCCAGGGTCTAGTTGCTGATCCCGGAGAACAGGATGTGAACAGAGATTTTTCAGGGGTCAATAGTTTAACCTGCCGCCTTGTCCCTTCAGGCATCTGAACCAGTCCTGGAGGGTGATTAGGAGAGAGGGTGGGCCTGGCTCCCACTGGTTTCAGGGGAGGTTTTTGTAAGCACTAAAGACAAGCTAGCCAGGCCTGCTGCTGGGGAGTTTTGAATCTATCACTTCAGCGGGACGATAACAGTGCTGATAGGTGCCCCTGAAAGGTGAGGTAGATTTTGTGTTTCTTTTTCTCTTTTTCAAAATGAAAGTGGTTTTCTTGATTACACTATAAAATCAGATGCTAAAAGAAATAATAGAGGCTTATTTAGGATTTTTTTCAGATAATTAAAAAAAAGTGTAAAAGTTACCCCAAATCACACCCTTCCTGATTGGCATCTTGGTCTGTTTTCTGCTGACTGCCCCACTGGTCTCTACACCAACAGTCACGGGCAAGAGTCGTCTTTGCCACCATCTGGCTCTGTCATAGCTTGTTACTAGGTGTTCTGGGGGCAGGCTGTGACACTGTGCTTCCCAAGGAGGGAGGGCTTTCTCCTTTGCACTGGCGTGGGTTGGCTTCTGCCACACATCGGCCACCACAGGCCTCAGTAGCTCTGCAGCTACGAGCGTCCTCAGCTCATCTTAGCAGTAACCACAAGGTCTCTCCTGTGTCTGCACAGGCCATGTTTGAGCTGGTCACCTCCGAGGCTTCCTATTACAAGAGCCTGAACCTGCTGGTGTCACACTTTATGGAGAATGAGCGGCTGAAGAAGATCCTGCACCCATCCGAGGCGCACATCCTCTTCTCCAATGTCCTGGATGTCATGGCTGTCAGTGAGCGGTAAGCGCTGGAGGGCCATCTCCCTCCATCTTCTTCTCCGTGCCAGGGCGTGTTTTGAAGGCTTTGGATTTTGCATAAAGAAATGGGATAAAGTTGTAAACCTATGCACTGGGGAGATGGCTCATTGGGTAAAGTGCTTGTCTTGCAAGCACAAGTTTGATCCCCAGAACCCACGAGGGTGCAGAGGGATACACTTGTAATTCCAGTGCTGGGTATGTAGAAACCGGAGAGTCACTGGGTCTGGCTGGTCAACTAGCCAGTCTAGCCTAATTGGTGAGCTCCAGGCTCAATGAGAGATTGTCCCGAAAAACTAGGCAGATGGCTCCTGAGGAGTGACCTCTGACCACCACACACAAGTCTGCACACACCCAGATGTAAGCCCAAAGGCCCACCATCTTCTCCAGCAGGTTGGCCAGTGGTGCCCCGTCCCCTGGTCTCTTCCCGGGACCTGTGCGTCCTTATGATGCCGTGAGTTAGAGGACTCTCCCACACTAGTTGGAGTGATGTTGAGTTGAATCTTAGGCATGAAGCCCCGATGTCCAAGGTCATCTGGGAGTAACTGCTTAAGTTACTGAAGTGCCAAAGCTTAAATTCCCCTGCAGGCCAATGTCAATGAAGCCCAGATTGCTATTTCCCTTTCCCCTCCCATGAGGCATCAGCCATCCAGAAAAGGATGTGAGATCTGTGTTTCCTGTGGAGAAGGAGAGAAATTAAGATGAAGGACTCACTTAGCAATGCCCCAGTAACCTGGGCAGCCATCTTTCCCGTTCAAATGAGGCAAGAAATGGCAGAGGCAGCCTTCCCATGCAGTGAAGGGTCCCTCCATGTCACATGTGGAAGCCCAAATGTTCTTGTTGTCTGCATGGCGGGGGACGGAGGACAGTTACAACTATGGCTCAGTGAGGCCAGAGCAACCTGTGAGGTCCTGAGCTTGCTATTTACTTACCAATTCTAATTTTTTTTTTTTTTTTTTTTTTGGTTTTTCGAGACAGGGTTTCTCTGTGGTTTTGGAGCCTGTCCTGGAACTAGCTCTTGTAGACCAGGCTGGTCTCGAACTCACAGAGATCCACCTGACTCTGCCTCCCAAGTGCTGGGATTAAAGATGTGTGCCACCACCACCCGGCTATCAATTCTAATTTTAACTTGAAAAATCCCAGAATACAGAAGTAGAGACACCACGTGTTGGCTGCTGGCTTAATTAGTGACGGGCATGGGAATCAGTCTAGGTTCATCCGATCTGGGCTTTCCCAGTAGCCAGGGGACCATTGTGAGGCACAGCTGGACTGCCGTTCTGTTACTTCAGGACACATTGGTACACGTGTAAGAGATAACAATGAGCCTCGTGCCTCCTCCCTCTCCATGTGCTCATGATGGTGGTATCCACCTAAAAACACAGCTCTTCCCGACTGTGCTCAGATGCGCCGCCAGGACGCAGAGACCTGCTCACCTTATCAGCAAGCCTTCAGCCCAGGATCTGCCCCTTGCAGGTTTTTGCTGGAGCTGGAACACCGCATGGAGGAGAACATCGTCATCTCAGACGTGTGCGACATCGTGTATCGCTACGCAGCTGACCACTTCTCAGTCTATATCACCTACGTCAGTAACCAGACCTACCAGGAGAGGACGTACAAGCAGCTCCTGTGAGTATTGCTGGGGCTCAGCCATCCTTGTCTGGGAACTCACCAGAATTTGGCCAGGCTGGTGATGGCATCCAAATCCCTGTGCATCTCGGGGTCACTAGAAAACCTCAACTCCACCTGTACTCCGGAAGAGTCGCCTGAAGTCCCCAGTACCTGTGTCTAGAACAGCCAATAAAGCCTTGTAGGAGAGAATATGTAGCCCCAGGAATGATCCAAGGTCCAGAACATTGGAAACATGGGTGTGAAGCCGTGGGAAAGGCAAAAGTGGGCAGGAAGGCTAGTGATGCCTGGGAACTGGGAGCCAGTCTCCCATTTCATGAGCTCGCTTTGCACCGCTGGGAAGGGCTTCCCTTGGGGTACCCACCCATGTTAGAAATAAAAGACTCTCTAATAAGGGCACTGGGGAAGCAAGACCAGGTTTGCAGTCCCAGTCAGAGGCACAGGGGTCTCTGGAATGTCCTGAGAACAAAGACGAGGTTGGGGACTTCATTAGGACAGCCAAATCTATACAAGTTGCCTGAGGAGACTGGCAAGCTCTGCTTGTCACGTGACAGCAGCTATGTTGAGAAGCACAGTCCTGTGACAGTCACTAAGAAACAGTACTGCAGCTGGCCTCAAGGGAGAGGTTTTAGGGCCGTCATTTGTGACAGAGAGATCCCTATGGCTTCTAGGCGCTGTTGTAGCTGCTGTGCCAGGAAGGTTTCTGTGTGCTGTGTGCCCACTGTTCAAACAGCATCTAGATTTTGATGGCTTTTCTACCAAGCCACATGGCTAAAGTGGACATTTTAATGTCTGAGTATCCAGGCATTTGGATGCTTTCCAGCAACTGTTTGGAGAGTGGAGGGAGTCAGTGCTACTTCCCAGGTCAAAAGGCAAGCAGAATAGGGGTTCACGTCTTGCAGTTCCCGAGAATCCCCAAGATAGCCAGTCACTCTGTCACATTATCCTGTGCGTGCCGTTCCCCCTGGCCCCGCTAGAAACAGGTACCGTATGCTGCTCTGATGTCTGCGGCTGCCCTGCAGTAAGTCTCTGGCAGTCATCTCCCTGGCCTTCAGCAGCACTGTGCCACGTGCCCAAGCCCACCTGTCAAAAAATAGCCCAGGCTCTCCTGGCAGGTGCCTCGTGCCTGGTGCGGTTTCCATCTCTGCATCACTCCGTGGGTTTACCTTGCCACGGCTTCCTGCCGGGTGAAGTCATCTAATTGTATGTCTGATTCATAACCTTGACTACAATGGGATTCTTACCCCTCCCACACAAACCATGCTTTGCCAAGTCTTCATGGCCTGGCATATGGAGCCACTATTGTTACTTGACGTTTACATGAACGGTTTGTTTTCCATTAAAAAGAAATGAGGTGGGGGGGGTATGGAGAGAAGAAGAGGGAGATAGATCTCAGCATGTGCCTGTGGTTTGTCTGGTCTCTGGGAGGCTGTGCGTGGGGAAGGGGAGCATCTCCTATTCACACCTCCGGGGCCTGAGCTCAGAGACAGTCCCCTGTGTCTGGATCTTCAGACAGGAGAAGGCAGCTTTCCGGGAGCTGATCGCACAGCTGGAGCTGGACCCCAAGTGCAAGGGCCTGCCCTTTTCCTCCTTCCTCATCTTGCCCTTCCAGAGGATCACGAGACTCAAGCTGCTGGTCCAGGTGTGACCCCCTAACAGTGCCCCGGGCTCTGCAGGCCTCCCCTGCCCAGGCCTTCGCTCCTTCCAGCTCCCTGCTGGTATTTTAGGGAATCTATTTATTAAACTTAGATCTTCCTAATCAACCAGGGTCCCCTGCTGCTTCTCACTGCCTCTGTGATTTGCTCTTGATGGGCCGGTGGCTTTGCATTGGCAGAGAGTATCTATCGGCCCTCGGGACCCCATCCTATGAGGCTCGAACTGTCCATTATCCTCCTGGGCCACGACATCCATCCCTGGCCTGGCTGAGGGTTCTGTGCCCTCGGTCCATTCGGTGCAGGGTTGTATGTGTTGCCTCCGTTAAAACTATGCTTAAGAGATGATGCTACTTCCAGGGAGGGAGAGGGAGGGGAAGTGTGAAGGGACGGGAGTAACAAAGTTCCATCCTGCCTTCAGAATATACTGAAGAGAGTAGAAGAAAGGTCTGACCGTGAAGGCACTGCCTTGGATGCCCACAAGGAGCTAGAGATGGTGAGTTGTTCCCTCCTATGTGGCCCAGGGACCATTTCCCCTCTAAACCACTGTCTCTAGTGGCATCCTCTATCACTGTGTCCTCTTGGCATTCCGTTTATTCTGAGATTGACTTCTGCAGTCCTGAAGAGTCACTGGGGCTGAAAAAAAATCACACCCAATGTGGCTTCATCAGCGCCTTCTCTAGACCACCCTACCCCTTTACTGCTCTCTCTGTTCATGTGCCCAGGGTTGTTGAAATAAGAGCGGCGGGGCTGCATCCCCAACACCCCGGCCGCTTGGCTAGCTTATGCCCGAAAGAACAACACACAAACTGTATTCATTTAACTGCTTGGCCCATGAACTCTAGCCCTTACAGGCTAATTCTCGCACCTGGACTAGCCCATTTCTAGTAATGCGTGTAAGCACCCCAAGGTGCGCTTACCGGGAAGATTCTAGCCTCCATCCATCGTGGATCTGAGCTTCATGCGTCTGCCTC
>NW_026068093.1:1953458-1986504 GCF_014885135.2 Alexandromys fortis | reverse complement strand
TCCCCAACACCCCGGCCGCTTGGCTAGCTTATGCCCGAAAGAACAACACACAAACTGTATTCATTTAACTGCTTGGCCCATGAACTCTAGCCCTTACAGGCTAATTCTCGCACCTGGACTAGCCCATTTCTAGTAATGCGTGTAAGCACCCCAAGGTGCGCTTACCGGGAAGATTCTAGCCTCCATCCATCGTGGATCTGAGCTTCATGCGTCTGCCTCAGAGTGCAGAGCTAGTGCGTGTACCTGGGAGGGCTGAGCATGGCATCTCTGCTCTCCGGGAGCAGAGCAGAGTCTGACCTCACTTCCTCTTCCGCCCAGCATCCTATTCTGTTTATTCCACCCACCTATGTTCTAAGCTATGAGGCCAAGCAGTTGGTTTATTACTTAACCAATGAAATCAACAGATTGATATATGACACTCCCACATCACAGGGTGGCTATGGAGGCACTTGCCTGGCACTCTTTACCAACATAGAACATGTAATCCCCATGCCTGCCACGGTCCATTGTGTCAAACCATCCTCCAGGATCCAGCATATATACTGGTGTAGACCCTGACCCAGAGCTCTGCTCAAGAGCATCACCCCATCCCTGGTCCTTGGAGAAGATTCCTTGGTAGGGATGGGTTGTGTGGGCATCCGCTGCTTTCTCTAGCTTTGGGTGCCCTTCAAGTGCTGTCCTGGATACTTGGCTCATATCAGTGAGGTCATATCCATATGAGGTCTTTCAGGAAATGAGCGTAAGCAAAATAAAGATAGCAAAGATGTCTGACTGCCCATACTCCCTGCCAACAGTGCTTTGGCCAGCACTCCTGAGCAGATGCCTGCATGTACATAGACATCCATACAGTTACATCACACACACACACACATGCACATACAAGCATACACGTATACATCCATACAGATACATCATACACACACAAGCATGCACGTATACATCCATACAGATATATCACACACACACGCACACACGCACACACACACACAAGCATGCGTGTATACATCCATACAGATACATCACACACACACACACACACACACAAGCATGCACAGACACACTGCCACCATGCTCTTTACAAAGAGATGCTGTGGGGCTGGAGAGATGGCTCAGTGGTTAAGAGTACTGCCTGCTCTTCCAAAGGTCCTGAGTTCAATTCCCAGCAACCACATGGTGGCTCACAACCATCTGTAATAAGGTCTGGTGCCCTCTTCTGGCCTGCAGACATACACACAAACCTAATATTGTATACATAATAAATAAATATTTTAAAAAAAAGAGAGATGCTGTGTCTAAAGTACAGCCTTTGCTCTTCAGTTGAGAACATGTTAATGATTTCAGAGCCCTCAGGTACACAGATATATTGTGCTTCGGTCATTGCTATTTCATGGACAATTTAAATTGACGGATTTTCTCTTCTAAGCAACACTACAAGGAACATCCTTGTAGTTGCTTGTTTGGGCTCTGCAGTTATTCACAATTACTGACCAAGCACCTGCAGCAGGTCAGGCTCTGCCCTAGACCCCGTGAGCCATTTAAGGCTCTGTTTCTGGAGATGGAGGCCCAGAAGTCTAGGGAATGGCAGCATTATTGTTTCCTGACTGTCTTCCAGGGAGGTAGAGAGCCTGTGCATCCCCAGTGGGTGAGAGGTCAGCCTGGAGGAGCCTTTCCTTTTCCAGTCCAGCCGAGAAGAAAGGCTACTTCCTCTTGGTCTGGAATGTTGGCTTTCTAGTCATCCTCCAGACCCCACAGGGTATCCCACTTGGTTCCGGACTGTGCTGAAGAAAGAACTGGAACCTATGAGGCTGATCAGTCAGTGTCAGCTCCTGGACGTAGCAGTCACCCATGGTAGCTGGAAATACTTGGCAGGCTGACCTGACGTGTCCTCCCTGTCCCAGGTGGTAAAGGCATGCAATGAGGGTGTCCGGAAGATGAGCCGCACCGAACAGATGATTAGCATCCAGAAGAAGATGGAGTTCAAGATCAAGGTAAGTCTGCAAGATCTGGGTCAGTCTGTGTCCAGCCATGATGGTCACACCCTACTCTGAAGCATAGGTGGTCCAGGCTGCACTCCACCACCCTCCCTAGTGGTGGGAGCCAATCATCATGTACTATCTGCCCATGTTTATCCTCTGAGAGCTATGGTGGAGGGCAGGGCACAGCTGCCTGCCTGTGTTGGCAGAGGTTTCTGTCCCACCCAGCCCCACAATAAACACACAGAAAATATATTATTTTCAATACAGTTTGACCAATGGCTTAAGCATATTGCTAGCTAGCTCTTATATCAAGAATTAACCCATTTCCATTATTTTATATTTTACCATGAGGCTCATAGCCTACCAGCAAGGTTCTGGCTGGTGGCTCACTTCTTTCTCCTCTGATGGCTCCATGGTGGCTCTCTGACTCTGCCTTCTTTCTCCCAGCATTCACTTTAGTTTTCCCTACCTAGCTCTATTTCTGCTAAGCCACTGGCTGAAACAGCTT
The DNA here is from genome assembly GCF_014885135.2 of Alexandromys fortis. Taxonomy (NCBI): domain Eukaryota; kingdom Metazoa; phylum Chordata; class Mammalia; order Rodentia; family Cricetidae; genus Alexandromys; species Alexandromys fortis. The sequence continues at coordinate 1,984,020 of NW_026068093.1, read as the reverse complement.
CATTACTCATTAGCCAATAAAAGCAACACAAATACAGAAGGACTTCTCACACCATTTCCCCTTTCTGTTTAAATAAAAAAGGAAGGTTTTAACTTTAACATAGCAAGATTACATATAAAAAAAACAGGTATCAAGCAAGAATTACAGTTACAATATTTATATCTACTTTATCTTTTATTATAACTAAGGAAAACTATAATTATAAGCATTCTTTGACTACATCAAAGACATCAGAAGGATATAATATTACCTAAGTAAAGAGGAAATGCATTGTAAGCAACTTCCAAAACTCTAGAAATAACAGTGACATCTTGCTGCCTGAACAGTCACCCAAAGTTCTTCTGTACTGTTGGGGTATCCATCTTCATCCTATAGGCCCAGAGTGTCTCTTCCATGAAGCAGGAAATTCCAAAGACATTTCTGCCTATATTTGCAGTTTGTCAGTCACTTTCTTCTGTGTTCTGCAGAATGTCTGGCAGACTCTTTCATGAAGCAGGAACTTTGGACTATCTCACCTTCTTTAAGCAGCTTCAGCAGTCATTTTTGTGGATTCTACAAGTCCAGTTCACACAGCATAACATCAAACAGTCCAGGCAAGAGCATTTTCTTGCCCAAATGGCTAACCAACTCCATAAGGAGCCTCTTCTATGACTATCTTCCTCTTGAAGTAGTAGAATGATGCTGCCAGGAGATGTGTCTCATTGTTATGAAAAGTCCTAAGTTCTTAAAATATTTTAAGTGCCATATTCTATAGTCTTTGAAAGGTTTGAAGAATGCCTATCCATATGAAATACAACTCTGTACATCTAGAAAACCTAACTAACATGACTATAAGCTTGACTCTTATAGATGACTATCTATTAACCTGTGTTTCTTAGTTATACATTACATTTTTTTTTTTTTTTGGTTTTTCGAGACAGGGTTTCTCTGTGGCTTTGGAGCCTGTCCTGGAACTAGCTCTGTAGGCCAGGCTGGTCTCGAACTCACAAAGATCCGCCTGCCTCTGCCTCCCGAGTGCTGGGATTAAAGGCGTGCTCCACCACCGCCCGGCTATACATTACATTTTTAAATGAACTGCACAAATACAATACCTCAATCAAGAACAGAAATATACATATAAAAAATTGACCTTAAATTTGTATCAATAAACCAAGAAACATACCAATGCAAATCTCTATAGCATATCCCCCTTTAAATGTAAAGAAATGTTTATAAACAATATTTGGGGATATGGGTGTAGTTCTCTCCAAACTGCTTCCTACTTTTTGTTGGGCAAAGTAATTTTGGAAGTGTTTATGGTGACCTTTTTGGGGGGGTCTTGGTCCATCAAGCACATTAGTCTGGGAGGATTCTACAGGTTCTCATCCTCTGTGGAAACAAAAGAAGAACCTCTTTTCCATAGCAACATATCCTTAGACTCAAATTTTGAAGTCAAGATACCATTATATTGGCTTATCTTCACAGCCCCCAGAATCAAATATCTCTCTGCAGTCAAAACATTCAAAGAAAACACAATAGTATACATAATCCAGACTCTCTGTGTATAGTCTATCTTTATGTGGCTTGTTTTTATTACTCTATTAATTTTTCAACAAGTTTATTATCTTTAGTCCTCTAATATATGGCTGTCTATACTCTTTTATATTTTTAAAATATTTATTTATTTATTATGTATACAGTATTCTGTCTACATGTATGCCTGAAGGCCAGACGAGGGCACCAGACCTCATTACAGATGGTTGTGAGCCACCATGTGGTTGCTGGGAATTGAACTCAGGACCTTTGGAAGAGCAGGCAATGCTCTTAACCGCTGAGCCATCTCTCCAGCCCTATACTCTTTTATATTACATTTACTGTCTCTTTACTATTTTTCTTCTCTCTCCCAAGCCTATGTACATTTTTTAAACAACTGTGTCTCATTTAGAGGTCTCTTATGTCTGAATCTGTCCTGTTGTGTATCTGAAATCCTTTTCTCTCCAGGAGTACCTCTTAAAATACTAACAACATGCCTGGCGGTGGTGGTGCACGCCTTTAATCCCAGCACTCGGGAGGCAGTGGCAGGCGGATCTCTGGGAGTTCGAGGCCAGTCTGGTCTACAACAGCTAGTTCCGCCACAGGAACCAAAAGCTACAGAGAAACCCTGTCTCGAAAAACCAAAAAAAAAAAAAATACCAACAACATTACTAGGACTAAGCTTTTGGATCTGCCCCATCTAACATGTTGAAAGTCCATTCATTGCCTCTGAGAGCCGTTCTCTCTGCCCCAGATCCAGGGCTAGGTCACAGCAGGTCTGTGTTGCCATTAAGGAAGTTATAGCACTCTGTTTACAAACCCCATTTAAATGCTCTGTAGCCGGACCTCCCTAAAGAATCAGAGTCATTTGTGCTGGCAAACCAGGAAAACACCATTTTGAAACTGCATGTTTTTTCTTCTGCTACTGCTGAATCAGGAAGACCTCTCTTAAGGAAGCTGTGGCATGCTGCCAGCCAGTGGGGGTGGGGGGATGCAGCTAAACTCTGTTTTGTGTGTGTGTGTCTAGAATTCCTTTCCAAGCTTTCTCGGGTTTTACATGGATGTAGTCAGCCATGTTGGTGTGCCAGTTTGTTGGCAGATGTTTCTGTCCCAACTGGTCCTGCAATGAACACACAGAAACTATATTATTTGTAATACTGTTTGACCAATAGCTTAAGCTAGCTCTTACATCAAGAATTAACCCATTTTCATTATTTTATATTTTACCATGAGGCTCGTGGACTACCAGCAAGGTTCCGGCTGGCCGCTCCATGGCAGCTCCCTGACTCTGCCGTCTTTCTCTCAGCATTCAGTTTAGTATTCCCTGCCTAGCTCTATTCTGCTAAGCCACTGGCTAAAACAGCTTCTTTATTCATTAACCAATAAGAGCAACACATATACAGAAGGACTTCCTACACCATGCCTGTGTAAATCTGACAGTTTTACCACAGAGGCAATCCTGAGCAGTCAGTGTGTGGAGATAGGGACTGTTCAAGGGATTCTCAGTGCTAAGAGATTTACAAGCTACTTCCTTTCTCTAGGTTTCTGGTGACTTGCATATTGACACATGGTGCCTACTGATGGCCTTGGAAGGCTATGTGTGTAGCTCAGGAGGACAACAGTTGTCTAGCATGAGCAAAAATAAAAGGGTCCCAGAGGTCAGAGGTCAAGGTTTGGGAGCTGAGCCTAGATGGAGGATGTGAAGGGTCTTCTGATACCTCTTAGGGTTATACTCGCTGGGATGACTGCAGAGTGCCCAGCTCCCATTCCTGAGAAAACTGTCTGCAGATGTGACCTCTTCAACCCATGGGCACCAATACATCCTTTCCTCTGTGAGCTTGACCTCTTAGACTACATCAAGCAAGCTGAGCTTAGTGGGATGATGCTCTCTCTGTGTGTGTCTCTCTCTGTCTCTCTGTCTCTGTCTCTGTCTCTCTCTCTGTCTCACACACACACACACAGGCATGCATGCACAAGTACACACAGACGCACACCAAAGCACAGGCATGAGCACAGGAGCTCAAATGTAAGTACACAGACAGCATAATACACAAAGAAGCACAGCACACATGCACAGCAGCACGTGCACAAATGTACATACACACACAAGGAATGCATGTGTTCAGAAGCTAATTTGCACCTGCTGCTCTTTTGCTGCCAGGACTCTGGCTAGTGGTGCCTAGTACAGTGACCCATGCGGCCCTTGTACACTGGATCCCAAAGCTTTGTTCTGGCTGTGGTGTTTGTAGGACCCTTGGGGGGGGTGCAAGGGTGATGCCACCTGACACCCCCTCCCTCCCAGTCAGTGCCCATCATCTCACACTCCCGGTGGCTGCTGAAGCAGGGCGAGCTGCAGCAGATGTCTGGCCCCAAGACCTCCCGCACCCTGCGGACCAAGAAGCTCTTCAGAGAAATTTACCTCTTCCTCTTCAACGACCTGCTGGTGATCTGCCGGCAGATCCCTGGGTGAGCTTGCCCCTGACGGGCACTGGAGAGGACCCATAGTGGGGCAGTGGATCTGGCTGGGTGAGCCTGCCCCTGACGGGCACTGGAGAGGACCCAACCTTGGTTTGGTCACGGAACAGGGTAGTGGGGCAGCGGTGAAGCAGTCTTTAGGGTCAAGTTTTCAAAGGTCTGCTCTGCTCCTGCCCAGCTTTGGGCCACAATGAAACATCCCTGAACCTCAGCTTCCTTCCTGCCAATGTGGAAAGCCGGCACTGTATCTAACACTGAGCTCAATAAAGTGGCCACTGCCTTGCCACACCCCAGGATGGGAGCTCTTCTAGGGAGCAGGGGACTGCCACGCTGGGATTCTTTGGATGGGGGTGGTAAGGAATGGCTAGGGCTATATGCTGGCTCTTCCAGCCAGCCAGAAGGTTTCTCTGAGACCAACCGTTTCACCCTGGCTCCTTTGCTCCCCAGAGACAAGTACCAGGTATTCGACTCAGCCCCAAGGGGCCTGCTGCGAGTAGAGGAACTGGAGGACCAGGGCCAAACATTGGCTAATGTGTTCATCTTGCGACTGCTGGAAAATGCAGATGACCGGGAGGCCACCTACATGTTGAAGGCATCCTCCCAGTGAGTATCCAGTGCTATGAGCCACACCCAGTGACTCGTAGGTCAGTCTTTCCCAGGTAAAACAGGCCTCCACACACTTCTGTAGGAGGCTTGTCTCTCAGTATTCAACACCCATCCTTCCCATGGAGACCCTGTATAAAGGGCTTTTGCAGGCTCTTTTTGTTGGGGTTTGGATGGCAGGGGATGGCTGTACGTTCCTGGCTTTGCCTGTGCCCAGAAGAGCAAGTCCATCTTGTCAAACGGGATGCTTACAGCTGATATGCCAGTGAGCCACTATCCCCCTCCTCCCCTTCTTGTTCACTCTCTGTGTGACCTCCAGTCCTTCACTTTCTCTGTCTGAGCGATCAGAGCAGCTGCTTTACAGTCCCAAGCCCTTGGGGGATACATAAGACAGTAGGAACTGCTTGGTGGACCACGGAGCCCCAGCTTTCTCTTGGACCTGCCCAGGTGGCCTCATCGCCATCCTCTGTGCTCAGCTGCCCCGAACCACACCCCACCAGGAATTGCTTCCTGCCCTGCTGAGACCCTGGGCCCTAGGTCACAGGATTGACTGACAGGAAGTGGTGATAACGCTCCTGGCTTTGCCACAGCAGAGAGACTTCACTGTAGCACATCTTTGAGAGCTAGCCTTGAGGACCTCGCAGATGGCGGCTCCTCACACTGTCGGGCTTCAAACCCCTAGCCTGGGAGGGATGTGTATGGGTTCCCTGTGCAGCTAACCGGACTGTCCTGGAGCCAGACTCAGAATGTCGCCGACCTGGGGGCCCAAGTGCACACGATAGGGAGGAGTTTGTTGGCTCTAAAGTTGGGGCACTGTCTGTCCCCTTCCTATGCAGGAGTGAGATGAAGCGCTGGATGACCTCACTGGCCCCTAACAGGAGGACCAAGTTCGTGTCCTTCACGTCCCGGCTGCTGGGTGAGTCCCTGACTTAGAAAGGGCTTTGGCTAAGACTCACTGGGCCTCAGCTCCAGGGTTCCTTGACTGCCTGGTACCAACCGGAAGCTTAGTGCCTGTGTATGCTGGCTGCCTCAGCTTCATTCGCATTAGATGGTTAAGGAAGAAATGGAAGTCCCTGAGTCTTAAGAGTCAGGTGGCAGAATATTGGACCCAAACTCCATTGTTCTTTTGGATTTTCCAGTTGTCTAAAACTCATAGAAGACCCAAGGGAGCATGAGCCTGGCTTGTGAAGAAAGTTACTGTCCCAGCCTGCTGGCCTGTCCTCACCCTAAGCTGATCACTGGGTCACACCTGAGAACAAGAGGTTCTTCCTGCCTTCTAGGCTGAGAACCCCATTATAGCTAGCGAATCCTTTCCTCCCTCTCCCCAGAATTCCTGGTAGTCTAATGAGGCCTCCCTAGGATGTGAGTTCTCCCTCCCAGACCTTTCTCACTGATGTGCTGTCCCGGGTCCTGTTTAAGACTGGACTTAGCCACCTGCTGCTAGCAGCGTTGTCCCCTGGGTCACTGCCTGTCGTCCTTGCTTGTCTGGATGTGGGGCAGGGTGGAACCTGTGATGGGGACACACCATACACTCTCCCATCCTGCAGACTGTCCCCAGGTCCAGTGTGTACACCCATACGTGGCCCAGCAGCCTGATGAGCTGACGTTGGAACTGGCAGACATCCTGAACATCCTGGAGAAGACAGAGGATGGTGAGGCTCCCAGGAGACCCTGGCAGGGGATGAAGGACTATAGCTTGGGTGTATTACCCGATGGCACAGTTGGCAGGTGGGCAGGCAGAGCCCAGCTTCCTTGCTGATGCTGGCACTACCCAGGACATCCTGCCTGAGCACTGGGCCCAGCATCCTTGGCTTTCCCCAGACTTTCTTCCATCCTGTGAGCTGCCGTGCTCCTTCCCTTCCAGCAGGCCTGGCAGGTGTTTCTCGGTCTCTCCCCAGCCTTGCCTATGGCCTCAGCCCTCCCCTAGGAGGGAGCTTAACCCTGACCTCAACCTCTTTGGTCACAAGCTTCTGGGGTCGCCTGAGACCACCAGGCTATGAATCCCTGTTCCTGCCCACCCTGTGGGTGGCAGGCAGGATTAGCTCCAAACAGAGTTTTCTTGTGGCCCCTGCCCATTTTAACCCCAAGTAACCAATGTAGTAATCCCCACTTTTGTATATGAAATGTTCTTGATCCAGATCCCAGGAGCATGTACCTGTAATTCCACCATTTGGGAGGCAGAGGCAGAAAAAAAATGCCTGAAATTTCATGAGTGGCCTGGCCACAGAGTGAGAACCGGATGTCATTACAACAGAGGCCATCAAAATACCTGAAGAGAACAAAGACCCCTTCCTATCTCCTCCTTTGTCCTGGGCCATGATTAGGAAACAAAGTGATCTCCACAGTATCCCTCTGGGGGTTCTAGGACCCTCCCTGCCTTTTCCCCAGCATAATCCACTGCCTCACACTCCTCCCAAGGTGGCCAGCAGAAGGCACACCTCTGACCCAGGTAGGGACAGGCTGTTTAGCAACAAGCCTGGCAAAAGACTTCTAGGAGAAAAGAGGCAACAGAGAAAATGTGAGGGCACTTGGAGACTCAGGGTATCCTCAAAGTTTATAACGGCTATCCTCATCCCCCGCCAGCAACCACTTGGCCCTCCAAGTGAGATTCTGAGAAAATATGCCCAGTGAGCGGGTGAGCTCGCTGCCCAGTGATCAGCTGTCTCCTACACTGGCCCCCTGGATGCCTCTGTTAGGGGTGGCCCTCCAGGTCTCCTCCTGTCCTGGTATGGGGCAGCCTCGGAACCCTCAGAAATAGGCTGCCACTCGTGGGAGAGCCTGACGCCTGGTTTTTCACATTCCATGTGTTTCCTAGGAGCAATCCGAGCTGAGGTGGGGTGCCCGGCCACTGCCCTGTGGCTCCATCTTTGCTTCCCAGACAGAGGGGAAGCCTAGTAAGGAAAGCCCGGCCTTGTCTCACCCTGACTCTGCTGCCTCCTCTGCAGGGTGGATCTTTGGCGAGCGCCTGCATGACCAGGAGAGAGGCTGGTTTCCCAGTTCCATGACAGAGGAGATCCTGAACCCCAAGATCCGCTCCCAGAACCTCAAGGAATGTTTCCGAGTACATAAGATGGAGGACCCTCAGCGCAGCCAGAATAAGGACCGCAGGAAGTTGGGCAGCCGGAATAGGCAATGAACCCCAGCTTAGGCACCAGCCTGAAGGAGGGGTGTAGGCAGGGGGGTGCAGACCCAGCAGAGAACCCCAAAAGATACAGAGGGTCTTAGGGAGGAAAAGTCAGTGCCTTCCCAGGCAGCAGGAGTGGCTTGGGCATGCACTGTCCCTACCTGCACTGTAGGGGGCACTAGCGTCCTGGTCACTCCCTTGCTTACACACTGGCGGCCATGGCTAAGTACTTAAGCAGATTTACACCACCACCTCTCCAGTTCTCTCCGAGCTAGAAGAGGGTAGGCATGTTCCGGAGACCTCTCAGCGCCTGGAGAGGCCCACGCAGGGGTTCCTGGCCCGAGGCAGGCAGGAGGTGACTACTGTCAGGTCCTCTGAACTGCACATGTCCTTCCCTCCTTTGAAAGAGTCCACCGGGCTCAGCAATGGGCCGCCCCTGCCTGAGGGAGCTTGTGAGCCGTGCTGAAGCTGCCCGCCCCTCCCTGCGCCTCTGCCAGCCTTTCTTGCACGGCCAAGCCCTGCCCTCAGCAGGCCTCCCAGAGCTTGGCTGAGGGTTCATGTCTCTGGCTCCTTGAAGGGCTAGATGTCTCTTGTGTCTCCTGGCCCCTGAAGGAGCCCAGGTGTTTTTTTGCAGAATGAATTGGTCACTGCATCCTTTATGGTCATGGTTTTGAGAAAAGCAAATATCATTTTTTTGGCTGCATTAAAAGAAGCATCCTGTATAAAGTAAGGGGTGGAGGCCTATTCTTTATCACCCCCATGCGCACAGCAATGAGGCATTTGGTTCTGGGTTGGGAGGGGGAAGCTGGTAGGAGAAACCTCTCCCGGAGGAGGGGCCCTGAAAACACTTCAAAGGGAACAGCTAACATCAGGTCTCAGAGTGAGAATGGTCTTGGGCCTCTGCTTTTGGCGAGACTCAAGAAAGGGCTCCCTGAGGGAATGGGAGACTCCTGCGACTGTATAAATACACACTTACAAGGCCACAGGGACCCTCAGGTATCAGTCAGCAGTGGCCATTAGGGGATCTGACCCCAGCCCTGGGATGCAGACTCCCTCCCTGGTCCAGACACTGACCTCAGATGTTCCCCTGTGCCTTCAGTGACAGCTGGTTCCCCGAGTGGCTGCACCTACCCAGGCCTGCATAGCCACCCCCACCCTGTTTTGTTCCAGAGTGTCTCCTCCAGTTCTGTCCCAGGAAAGTGTCCAGCGCACTGCGATTCCACCAGAGAGACGCTCTATTTCAAAACAGGCCTTTTGTTTGTTTAGTCTCTTGAGACTCTGTCCCAATATAGCCCAGATTGGCCTTAAAATTCATCGTCCCGCCTCAGCCTCCAAAGTATGGGCATTGCAGGCGTGTGCCACCATGCCAGACCCAGAGCAGGCCTTGAGTTTGAGCCACTGGACTTTGTAGTGTCTTCCCACCGATCGTGCACAGCTCTTGGTGATCTTGAGACCTCAGACTCCTGAGCATTCCTGGGAGGAGATGACCCCTTGCCAGGGTGCGACCAGAGGGCCACAGCTCCTACCCTGTCCTACCTGGCTGGCTCATCGCCACTCCCCTCCTCATTCTGTCCAGGAGTGCTCTCCAACTTCTGGGTCAGATGGAGAAAGAGGAACAGTCCCAGGGAGAACATATGTGAACCCCAGGCCCAGAAGAGTGTGTGGTTGGAAATGGGAACATTTGGAGCCTTGGGAGGAGGGGTGAAGACACAAGGATTGGGGTTCTGAATTAGGAGATGGCCCCTCCTGCCCGAGTCAAGGTTAAAAGCCTTTTCTACCCCACCCAATGTCAGTCCTCCACCATTTGCCAGTTGGTCTCAAGAAACAGGAGGAACCTGGGTCAAGCTCTCCAGCTCTGCTTCCCGGCCCCCAGTCTTGCCAGGCGGAAGCACAAAGGGCTAGGAGTTCTGTGGCCCTAAATCCCACCGCGAATGGTCCTTAGAGCGTGGACACCGGAGTTCCCCGCGCCCTGCGTGCACTCCCGGCACACACAACACATACGCGCTCACACACACACACGTTGCCACGCGTGCACATGTTCCCCGCTTGGAGTTTTCCACCCACGGCTCCAGGCACACGGCGCGGCCCAGCAACACGCCCCCGTCTGGTTCACATGCCGCTACACCTGCACGCGGAGGGGACAAAGGAGAGCACAGGTTGCAGAGTCGCCGCGGGCGGGCCTGCGCAGCTCTTTATTGGCTTCAAGAAGCAGAAAACTTTCTCAGCGCCACGACCACGAGTGCCAGCACTACGCAGGTGGCCAAAAGGGCGGCGATCACGATGGCTGCAATGGCGCCAGGCCCAAGTGATCCTGTAGAGAACAGAGGAACTTGTCACCTCAGAGGTCCAGCCAAAGCCTGACCCTTCCTGCTGTTCTTCCTCCCTCCCCTTCCTCTCATCCTCCTCCCTCCCCTCTCCCTGCCCAGCCCACACCCTACCTCCGTCTTGGTCCACCCCAGCAGGAGGGCTGTTGTCCTCTGGTCCTGGGGCAGAGGTGGGGAAAGGCGGGCCTGAGGCTGCGAATTCCTGGCTGTGGCTGGTGCTCTCCAAAGGACCTTCACCTGATGCCAATTCAATGGGCTCGTTCCACAGGGTGGGATTGGGCACCTGGGGACCCTCTGCTGCAAAGCCAAGGACAAGTAGTGGGACTCAGGTGGTTTGCTGGCAGGGATGTGACCCTCCCCACCAGAACAACTGAGAACTCATGCTTAGGGGTACACCAGCCCCTACATTCCATAGGGTGGGGCACCTGGCTAGGAAATTCACTCCTAAATTTGAGAGACCACCCACATGTGACCCAGAACACCCACTGAGCTAATGCTCACAGGAGGTCAGACTTATTGGGGCAGAGAGACAGGGGCAGTTGCAAAAAGGGGATTCCTCTGTCCCTCAGGGCAGACACGGCTCAGTCTTCACCTGGGGCAAAAGCTGTGAGTCAAGGACCTTTGAGGGTGCCACTACTGAAGGAAAGACCAGGAGAAGCCCACCTAAGCCACAGCCTCAGATCAGGAGACCAACCGTAGGCATCTAACAGCCCCTCCCTCAACCCAAGACATCACTGTCTACAGGAAGGAGGGCTGATGAAGAGAAGGTGGCCAGCTAAAGGAGGTTCTCACACTAAGTCAGTCTCAGTCAGAGCATGGGTCCCTGAGTGGCCTTTTCACCAAGAGTCCTCTGCTGGGAGTCAGCATGGTTTGGGGGCACCCAAGGGATCCCAGAGGGAAGGAAGGAGACAGGAAACACAGGATTGTGGGAGTCAAGGGATGTTTCCACCTGACACAGCCCTCCCTCTCCCTAACACTCACCACTGTAAAGAGCACTGCCTCCTCCCCCAGACAGAAGTTCAAGACCAGGCTGGTCAAAAGCTCTGAGGTTTCCTCCTTGGCCTGTCCCCCAGCATCTCAGCTGGTCCCTGGCCCTGCCTTGATCTCAGCTGGGAAGGCAAGTGATCCAGGAACACTCAGTCCCCAAACAGGTCCCTCACACAGGCCCAGAGGATCTCATTCTATTAATTCTAGCTGCTTAGAGGGCCAAGACTTGGGTTGCAAGGAGAGAGCCAGGGCGGGGTGGTCCTGAGCTAGGGCAGGCTGGCGATGGCCGTGTCATCTGACAGAACTCCAGTAAAGCTGCACCTCTGTTACCAGCCCAGCCACAACCTGCAGGTCCCTGAGACTCCTTTGAGCCAAGGGTTCCATCTTTGGGTGATTCCCCCATCCCCGTGGACAAGCTCAGGATAGGGACTGCTCAGGGTAGACCCAAGGGACTGTGTGTTTCTGCCCATGGTGCCCACCCGGGGCAAACAGAACACACAGCCAAAGCCTGACTCCAGTCAGCCTCAAAATAACCAAGTCCTCCAAACCGCCAAGGTCTGGGAATGAGAAGGATCTGTGGCCAGGACAAGGGAGGAGTCAGATGCCCTGTCAGACTCCCAGGAAGGCTGGTAAGGACCATGCCAGGGTTCCTGTGCTAGTTTGATGCCACATTCTGGTTGGGAAAGAGAGTGTCTTTGTTCTTAACTGAACGACTCAGGATAAATGATGTCGGCTTTGGACTGCTTCTGCATCTGGGGTCAAAGAGGAGTGTGGTAGACACTGGTAACTGGTAACTAGGTGAAGGAGCAGTGTAGCAGACACTGGTAACTGGTAACTGGTAACTGGTGGAGGAGCAGCGTGGCAGATGTTGGTAAAGGCTGTGTTGGGGTTCCGTAGATAATTTTACAACTTTTTTTTTTTTTTTTGGTAAACTTGGAATCTTGTAGGAATCTTTTTACTATAAGATTTTGGCAGACCCCTGACTCCCTAGGTTCTACCCTGAAACCTCTCACAAGTCTGGGCCAAACTTGAGACTCAACTTGGAGTAAGGAGTTCTGTCATGCAAAAGGCCTCCGAAGACTGCTTCCCTCTCATAGAGTTCAGGTCTCCGCCCAGACCAGCACCCCAATAACCATGAAGAGCCCTCTGTGAAGAGGGCAAAGTGACCTGGTCAGAGAAGGCAGTGTTTACGGCCTGAAAGCCCTCTTGAAAGGCCTCAAGCAGTCTAGCCTCAGGCTCCCAGGGCTGGACAGAGAAAAGCCCTGAGTGTGCCTGCCCTACGGCCCTGAGGTCTGGGCTGTGTAGACTGACAGTCTGCCCTCAGACTCCTCAGGACACACCCCAAACAGCCAGGCGGGCCTCTCCCTCTCCCATCTCTCCTGGCCAAAGCTCACCACCAATGCCAGGAAAGCCGCCCAAGGATTGTGAGTTTCAATCAGGCCGAGTTTGCCTAAGCGGTGCCTGTTGCCTGGCCAGGGACTGCGCTTGCCCCAACCCACCAAAGAAGGAGATGCTTCTATGGGCCATAGCCCAGGCCTTATCTTGTTTTCCTACACACTCCATGTTCCCCAGACTTGGAACAGTAAGGGAGAGCAACACGCTGGCTCCCTCCGAGTCCTCCGGGGAAGTTATGGGTCAGTGTGCCAGCAGGAGAGGGGCAACGATGAGAAGAAGGGGGGGTGGGGTGGTCCTGGGCCCCTGGAACAGGATGTGGAGGGAGTAGGCTGAGTGACAGCAAGTGAGGCTAAGGAAGGGAGACAAGGCAGGAGACTCCTGAGAAGGGTCTGTCCATCTACCATAGAAGAGTGAGCAATGCCACCGGACTTTCCGTTCTGGCAGAGGGGACACGGTGTCAGCGCCACAAGCTTGGACACCTCAGGCTGTCCCCTAGCCCCACCACCCCAAGCTGCTCTACCTTTCGGTAAATAAAGTTTGTTCAACGGTTAGTCTGACCACAGGCCCTGAGGCCAGGCGCCCGTGCTCACAGACGGCCTTTGTGCAGCCATGAAGAGCCTTTTCATCCTCACTCTGGCCTCCTGCCTGCTCAACCTGGCCTGCTCCTCTACCTTAGTGGCTATGGCCACCGGCTGAGGCAGGGAGGGTGGCAGGCTGGCCTGGGCCTCAACCCCAGGACGACGCCATCTCTTTCCTGATCCAGGACTACAGCCCATGAGAGTCGGGCTGTGGACCTTGTACATTACCTGCTCAGACCTGTGGGTCTAGGGCTCCTATCTCCCCGCTGCCAGAACAGTCAGAACCCCAAGACTCAATTGGCGTTCCCATGCTTGCTGCGGGCTTGCCTGTATTTGGAGGTGGGCACCCGTGGAAGGAAGAGGGAGGTGAGGTCAGGTGAGGTCCTGACTATTCCCAAAGCTCTGTGGGAGAAGAAAACCCACCTACCAAAGTTGTGTGAGCACCACCTGACGGGGGCTCTGGCTAGAAGTGTGAGCTGGAAGAGGCAGCAGGAACCTGGGCAGGAGCCACTAGGAAGGCTTGAGCTGCAGGGCTTTGCCAAGCAACTGCCTCACTGTGGCAGGAAGCTGCATGGGTCTCAGCCCTGGGTCCGAGGTGATGGAAAATGCCTCCTAGCACTGTAAGTCACATCTCCTAACATCAGGGGTATCTCAGGCTACATCCCTGGGCACTGCTCCCACTCCCTAAAAAACTAGGTGTATCCTAATCGGTAAGAAGAGATGGCTCTCCCTAAGATCCCTTTGGGCTTAGCTGAGGGGCTGGGAACCCTGTTCAAACTCTGAAGACAGATTGTTGACTGGGCGCTTGGCCACCCTGAGAGTCCTGCACATCAGACTTAGTGAGGTCTCACCATGCCCCTGTGAGGGAGGCAGTGGAGTGAGGGTTACCCCCTGCAGGTAGAGAAAGGGCCAGGAGAGCTATGAGACCAGCAGGCCTTAAGCTGCTTCCTGGGGTGTCGAGGAGGAGAGAAAGGCCCCCAGACCACCATCACCTGTGCTTCCTGGAGTGTGGCTGGGAGTCCCCAGGCCCTGCTTTCATAACGGAGGTGACTGCTCTCCTTCAGAGATTCGCAAACACCCCTGAAGTTCAGGCGGCAATGTTGGGAGACAGTTGCGGAACTCAGAGGCAGGCTGCCTGTCCACCGACTACTGAACCACTGCAGACAATTTATTCCCATGTAGAGCCAAGCCTACCTGTGCCTATGTCCCTGCTCTGAAGGTGACCTGGAACAGCCCTGCCAATGCGGCCTCTCTCGTCAGACTCCCGATGCAGCCATCTGGGTCTCCATGCACTGCCTTCACTGTGCTGTAAAGGACTCTGAGAGCTATTTACCTCTATGGGAACAGAACCTAGGTCGTAAGCCAGCATGGAAGGGTTTGCAGGTTTTAAAGGAATTCCAAGTCGCTAGGTTTTCTGCTCAGCATCCGGGGTTCTGGCCTCTTAGCCCTTTGCCCTCTGTCTGATGAGCCCTCCTGCCCCCCAGATCCAGAAACCTCCAGCTGTCCTAGTGACAAAATACCCCCCAGAACTCCAGACAACTGAATGTCCTCGACTCCGATACCCTGGTCGCCCTCCTAAGTCAATGTCACCCCTCCCGGCTGCTCACAGGTCCCTGACACATCATCTTATTCCGCTTCTACCAGTCAGCATTGTGGGGACCCCCCTCACCCCCAGAATCGGGCATCCCGCCTCTTGTGAGAGGCTTGTGCTCTGTAGATACTGCAGAATCTATCCCCACTGGTAAATGCTGGCCCTGAGAAGTTGGTGGCAGCAGAGCCAACAGCCCGCGCCCCTTACCTGTGAGCACCGCAGGGGCTAGGACCCCAGAGATGAGCAGCAGCGCCATGTGCAGGGTCAGACAAGATGCCATCCTGGCAGTGAGTGAGCAGTGTGTGGGACACAGAGGACTAAGCGGCTGGGCTCGGGCAGCGGGGAAAGGAGCTTCAAAGAGCTGGGAAGGGTTTTCATCAATGCAAACTCTGTCCTCCTGGGACAGCGTGCCCGCCCCCCACACATGCAAGCACACGCGCGCATGCACACACACACACACACACACACACACACACACACACACACGAGAGAGAGAGAGAGAGAGAGAGAGAGNAGAGAGAGAGAGAGAGAGAGAGAGAGAGAGAGAGAGAGAGAGAGAGAGAGAGAGAGAAGGAGGTAGAGAGAGAGGGAGAGAGTTTAAAGCTCAGCAGACCTGCAGTCCTGAATGAGCAAACAGCCCCACCCTGGAAAGGAATGGAGAAAATTGTTTTTTATTTCTCTTTACCTCTCTTTTTCTCTCTTCTACCTTTCCTCTGGCTCTGCCCCGTCCCCTTTCTTTCTCTTCTGTCTAACACACACACACACACACACCATCCGCATGTATGGTCACTGGAAGTGTGAACTATCTAGGTTTCCAAGACAGAAACCTCACCCAGGGACCCTGAGCAGGACCACTGCCTTGGGGTCTCTGTGCCCAGGGCTCTTGAGTGGTCCAGCAGCCTGCAAGGGAGACTCGGCTCCGTCGCCTCCCCGTTGAGTTCTCAGCTGACTCTGGAGAAGTTGTTAAAGCTCTGTCAGGCAGCTGCCGAGCCTCCACTCACGACCAAGCACACTGGCCTCCACGGCCTCTGCCCACGCCCATAGATGGACTTCCAGCCCTCTTGCCTTTCAGGCTTGCTTACCATGAAAGTCCCCAAAGTCTCTTTCCCCTGTGCCCACTCCCAAGTCCCCACGGCCCTGCTAATTCTAATTCATACATCCCCAAACAAAAAGCCAGATTAAGGGCTTCCCCTAGCCAGGCTTCCCTCCACTCTCCTGCTCCCTCGCTGTGTTTCAGCTCCGTGACACCAGACTGGATACTGCCCGCTCCTTGGCCAGAAGGTAGTGCCTACACTTCGCAGTCTGCACCTCATTCCCCTCAGGTCTCGGCTTGGTCAGTCAGCCCCCGTCCTTTCATCGTATCTCTATCTCTTCGAATTTCTTCGTAGCACTTCAATATTTATGAATATTCATGTTTCTCGTCCTTCTGTGTCCGTTTTCTGAGGAAAGTTGTTTATACTAGGTTTGTCAATCAACCGTTTGTCACTGTGACCAAACACCCGAGGGAGGAAGCTGTTGAGAGGGAGCACAGGCTTACGCTGGCTCATGGTATCGGGGGTTATGGTCCTGATCAGCCTGCCCCATTGCTGTGAGCCTACGAAGAGCTGGTGACAGTGACAGAGGAGGCTGCTGCTCTCATAACAGAGGACAAAAAGAGGGTCTGGGGACAAGACAGCCTTCGGAAGGCATGCCCTGAGGCCTGCTTCTTCCAACCAGTTTGTGCTTCCTTCAGCTGTGAACCCATCAATGATCCACTCTATTGATGAGGTCACCATTCTCATAACCCAGCCACCTATCATCAAAGGTGCCACCAGCTGGGGGCTAAGTCTTCAACTTTAAGGTGACACTTCATATCCAAATGATAAAAGATGTGCATAAATCTTGTTTACAGGTTGAGGAGCTTTTGCATTATGTAGACATGTATAAACTCGACCCCTCCCAACCAAAACCATGCTCAGCATGCCAACAGGGCTCTCTGAGCCCCTCCCCAGCCAGTAAGTACCCTAGCGATTCACTTCATACATGAAGTTTCTCTGCGGTGTCATTCACCCACCCTGCTGAGAGAGCACTGGTGTAAGCGTGTGTCTTCGTGGACATCCATAGTGATCAGGGCTGTTTCCTGATTGGGGCTTTTCTGAATACAGATTCCATGTTCTTGCCCATCCTCCTTTGTGGATGTCAGTATCTCTTGGTTACGGGTCTGAAGATGAACTGCCTGGGTCCGAATGCAGGCAACGTGCTCTGGTTTGCACTCTCTGCAAGTTTGAGTTTCCAGTTGCTTTGTTTCCTCAAGGGTACTTAACTGTTGCCAGACTTTAAAAACTCTTTTTGTATGTATATGTGGTATATGCATATGTATGCATGTTCACATGTATTTGGGCGCACATGCTCTTGTGCTCGTGCATGTGGAAGTCAGAGGTTGACATCAGGTGTCTTTCTCAATCACTTGTCACATCATTTAACAAGGCAGGGTCGCACTGAACCCCAAGCTTGCTGATCAAACTGCTTCATTCAGCTTGCTCCAGGGATGCCCCCTAAGTTCTGGGATTGCAGTCGAGATATCCTGCTCACCCTGGCTTTCATGGGGGTGCTGGGGCTCCAACTCTGGTCCTCATGCTGGGTGGCAAGCTCTTTATCCACTGTGCCACCCCCAGCTTTGACATTTTATTAGTACTCACCTAGGTAATTATGTGTTATTTACCTCCCGTGACGTGACGAGTAAATCAGATATGTCTGCTTGGACTTGGTTGTTTTGTCTTTTTGCTTATTTATTTCTGTATCTAATACTTTTAAAAAGTTATTTTTAGGCCGGGCGGTGGTGATGCACGCCTTTAATCCCAGGACTTGGGAGGCAGAGGCAGTGAGTTCGAGGCCAGCCTGATCTACAAGAGCTAGTTCCAGAACAGGAACCAAAAGCTACCGAGAAACCCTATCTCGAAAATCAAAAAAAAAAAAATAAAATAAAATAGTTATTTTTAGGGTGTTTTTGTACCTTCCAGATAAAAATCTTCTGTCATATATATTGGACAGTTCTTTCAGATGAAGTGTACACTGGCTCCCCCAACCCCACCATTTCTTTCCCCATGACTATAAGCCCCAGCTCGTTTTTGTAAAAGAATTTCATTAAACTTTATGTGTACAAGTGTGTTTTGCCTGCATGTACGTCTGTGCACCCCATGCAAGCCTGATGTTCAGGGAGGCCAGAAGAGAGCATCAGATTCCCCAGAACTGGAGTTACAAATTACTGTGAAGCACCAAGTAGGTATCAGGAACTGAATCCTGGTTCGCTGGAAGGGGAGTAAGTGTCCATTAACACTGAGCCACATTTCCAGCTTCATTGGAAACTGATTTTATTCCCTAGTGACTCCCAGAGACCAGCCAGTGCCATGTTTCATCCAGCAGGAACTTGGCATGTGGATGTGAACTTTCTGTCAAGTTCATCTGTGGGAAAGCCGCACTGGTGGGAGACGAGGGTGGGAGCAAAGGCTCCGCTTCAGACTTCTGACAGTGTATTGTGTGACAACACTGATGGTGGCGGCTGTATGTACAGCCACAGGAGGCAGATGTCAGGCTCCCTGATCCCTGCTGGATAGTTGTGATGCCAGGGGTATGTTACTCTTCTCAGTGCTGTGATAAAATGCCTAAAAGAAGCAGTTTCCAGGAAGGAAGATTTTAGCTCACAGTTTGAGGAGACACAGTCCATCATGGGGAAAGGCGTGGTCACAGATATTTCGTGTGGGTAGAAGTTGCTTGCTTGCATCTAGATCAGAAGCAGAGACAGGGCAGGAAGCAGGGCTGGGCTACATACCACAAGCCCCACCTCCCCTGAAATGGATCTTAAATGTCAACATAGCATACTTGTAGCTGAACCTTTTCTGCTTGGGATACCTACAGACTCTAACCAAAATAGACATCTGGGATGTCCCAGGAAAGAGACACCCAGAGGTCTATTTTTGGCTGTATTTGCTTGTCCTTTGACCTCCAGTGCAGTGAAGACCTCATTGCCAGTGGAAGTGAGATATTGGTGATATGGCAT
The DNA here is from genome assembly GCF_014885135.2 of Alexandromys fortis. Lineage (NCBI taxonomy): Eukaryota > Metazoa > Chordata > Mammalia > Rodentia > Cricetidae > Alexandromys > Alexandromys fortis. Next base: position 1,965,395 of record NW_026068093.1, on the reverse strand, counting down.
GGCATATCATACGTAGACTTATAGTTCATTTATTATAAAGTACTATTGAGGATAAGGTTTATGGAGAGAGAGGAGAGAGAGAGAAGACAAGATCTTGCTATACATACAAGGTTGGCCTCAAACTCATGGCAATCCCCCTGCCTCATCCAAGTGCTGGGATTACAGACTTGAGCCACTACACCCACTGAAGACAATTTAAAGGCCAGTTGTATACATTCATGGTGGCATGATCAGGACAATGCCATGAACTGAATGCTCACAGAAAGTGATAAGCTCGGGACTTACTTTCAAGGCCAAGCAGACAACTAGAGAGTTGATACAAGAATCTCTTATTTCTCATAGTTTCCTTGACTGCAAATCAGGCCCAAAATCTAGTTGGGCAGATTGCAGGATGGTCAAATTAGATTACAGCCTTGTCAGTTCTCATAGGTGACCAACCTTTAAACCACTGAGACCTTGAGAGTTGAGTGGGGATACTAGGGCAGAACAGACAAATCTAAGAGTGTCCCACCAAGTGTGCAGGCCTCCCTGGCAGTGGTAGCAACCTATTCTTGTTTACACTACCACCTCATCTGCTAAATTCCCTCTCAAGAGGATGCCCTGGTAACTCATTCTCTCCCTGTCCACATGAGCCAGATGCCAGCATTCCCAGAGGACAAGCCCGGAGCCTGACTCAGAGTCGAGGACAAACCTCTACTATTAATGTACACTAGCGACAAAAACAAAGTACTTTGCTGCTTTTATTACTAGAAAAGAGTTTGCTGCTTTTATTACTAGAAACCTGGAGGTGTCAGAGTTCTCAGATGGTAGAGTGGACAGGATGTGGCTAGGACTAGGGTCAGTAACATGTACTGATGGGGTGCTTAGGGAAATTCAGAAGCCAGGGCACCAATAGTTGCTCCAACAGTCTAGTTCATTCTAGGCCAGAGGCATTGAAAATGAGAAGACAATAGATGCCATAGACTTAGCAATGTGTGAGGGTTAATGTTGATTGTCACCTAGACAGGATGCAGAGTCAGAAGACAAGCCTGAGGGCACGCCTGTAAGGAATCCAGAGTAGGTTAACTGAAGGATGAAGATCTACCCTGCCAGATAAACACAAAGGAGAGGGAGGAGTGTTGTCAGTCAACTCTCCCTGCTTCCTGACTCTAGAGGCAATGTGACAAGAACATGCTATGTCTTCCTGGCCATGGCGAGCTCGAACGGTGAGCAAAATAAAGTCCTTTCTCCCGTAAGTTGGTTCTGCCATAGCATTTCATCACAGCAGAAGTGAATCAGTTCTGAGAAATGGGGCTATCACTCTGAGAAACTTGACTGTGTAGGTCTTCAGCCTTTGGAACTGGCTTGCAGGACCATTGAGTATTTAGGACTTAGGGTTTGAAGAGCCCTCAAATGCTGTAAGCATTTAACCGCCCGTTAGATATGCTTACAAATCTATGTGAGTGCTGGAAGGAAAACCGACCGAGCTCCCTCCGTGAGAGTCTATTCTGGTCTCATTCCATTTGGCCAGGAGCAAGAGCCTACAGAGCTTGTTGATCAAGCTGAATTTGGACCCCCAGGGTCTCCCGTTCTCATCTGATTTGGGGCGCTTTGTTGGTGAGGCAAATGGGTCAAGTGTCCTATCTTTCAGTGAGGCTGACCTGGACTCCATTTCAGAGCATGACTGCTACTGTGATACTTCTCCAAATCCACTTGCCTCCGCACTGAGCCACCTAGATGGCATCCCCACACTAGTCCCATAGCAGTGCACATCCATCACTGTCCCTGAGAGTCCTGCCCTGCTAAGGTGCACATCTAGACACTAACACCTTCAACATCTAGTGATCTCACTGTGTCCACATTCCAAACTGGACCCCTCAGTATATTTAACACAACCCTCTGGAGATGTCTGGGCCTAGGTCTCAGAATTCTGGATCGATAAGATTTTGATTGAGTATCATGAGCTATTGACTCACCTTCTCCCATGGTCACACCTGCTCCCGAGTCCCAGATGGTCACATCCATGAAGGTGTGGCTAACCAGGATAAGATAGAAGCAAAACTGGGGCTAGGAAACTGCTTCCTGTGGCTGTTCCAGCAGCTGAACTGCTTTAGCTGAGTCTAGCCCCACATTTGCCCTCCACGATAGAAGCCAACACCCACCTCCTCATCCTACCTTTACAAGGGAGCTGCCATGTATCACTAGCCTGTAGATTAGAAAGGGACCCTCTGCTAGGCTGGAGCATAACTGTTCTCCTCTGAGATAGGCTCTATACCTCTCTGAACAGACTAAAGTCACTCATTCATTTTCACACTCTCCCCAACCTCCCACCTACAACTGCTACTCACTTTGGAGTTATTTCTGTTAAGTACAGCGATACACCACTTAATATTAAGATATCATCTGAAATACTCATCATTGGGCAACTTTATCACTGGACAAGTACCAGAGAGTATGCAATATGATGGCTACCACATCACTCGTCTGTTTGATCTTACAGGACTACAGTCCTGTGAAGACCAAAGCATTGTCAGGGAGCAAGAGTCTATTGACCTCAAGTTGCAAAGTTGTCTTTCACAGGGGCACAGATTATCAATTACAAAACTACTATGGCATATCATTAGCGAACAACTGAGGATATATAACTGACTCTCAACAATACTGAAGTCAGGGGTACTGACACTTGTTTCCCCCAAACATAACTACTAATAGCCTGCTGTGATCTGAAACTGAACTGGTAACAATCCAGAAGCATATTTTTATGTGTATTATAGCTAGTAGAAAAATCAAGAGGACCATGAGAGATCATTTTACTGGGATCTGCAACTGACTAAAGAGGTAACTGTCCCGTAAGGATGATTTGTGTCACACAGTACCTTTTTTCCCACTTCAAGACAGGGTTTCTTTCCAGTCTTGGCTGTCCTGCAACTCACTCTGTAGACCAGGCTAGCCTCTGATATCTGCCTGCCTCTGCCTCCCGAGAGCCCAGACACATAGTGCTTCTAATGGATGTTCCCAGCACTTTAGCTTGTTGTAAGCAATGTGGTTACCACATTGGCACCTCTTGTGAATTTAAACCCCAAACAATGGGCGCCAAATGTAGTATGAATAATAAAAATTGGGGTTCAAGCTGAAGATTTGAAAAGCAAAACGGCCAACCACGAGACACCTTTTACCTCTACCAAATCTTCAGGCCGAAAGGGCGAGATCCTGTCTCCATGAATCCACAGCCTCCACATTCCAATGAGTTCCTGTCTCTTCCCCTTTATAGTCCCCTCTCTGCCCAGCCACATAACTCCTATCTCCACTTCCCTAGTGCCGGGATTAAAGCCTTATGATCTCAAATGCTAGGATCACCTTTGTATGAGCTGTTTCTCTTAGACAGATTCAATCTTGTGTAGCCCAGGGTGGCACTGAACTCACAGAAATCCTTCTGTCTCAGTCTCCTGAGTCCTGAGATTAAAGGTGTGTGCCACCACTCCCTGGCCTGTGTGGTTAACTAGTGTGGCTGTTTTATGCTCTGATCTTCAGGAAAGCTTTATTAAACACAAATAATATATCACTATATGGATCTCTCCCTACCAGTTGTGAGGCTTGCTGGGGTTCTAGTTCTATTTCAAGTTTCCCAGATGACTCTACCCCCCAAACAATCTGACAGGTGAGGACACTGAGCTCCAAATCAAGAATGGTTAATGAGGCTAATGCTGACATGGAGCCTTCTGGAAGCCGTGCCACACTGCTTTGGAGACTTCCCGGCAGGAGAAACTGGTTTCACTGACACAGTCATGGCTGAAATTCCCATTGAACAGGCTTTAGGCTTTCTTCGTAACTTAACATGACAAAAAGCTATATCTGATCACCATTCCTAGGGAAACAAACATCTGAGCATGAGTATTACTTATCTGGCTGCTTTAAGGGTCTCTGACAGTAATCCAGGATTCCAAGCAAGTACTGCAGTCTCAGAGACAAGTCAGGAAGAAATGGTTAATAAGAGGTTAATGCTATAATGGAACCTTCTGGAAGCCATGCTACATTTCCCTGCATCAACTTAAAGACATATAAAATAGTGGTTACCCCTTACCCAAGCCTGTCAATTGTAAAATGGCCTGTAGACCATGTTTTCTCAACTTGATATAAGCCTGAATCATTTGGAAAGATAAAATGAGATTGAGAAAATGACTGCATCAGACTGGCCCAGAGGCAAGTCTATACATGGTATGTGCTGTTTATGTGTATACATCAGTCACACCATACGTAAATAAAAAGGTTCCACTAAAAATTTAGAGGATGGCAAGATACCTCAGCTGAGTTGAGGCACCTGTGGCAAGCCTTGAGGACCAGAGTATCTGACTTCCACACATGTACAGTGGCAGACACATGTACACACAAGTCCATTGGTTTTAAAAATTGAAAGACAGAAGCCTCATGATCCAGAAATTTAAAGCACAAACCCCCACCCCAACATAACATGAAAACAGTCCTTGAGGAAACAGATAAACTCACTTTATGCTAGTCTCTCCCAAAGTGACTATATAATCTTTGGCAATGTGGCCTTGCCACTCTTTCCATCAAAGTGGGTGGGACAGAGGCCATGCTCCTGCTCCTGGAATGAAATATAGTAGCACAGCAGGCAACCCAAGTAGAGGGTGACCTACCCTCACCTGCCAAGTACACTCCCCTACACTATAGCCAATGTTAACAGCTTCTGCAACTATCAGATGAGGTCTAACCTGCTGCCACCAACTGACAGCTACTTGAGAGCCAACCCAGAAATGTCTACCTCATTAAGACGTCATGAAGCAGCCCCATCTGACATCTGAAGTCATGAGACTACATAATGACCCCTTCCCTAATGCACAACCAGATAATTACAACTCTCAGCCAGCATAATGAGGTACCTGTTATAAGACAATCTGCTGACATTTTTTCTATAGAGCAACAGTGACCAGAACAGGACCTACCTTGAGGACATTCTCAATTCTGATTTACAGGAGTTGGATAAGTTCAGGAAGGAAATTTTGAGGGTCTGTGGTTCAAAGGCAGCCTCCAGTCTACAACTCAGCACAAAGAAAGACTTACCACATTCATCTGGTAAACAAAGACCCCAGTCAGCAGTCCATCCCTGGCAGAAGGCCCCAGCTGCCTTCTCATTGCCAGTGCCTTGGTCTATGCCACCAAGAGCAAGAGTTTCAGGCCAAGCTCAGTCTCAAGAGAGGTGAGTACAAGAGAGACCACAACCACATTTTATTTAAGTTCTTTTTTATTTTCCTCCAAACTGGCAAAAGTTCCGAGGGAGCTTAAAGTTTTGTAAACATTTTAACTATCCCTCTTCCCCACCCCCCTTTTGAATTTACAAAGCAAAGGAGAACAGGAGTCTTACTTTTTAATGGTCCTCCATCTCCTTATGCTATTTGATCCAAAAACTATTTACAAGTTTGTAGCAGTCTCTGTATAGTTATTGTACACGTTTAGGAGGGAGAGAGGCAAGAAGGGATAGGGAGAATGATGATCCAAAATCATAAAAAATAGAAACCAAATATATCCTCCAAAACCAAACTGCTCTCAGAGCGACTCCAGCCTTCTCCCGGCACTGATGATGAGAGAGTAGGTGCTTCCCCTATAAGCTGCCTACCACAGCACCTCTTGCACAGGCACAGCAGGCCCACAGCTCCCGCGATGTATGACTGACCATCCCAGGTGATGTTCTACAGGCGTTTGGTGCAGACAGTCAGTTTGCTTATAAACAGAGCTTGAGTACAATTCTACTGGACGTGAATGGGTAGGAGCAGATCTCTTGCTCTGTTCTTGCCCATGCCCTCCATCCCACTGCATCCTCCTGCATAGTGGTTTCCATGGATGAAGATCTTAAAGATGGTCAGGTTTGTACATTCTCTTCTTAGAAAAGGCAAACAACTTGCCATCCCAGAATCTTTACATAGAACCTTTCAGGGCCACGACAAAACACACATGGTGCTCTGAGGAACAAGTGAAATTCCCAACTTTTATCAGAAGCCAAAAGTTTATCCCTATCCAAGTTGAAATTACATAAATTCATACATATGGTAAAGGTGCCTCTTAAACGAGACAAATTTTCACAGAAGGGCCCAAAATAAACTGGTCCTAGTCCTTTGAAGTAAAAATATTTATGGGGGGGGGTGTTAATCAGTTTTATATGAAAAGAAAATTAGAAGTCCCTGTCCCAGGCCATAGGGTTTCCTTCGTCCAATAAGGTTGGAGTATGTCAGCGAAGAGCACATCTTGCTTGGAAAGTCACTATCTAATGAAGAAAACATAAATCCTTTCTCTGGAAAGGTATTCAGAAAGAACGAGTAAGGGGTGTGCAACATCAAACAAGCCAGTCTACAAACCACCCCCTCAGGGCCTCTGATGCAATCCTGAAGTTAGCAATGGCCATCCAACCTCTAGGCAGAGTTCTGCCTGGCTCTGGCAAAAGTGAAGTCACCGTCCAGGGGAGCATTTGCTCCTGGCCAATGTCTATTAACCATTAACTTTCTTCACGACCACAATAGTTAAGACCTTTTGCCTATATTGGGGGCAGGGTAGAGAGGTGGGGGAGAGAGAACAAAACAACAACAAAAAAAGTGACAAGAGAAAGTAACCTGCTATTGGCAGATTCCAACACACTTCCAGGAGACAGCAGATGAAACCAATGCACAGTGAATGTGTGCTGTGCTGCCAAAATCTGCCCTGCTGGGGAGCAATCCCAACTGCCACCCCCAAGACAAAGGGTCTGGTCCACTCAGATACAGTCTGAGATGCTCACCAACAGTGACTTAAAATAATCTTGGACACAGGGGGTTAGGAAAAAAAAAGCCTGAGATGATTGGTTCTGTGATTTGTTGCAGAGTGACAGAGAGCAAATGGTGGATGCATGTTGTGTCCAACGAGGAAAATCCATGGTCACTAGGCAGGAGGGAGGGCTGGCACAGCGGCAGGTACTCAGTAGTCATCTAGAGTCTCAATCTCACCCATGTTGAGTCGCTCTGATGACGCATTGACTGAAAACCCTACAAGACAAAGTAAGTTTATGAGTTCTGCCAAGTGGCTCAACATCAAGCAGCTGGCTGGAATTTAAGCCTCTTATGCTTAAGATTCACACTAAACTAGGCACTCAGGGAAGACAGAAAAAAGGAAGGCAAGCAAATAGACCAATGCAGGATGGGGGTCTCTGATCAGACTGGAATGGAATCAGCCTAGGAGAAGTATCACTGACATGGTTCACAAACACTGCAATGCTACAACACCTAATGCTAGTGGTGGAACTTTTCCAAGAAAATCCATAATCACAAGTTGATACAAAGTTTAACAAACAGGCCTCTTGGGAGTGAATGACTCCCAGAAAGCTTTCCAGTTCCTCTGCCCTAGATGAATCCTCAACTGTTTCAGCTGCTGTGTGAAAACCAAAAGCAAACAGGCGACGCCCTTCACTCCAACAAGGTTGTTGGTATTGGGTGGCTTTTTCACACCTTCAGTTTTGTACTTCAGTGGTCAAATTTTCAAATAAGCACACATTTGAAATGTTCCAATAACAAACAGAAATGCCTTACATAATAAAATAGCTTAATTAACAGACTCAAAAATAAGACTTGAAAAAAATAGACAAGCATGTTTACTAACCAAGGCTGTGGGAGAAGCTGCAGTCTGACAAAGCTGAATACAGGAAGAGGCAAGGATGCAAAACTCATTCAAAGTCCCAACCAGCAACTGTGTACCTATAACCCGCTAGCAAAAGCTTTTTTCCCTTGGAAATACTGAAAGGCTTAGTGTTTGTATCTTTGAGATGAAGGTTTTATTTGGTAAGTCTAAAAACCTAAAGACCAATAGCCTATGTCTATTAACTCTATTCTGAAGCAGGTTTATCTGATTTCATGTCACTAACAAATGAAATGAGGTAGAAACAAAGAGTTACATGAAAAAAGGAGAAGAAATGTAATTTTAAAATCAACTAATTTCAATCAAGACAGGAAAAGAAACCTGTGGAGAAAGATTATTTGATGTTATAATGTCCTGATTACCAGGCGAGGCTTTTTAGAAGACATGATCTACCTTAACTGATTTAAAAGCTCAAATATAAACTCAGCCTCCCAACTTCACAAACACAACAGGCTTGTGTGTGCCATAAAAGGCAAGGCAACAGAAAGGGGAATTTGCCTACTAGGCAGCTCCTCAGACCACCTTCTACGAGGTCTAGAACAGTCCTTTGCATTGCTTCTTTATGACATTCTCTGTAGGAAAGACTGACTGGGAGGACACTGCACGGTATATTTTATCACCCCCAAATGGTTTACACTGGCCACTTGGGAACCCTTAAAATTAGTATGATCAGAGTAGATTGAAGAACACCTGGAAGTGAAACAAGGCTGGGGCTCCCTCTGTTGGTCCGCTTCAGAATGAACGTTCCCTTTCAATCTGCTCTTTTAATGAGTACTTCTTACAAATCCAGCTGAAACCTATTTTTCTAGTATGTGCATGGAAAAAAATTTCCTGGTCTCTAATAGGGAATATACACGTTGAGAAGTAATGCATGAAAATGAATAAACACAGGAATTCCCAGAAAGAAGCTTAAAGTAGGCAGTGATTTTCACATGAAAAGTTCATTTGCCTAAGTGAGGCCCCTCAGCACTTTGTCCTTCAGGACAAATGGAGCTATTAAGCCATTAAGACCTACCCAGCTCCCACGCCCATACTGAGGGAAGTCTTCTGGAGTCTGTGGGAGAAGACCAAGAACATACCGCATAGAACAAACATGAACAGCTGGACCAACGTGGGTCACATCTATAGAACAACCTCACATACCTGTAAGCTAAATCCCAAGGACTTCTTAGAGCTATTTAGAGAACAGTTCACAGTCAGGTGGTGGTGATGGCGCACACCTTTAATACCAGCACTCAGGAGGCAGAGGCAAGCAGATCTCTGTGAGTTCAAGGCCAACCTGATCTAAAAGAGCTAATTCCAGGACAGCAAAGACTATAACACAGAAAACCCTGTCTCGAAAAACCAAAAAAGAAAAAAAAAAAGAAAACAAAACCTGTTTACCTAGTTCTGTCAGAATTTTATACTTTTCAACCCATGTTTGATATTAACACTCTAAAGGACTCTATGACAATGAAGTAAATTAACTTAATATTCAAAAATAGAAAATAATTTCATTTTCATCAATACGTGCGGGTTGTTAGGTCAATTTAAAAACACAGCAACTTAAATTCATTATTTATGAAATACCATTCCTATCAGTCTTTTAAGCCTAATTTAGGAGCCTGCTGTTCTAGGACGTTGTCATGTGTGAGGACAACAGTCCTCATTATGGCCAGGGAGGTATCTACCACTAAGAATAGAGGAAGCCTGAGTCCTAGTTCTCGGGCTAGGAGAACTGGGTGTCCTAGCAGTGCAGTCACCCAGTACCCATTTAAGTAGATTTAACAAGCACTGCTTCTTTAAATATCTGCCTACAGCACGAATCAGCAGAACTTCTGAACTACTACTGTTGTCCATTATTATTTTTGTATAAAATGCTAAGCAACACTTTAAAATTTGAAGGACCATAATACTAGTAGTTTGCTTGTGCCAGCACGTGAAACACACCTCCTGCATCTACATGCCCAGGAACTACTGGCCACTTCTCTTAAGGCCAGTAGACAAATGAATCCTTACGTGAAAGACTGTAGCAATTTATGTGGTTGCTAGCATCACCCGAACCTTCCTCTCACCAGGCTGAGACTCCAGGCTTATCCTCACCTAATAAACTAGGATCTGCTCGAACCATCTTCTGTTTTTTCTTCTTCTTGCCACTTTGCACAGCCTCAAAACTGGATTGTTGGTTGTTGCTTTGATTGGTCTGAAATACTGAATGGAGTGTACTATGGTTCATGCCCCAAACAGAGTCCTGTGAAACAAAACAGCATACTACAATTATATAGTGCATATGGATGTGGACTGCTCTAAGAATGGGGGGCTTGCTTTTGCCTTATCAAGTGTTGAGTCTGTAAAGAAAAATCCTGGTGAGACAGCCCACAGGGCAAAAGTATTATCACAGCAGTCTGAAGGCCTGAGTTCATCCCCAGAACCTAGGGAAAGGAGAGAACCAACTTCAAAAAGTATTTACTCTCTTACCAGCTGGGAAATGCTAATAAAAGTTAAGATAAAGAGGTCTGAGTCAGGGACCTCCAACAGAGCAGGCCAAAGGCAGCAACTTCCACAGGAGCAGTCTTGAGCCAGTGACCTTAGCTGCAACAAGACCCAGGCAATGACCTCCACAGGAGCAGGTAAAAGGGATTCACCACTGAGGGAGCAGGTGGGAAAACCCCCAGAACACTAAGTGGTGTTCCTCCAGGGTGACTGGAACCGTGGCCCTGACTATACCACAAGGAGCAACCATCTAAGCCTTGAATCCACTGGCACCTGGAAGATTGATCACCAGAGACACAGCCCCAACTACACTAATCAGAGGAAAAGATGAGTAGACAAGGTAAGAACACATTCAACACACAAAGAGCAACATGACACCAATAAAAACTAGCGGTCCTACAACAGCAAGACTTGAAAAATCAAATATAGACGAAGCAGAAGAAAATGATATAAAAATAACTTTAGGAGAATGTTTAAGGCCCTTAAAGAGGAAATGAAAAATTCCCTCAAAGAAATGGAGGAAAAGACAAACAAAAAAATTGGAAAAAAAATCAACAAATCCCTTAAAGAAAACCAAGAAAAAGAAACTATTCAGCCTGGTCTACAAGAGCTAGTTCCAGGACAGGCTCCAAAACCACAGAGAAACCCTGTCTCGAAAAAAAACAAAACAACAACAACAACAAAAAAAAACAAAACAAAAAGAAAGAAACTATTCAAGACTTGAAAACCAAAATAGAGACAATAAAGAAAACACAAACCGAGGGAATTATAGAAATGGAAATTATGAGAAAACAATCAGGAACCACAAATGCAAGCATTAACAGCAGAATACAAGAGACGGAAGAGAGAATCTCAAGCGCTGAAGATACAATAGAGGAAATAGACTCAACAGTCAAGGAAAACAATAAAACTAACAAAAGCTTAACACAAAATATCCAGGAAATATGGGACACCATTAAAAGACCAAACCTAAGAATAGGGATAGAAAAAGGATAGAAGTCCAACTCAAAAGCACAGAAAATATATTCAACAAAATCATAGAAGAAAATTACCCCAACCTAAAGAAAGATATGCCTATGAAGATACAAGAAATTTACAGAACACCAAAAAGACTGGATCCAAAAAAAAAAAGTTCCCTCGTCACATAATAATCAAAACACTAAGCGTTCAGAATAAAGAAGAATATTAACTGTTGCAAAGGAAAAAGGCCAAGTAACATCTAAAGGCAGACCTCTCAGAATTACATTTGACTTCTCAAAGGAAAGAATGAAAGCCAGAAGGTCCTGGTCAAGCGTTATGCAGACATTAAGAGACCACGGATGCCAGCCCAGACTACTATACTCAGCAAAACTTTCAATCACCATAGATGGACAAAACAAGACATCCAAGGCAGAACCAGATTTAACCAATACCTAAAACCCAGCCCTACACAAAGTACTAGAAGGAAAACTCCAACCCAAGGAAGTTGGCTATGTTCACAAAATCACAGACAATAGATTATCTTACAGCAGCAAATCCCAAAGAAGGGAAAAACCACACATAATAACATTACTGACAATGAAAACTAAAATAACAGGAGCTAACAATCACTGGTCATTACTATTCCTTAATATAAATGAACTCAACTCACCTATAAAAAGACACAGATTGGATAGAAAACAGAATCCGGTGGTGGCGCACGCCTTTAATCCCAGCACTCGGGAGGCAGAGGCAGGCGGATCTCTGTGAGTTCGAGACCAGCCTGGTCTACAAGAGCTAGTTCCAGGACAGGCTCCAAAACCACAGAGAAACCCTGCCTCGAAAAAACCAAAA
>NW_026068093.1:1847390-1952619 GCF_014885135.2 Alexandromys fortis | reverse complement strand
AATCAGAAGGACTAGTAAATAATCAACTTGAGAGCTGAAATCAACAAAATAGAAACAAAGAAAACGATACAAAGAATCAATGAGACAAAGAGTTGGTTCTTCGAGAAAATAAAAAAAAAAATCAACAAAATAGACAAACCTTTATCCAAACTAACCAAAAGACAGAGAGAGAATATCCAAATTAACAAAATCAGAAATAAAAAGGGGGACATAACAACATACATGGAGGAAATCCAGAAAATCATTGGGTCATATTTTGAAAACCTATACTCCACAAAATTGGAAAATTGAAAGGAAATGGACATTATATGGATAAGTATCACTTACCAAAATTAAACCAAGACCAGATAAACAAATTAAATAGACCTATAACTGCTAAAGAAATGGAAACAGTCATCAAAAGTCATCCAACCAAAAAAAAAAGTCCAGGACCAGATTGTTTTAGCACAGAAAACTACAAGATTTTCAAAGAACTAATACCAATACTCCTCAAATTGTTGTATATAACAAAAACAGAAGGAACATTGCCAAACTCTTTTTATGAGGTTACAATTACCCTGATACCCAAATTACACAGATATTACTAAGAAAGAGAATTACAGACCAATCTCACTCATGAACATTGATGCAAAAATACTCAATAAAATACTGGCAAACCAAATCCAAGAACACATCAGAAACATCATCCGCCATGATCAAGTTGGCTTCTTCCCAGAGATGTAGGGATGGTTCAACATCTGTCAAAGCAATCCACCATATAAACACCACAAAAAAAACCCAGAACACATGATCATCTCATTAGATGCTAAAAAAGTCTTTGACAAAATACAACATCCCTTCATGATAAAGGTCTTGGAGAGGGCAGGGATACAAGGAACATACCTAAACATAATAAAGGCTATATACAGCAAGCCAACAGCCAACATCAAACTAAATGGAGAGAAACTCAAAGTGATCGCACTGAAATCAGGAACAAGACAAGGTTGTCCACTCTCTCCATATCTATTCAGTATAGTTCTTGAAGTTCTAGCTAGAGCAATTAAGACAACAAAAGGAGATCAAGAAGATACAAATTGGAAAAGAAGTCAAACTCTTACTATTTGCTGATGATATAATTTATATAAGTGACCCCAAAAATTCTACCAAGAAACTTCTACAACTCATAAACACCTTCAGTAATGTAGCAGGCTATAAGATTAACTTAAAAAAAAAATCAGTAGCTCTCCTTTACATAGATAAGTGGGGTGAGAAAGAAATAAAAAAAACATCACCTTTCACAATAGCCACAAGTAGCATTAAATATCTCAGAGTAACTCTAACCAAACAAGTGGAATACCTGTATGACAAGAACTTTAAATCTTTGAAGAAAGAAACTGAAGAAGACACCAGAAAATGGAAAGATTTCCCATGCTCTTGGGTAGGCAGAATTAACATAATAAAAATCTGACCAAAAACAATCTACAGATTCAAATGCAATGCCCAGCAAAATCCTTCACAGACCTCAAAAGAACAGTACTCCACTTCATATGGAAAAGCAAAAGAAACAGGATAACCACCTGAGTCTGATTCCTGACAGTCACATCAGGCAGTTTACAACTGCCTATAACTCCAGTTTCAGGGGTATCTCATGCTTGCTTTGAAATGCATTGATGTGCATATACTCACTGACATACAAGTATACATAATTTAAAGTTATTTTAAAAATAAATCTTAAGGAAAAAAAGCCTACACTGGTACTAGCAATATAGAAATGGAGAGAGGGCCATTGAACTACTGTTAAGTTCTCATTTACAAAAGTCCACTTGATGCCTGGCATCTCTACAAAGTTCCTCCTGGAACTTCGGCTTTCACTCCAACTATACCAGAATGGCTGTCCTAAATTTTCTAGCAGACATAGTGTCTGTGTCATCCATTAAGAAAAGGAATACACAGCATCTGACTTCAACAAGCCTCAACACTATGACAATACATGCAACTGACTGATTCACAGCAGAAAGTATCTTTGTTCTCTAGTATACAAGTCAGAAGACAAGCTGAGAACCAGCTGGCAGTTCACCATCAAAGGTTGAAGTCATACACGTTATTCACACTGGCAATCCCAGAAGGGATTTATTACCAAAATATTGCCCCCATATTTCTGCCAACTGGTTAGAGTATAAAACAGTACACTAATCCTTTGTTTTTTAACCATTGTCTTTATTAGAGAAGCTTCTTTCAGAAGCCAGCTCAAAGATCAGGTGGTAGCAATGAAGGAAGAAGTGCTGAAAGCACTGTGGAAGAACATGCCTAGGGTCCGTGAGCACATACGATATGGGGGCATTTCCTTGCTGTTTTAGCCCATAGAGGAGACCATCCCATTTTTCCTGCACCACTTCATACCATGTGCTCTTGCAATGCCCTGACACATCTGTTCTACTATGCTGTGGTACAGACACCAGCCATTTCCTCTTAATTTATCTGTGTGCTCTACACAATTAGATCTCAAATGCTTTGTGCTACAATGTATCTTCTACATCTCCAGAAGTGATGTGTAATAGTTATCATCTCTAGTAGAATATGAGTATTTTTAAGCCTCTTTATGGACCCTGCCAACCCATCTTTCAAAAAATGTAAACTATCAACGCTCAAAGACCTCACTTCTGTAAATTTCAACGAATTGTTGTTTGCTTTATTTATTTATTTTGGTAAATGGTCATTCTGGACACACATATGCTCAGTTAGGCAAAATAATAATTTTTTAAAAAAAATCTGTTTGTTTGTTTGTTTTTTTATTTGTTGTGTATACAATATTCAGTCTGTGTGTATGCCTGAAGGCCAGACGAGGGCACCAGACCTCATAACAGATGGTTGTGAGCCACCATGTGGTTGCTGGGAATTGAACTCCGGACCTTTGGAAGAGCAGGCAATGCTCTTAATCGCTGAGCTATCTCTCCAGCCCGGCAAAAGAATCTTTAGCACCCAAGAGATACACTTTCTGCTAAAGAGGGACAAGGGATTATCCACCTTCCTACTTCCTACAGTTCACACCCAGTAGGCAGGTCATCTAGCACAATGTTTTCACATCTTTTCCTTCTTGTGAGTGATTTCACTGTTACGACCTCTGAGTCCAGCGCTTAGGGGCCATCAGTAGATGCTCCTGAGCACAGGAAAACTGTACTACATCTTAGGAAGAAGATGTGCAGGTGAGTTTTGTACTAGTGACAATGACAGTTGCACTGGAGAGGATCAATGTTAAAGAATCAACATATAAAGAATGCCTCTAAACAAAATCTTAAGACAAAATTATGTGCTGATTAGATACTGTAAATTTTCTAGTCACTCAAACTATAGAACAGTGGCTTTCAACCTGTGGGTCATGACCCCTTGGAGGGCTAGTCAAATGACTCTTTCACAGGGGTCACATATCAGATATTTACATTACAATTCATAGCATAAGCAAAATTACAGTTGTGAAGTAGTAACAAACATAGTTTTATGGTTGGGGTCACCACAACCTGAGGAACTGTAATAAAGGGTTGCAGAATACTGTTATAGAAAAGAGCGGAAACAAGAAACAGAAGGCAATTGAATCTTCACACCCCCATCAACAGATGTGATATACCTGTCACACCACATATGCAGTAACATTGTGAGACACAGGAGATGCCAAGTTTTCGAAATATATCAAATTTATGGGTCATGTTGGGATCTGCAGTCTGAATAAAACGTATATGTGAATCAGGAAAACAGCCTGAACACACTTTCTGCTATTTGCTATTGGGACATTTATAGACATTTACTTTGAAAAGATGAAGGCCACACAAATTTTGAAAAGTTTTGGTAACTAAATGAATGCATAAAAATGAAACATTCCATTTAATTCCTCTGGCTACTCAACATTCACAGGCATTCCTGTTCACATGTACTGCACATACTGTGCTGCTTTATACCTGCTGTTGCTGCTGCTGCTGTTGCTGCTGCTGCTGTTGCTGCTGACGCTGTTGGTTGGCTTTCTGTTTGGCACGGCGCTCAAGGAACTGCTTGGCAAACTCCTTGGCCTCAGAAGTATCTCCTAAATAGGCCCTGATATAGTCGTGGACTTCATAAGGAGATTCAACTTCTTTCAAGAAAGAAACAAATGTGGGAACTGCAATACAAGAGGGGAGAGGATATAAAACAGTAACAATGAAATAAAAACATATACAAAGAACAAGCACCAAGTTTTAATATATCAGCACACCAACACAGGCAATAAAAGGAAAGTGAAAGCTATGCAGCTTCTGTGGTAGTACTTGCACCTGCCTAATACAGATGAAAGCGCCTCATCACAGTGCTGAAATTACCCAAAACAGCAGTGTCAAACAAAGACACATCGACATATGCCGAACGTCACTAATTTATGTCAGTGGAAACTCGATGTTACAATGACTGACAGGTATTTGCCTAAGACTAAAGTAATTTGGAAAATTCATTCCTTTTTTCCTTTAATTCAATTTATTAAGTGCTATGATGGACACCAGTTATACCATGGCAGTTATTGGAAGTTGTATCTTCTGGAACTTGTAATTAATTAGGGTATTATGTGTTTTAGAAAGCACCTAGTGGAAAATGCAAATTGTGTGGTTTCAGGAAAAAAAAAACCAAACACACAAACACCAGAGTTAGACAGGCATGGGTTTAAAATTCAATTCTGAAGTTTGCTGGCTGTGTGACCTTGATGAGTTACTTAACCATTCTGAGCCTCTGTTTCCTAATTTATAAAATGGGGATAATATCACCTACTTTGTAAAGGTATCTTCAAAATTTACTGCAAAAAAGGAATAACTGGGTTAACACTATGTTAGCCCAGCTAGTGCCTAGCACATGGTAGGTACTTAATGGATGGCAGCCATCACTACTATGAAAATCTGTTTCCTCTGAAGGCCTTCAGACTCTTAGCTAATGTTATAATGCCACAAGGGAGCCTGTTAATTCTTGACTGTTAAGTGTTAAAGATTGCTGGCTTTAGGCCAGTTATCACCTTGGACTATCAGCTAAGACAATCCCTTCTATAGCATGATCAACAGTCACTGTTGGAAATTCACTTTCATCTAAGGAGCTAGCTCTCTGTAAATGGCTTGTTACAATCATGCTTTTCTTGAAATTGTGCTGAAACCTTTATTTCTGCACAGTCGCAGCCCATACAAAGCAAGTCTATTTACTCTATCATAATTTCCATCACCTCCCAAAGCAGGAAGGAAAATGTCATATGGCTTTGGTACTCTACTGGCCTAGTAGACCTTGGTCCTGACTATGACATTTAACTTTCTCTTAGACATGATAATGCAGCTGGGAAATGTTTCCCATGAAAAGGGTAATGGGAAACTACGACTTCCTTTGTCCTGTACATCCTTAAGGCAGCCTGAGCTAGCATTTAATTTTTAGAACTGCTCATAATCTATTTGAGAATAGTTTTACAAGACTTTCCATAAGTAATATTATGGGAGTCAATTTTTTAATGGAAGGACTTGGCCCCCGGGGACTTCATGGCTTACTGTTCCAACCTGTTAACCTCTTTTAGATCCTGCTCTGTCAATCCACATGCTGGGATTCCCTCCCCAATTCTTACCATCCAAGTTATTTGCCGTATTAAGGGCATGAAGCATCTGTTCACACCACTGGGTAAATCCATCTTGGGCTTTATTTACTCCCTGAAAGAGCTTCAGCAACTTTTCTTCTTCTTCTACTTTCTTATTCTGCCGGTTAGACACACCTACAGATTTACTAAAGCAAAACAATAGGGCGATATTATATTCCCAGAAACTGTTACTATGTGATTATACTACAATACCATAAATACTCTGGAGGTAACACTGGATAGCTGTCCAGTAAGCCAATTCTTAGTTCTATACAAGAGAAAAAGATATTCAAATTCAAATATTTTGATTGGACACTTCCTTAGTAACTATCCTCAGCTAATAATCTAGTTTATAAGGCTACTATTTTGAAAAAATAATGAAATTCTTCCTATATGTTCTTTAGGTAAGTTGTTCAATTTACTAAGCCTCAGTTTCCTCATATGCAAAATGGTGCCAACACTTCTTTGGATTATAATAAAGAATGAAGACAATCTCACAAAGGTCTGGAACATAACAGTGCCTGGCAAAGCAGCTCAATAAACTAATGTGTTTACTTTCTTTAGGTCTTCAATCAGAAAGAATCTGACAATACTACCATTTATTAAGTACTTACTATACGCCAGGCATTTTACTATTTCATGTGTATTTCATTACTTCTTACAACTATACTCATAAAGTTATTATCTTCATTTTACCGATGAGGGAACTGAGGCCCAAAAGAGGTTCTCTCTTGCCCAAGGTCACACAGCTAATAAGTGGAAGTGCTGGGATCTGAGTTCATGAATATAACAACAAACCCATGCTCATTCAACAACACTGGCTACTGAGGAAAGAAAGATGAAGATGAAATAGAATTTGTTAATAGTAATTTTAAGGCTGTTACAGAAGCTTTTTCAGAATGTCCATTCTAATATAAATATAGTTGAAAAATACAAATTAACAAAAACCTCTAAGTTACCTAGAGAAAACACTAGAGAAATATTAACATAAAATATTCTGTTATTATTATTATTATCAGGCTGTCATCATGTAGGAGAAAGGGGTTACATGCTCAGGAGTAGAGTAAGCCCAAGGAACAATCAAGTGTGTTTCACTGGGTAGAGAGCAATCACCACAATTATGACTTACATGCTGTAAATGAAACTGTAAATAAACACTATATCTAACATCCCTTCCACTGCCCTCAACCAACTCCCACCAATCAAGGTACACAGGTATAATCATTACGAGCCCTACCTGAGACTGGCGTTGTTTTTATTTTTATTTGTTGAATTTCTAGGTCCCACCTCTTTGACTGCATCATCCCAAAATCCCATGTTGGAGTTTTTAGTGTCTGCATTACTCCATATACTACTGACTAGATCAGATGCCCACTGGTTAGGAGGACCCGTGTTTATAGAGCCCCATACAGAATTCCCAATGCTGGTGTGCAGGTTGGAATGCTGTCAAAAAGACAAAAGAAAGAATTTAGTTAACACCATTTAAAAAATAGTTTGAAAAGCTTGACAAGATAAGCAAAAAGCAGTGCCCAGGACTGCACTTCATAACAGGAACCCACTGTGTTGTTCCGGGCTCTGTTTGTTTGCTGGTGCTGCTGTTGCTGCTGTTGTTGCTGTTGCTGCTGCTGCTGCATCTGCCTGGCCTCTTCCTGCTGGATCTCCAGAAGAGACTTGGTGGTACCTGCAGGTTTGCTGACATTCCCCCAACCTGAGAGTTTCTGCTGCTGCTGCTGCTGTTGCTGCTGCTGGAGAGCCTTCATCAACTCCCTCTGCTGACGCCTTTGCTGTTGGATAAGGACAGCAAACTCAGGATTGGTTTTTACATCAGTTACAAGCAACAGGACACTACAGAATACTAATACACAACAGCTAAACAAATCAGTTGCACTTGGGAGGCAGAGGCAGGTGGATCTCTGTGAGTTCGAGACCAGCCTGGTCTACAGAACTAGTGCCAGGACAGGCTCCAAAACCACAGAGAAACCCTGTCTCGAAACCCCCCCCCCAAAAAAAAAAAAGAAAAAAAGAAATCAAGAGTTGCTTAATACTGAGCATGTCCAAAATGAATGGGTTATAGAGTCCCAGGCAGGGTGCTCCAGGAAAGGCAAAACAAGTAACATTATTATCTTTGGTTTCTGTGTGTGACAAATAAACAAGGACCAGCAATCTCATGCTCTGTAAGGAATAGGGAGAATAAAAGGTTCCAAGAACATGAATCAAATAATCACAGAGTGAGATACTAACTTTTGGAAGTGGGGTTGGGGGCTGTGGCTAGGGTATAGGTGAGCAACAGAATATCTTCTTTCTTAGCATGCACAGGGAGCCTACAGGAACTCTAAGTCTTGTTCACATTAACTTTTCACTCAATAGAGACCAAAATCATTACAATTTCTAGCCTTGAAAACAATCTGCTCTGAGACACCTATTTGTTGATAAAACCTTTTGGAGAAAGGTAATCCCAGAAGTAAAGTTTAATCCTTTCTTTTGTGTTTACATTAAAGTGAGAAAGAAATTTTAAGGTAGGGAAATGCTTTGATCTACTAGATGATGTCCACTATTTAGAATATATGCATATTCCATATATATATAATTATAGATAGATGATGGCTAGTACATACACTGCGTGCGCACACATACACACCGACAACTCCCATCTCTCTCAGTGTACCAGCAGCTGCCTAGTTCAGTGAATGGTACAATCCAGATCCAAACATGACAGCTTCCATTCCCCCAACAAACTGACTATTCTGTTCAAGCACTAGCTACATAAAGCCTGTTCTTCAGGATGGCTACACTACCTCATGTGTCTAAAGGCCTTTGCAGGACACACTACCATTCTATCCCTAGCCACCCTCAACCCATATCCTCCCCTCTTTCATTCCTGCTAGCAATTCTCTTTCTCTGACACTTCTCACTCTCTAAAGTACCATATATATCGTTTACTTAATTTTTATGGCCCATCTCTCCTAAGCTAGAAGGCAAGTTCACAATAGCAGAGCATTTCATCAGTTTTATACTTGGCTGTACTCCCAGACTATAAATGAGTAAATACGTGTTGATAAATTAATGAACAAGACAACTAACAGCAGGCCTTGAATTAATTTCCTTCTATCAAAAATTTATCCTCTCCAAATTCCCTCTATTCTGTGCCCTTCCTATCCTATAATGATAAGGAGTTAAAAGTAGAGATACTATTTTTGTCATATTAAAAGTTTTTTAAGATAGTCAGAAGACCCAATATCCTTTAAAGAAAAATGTGCCCTGCATTCAGAACAACAAATTCACAAGTGGATGTGTGATGGTTGATGTTAACTGTCAACCTGACATGACCTAGTACCAAAGTGACAATTGATCTCTGGGTTGTGGAAGATTATCTTGATTACACGGATCAGATGAGAAGATGTGCCCACTGTTGGCAGCACCACTCCCTAACTAGGATCCTGGGCTGTACAAAGGACTGAAGGAACTGAGCCTTAGTATGTGCTCAATCCCGCCTCCTGACTGTGGACGCAATGTTCCTTCTGCCTTGACTTTCCTTCTCCCTTAATTCGTTTCTGTCAAGTGTAGTTTAACATGAGAACAGAATAAAAGAATTAAGACAGGGTGAGCAAAATTACCCATAATTCTCAACAAACTATGTATTTTTAGTAATCGTTTTCATTATTCTTTGAGAATGCCATACATACATACAATGTACTTTGGTAATATCTACCTCCCTCCACCCATGCCAACACAACCTCATCTCTTTCTTTTTTTAAAAACAACCCATTGAGTTTATTAGTTCTGTATACATAGTAGGTATAAGGCTATCTACTTTTATTTATGAATTAAATAAAAGTTGAAAAGCCAGAGTAAAAAGTTCTAGGAAACAATTATGTCACCCAACTTTAATGTTATACCTATTAAATCCATTTATACCAAAGGGTCAAATCGCAAGCTGCAGGTTTTAGTAACAATGAGTCAAATTCAGGTACATAACAATTCTTACAGTACCCATCATCAGGAGTCATTAGCCCAGAGTGCACACTAAGCTGCCTGGAATACTGAACTAGGCTGCCTTTACTGTTTACCTCTTCTCGAAGCTGTCGTTCTCGTTCTTCTTCCAGCTTCTGGATTTCAGCCAATGACAGTGTGGCTTGGGACTGACATGGTGTTGTGTTAGACTGCTGACCCCATGTTGAAGAAGAGGGGAGCTAAAAACAACACACATGACAGAGCATCAGCAAACAAGAAGAAGGATAGCACTTATGGTCAGAGCCTCTATTTTTCCTCACCTTTACAAAATTCAATTGAACTGGGCGGTGGTGGCACACACTTTAAATCCCAGCACTTTAAATCCAGCACTTGGGAGGCTGAGGCAGGCAGATCTCTGTGAGTTCAAGGTCAGCCTGGTTCATAAGAGCTAGTTCCAGGACAGCTAGGACTGTTAACACAGAGAAAACCTGTCTTGAAAAACCATACCAAACAAACAAAAAACCAAAATTCACTTAAAAATTCCTTTTCCACAATAATCTCTCAGTTGGCTTGCTTCTTTTGCTCATTTCTCCCAACTTATGTTTATTTTAAAACAACTAAAAAATACGCACATGTATTAATGCTCGCTCTCCCATTTGGGTGGAAATTTGTTACACTGAGCATCGACACAACTAGTAATCCAGAATCAAAATCATAAGGAGTAACAAAGAGTGACTAAACAGAGTTTAAGATGTTTTTTAATCCACTGAGCATTGGTGGCACACACCTTTAATACCAGCACTCAGGAGGCAGGGGTAGGTGGATCTCTCTGAGTTCAAGACCAACTTGGTCTACAGTGTTCTAGGACAGCCAAGGTTACACCATGTCTCGAAAAAACCAAAACATGACTTTTAATGGATAAAGACCATAAGGACATGATATAAGGACCTAGTGAGTGAATTTAAAGCCCAGGATTTCTAAGCTGAGTTAGATAGCGAATAAAGGGGCCAAGCAGTTTTCATTCCGAATCTTATGAAGAAAAGCACCTGCTAACAACCAGGCTACAATGCAGTCCTAGCCCTAGTCATAAAAATTAAGTTGTTTTGGAGCAAAAAAACAAACAAAACCCAACAATCCACTTTATATATCCTTTACATTAATGAGCAAAATAGAATATAAACATGTGGTCCTGAAAACCTGAATTTTCAAAGTCTGGTTTTCTAAAGGGAATTCTTTGTTCTTCTCTGTAAATTAAATTATAGTTTTAAACTATTTTAAAGGTATCTGGATTAACTTTACATGGCTCTGCTACCAACTCTTGGTTGGCTCAACAAAAGACTCGGCTTCTTTTTTTAAAAAATTAATTATTTAGAAAAATCTTTTCTCATTTTACATGCCAAATCCAATTCCCACTCCCTCCTGCTTCCTCTACCTTACTTCCCCTCCCCACCCCCATCCACTCCTTGGAGAGGGTAAGGCTTCCCCCCATGGGGAGTCAACAAGTCTAGCACATTGCTTTGAGGCAGGACCGAGACCCTCCCCAATATATCTAGATAGGTTGAGCAAGGTATCCCTCCAAAGAGAATGGGTTCCAAAAAGTCAGAATGAGCAGTAGGGATAAATCCTGGAAGACTCAGCTTCTTTTTCAGTAAAATGTAGGTTATCAATATCTAAGCTTTGTGAGAAAACACTCTGAAGTGATATGACACACGGAAAACTGTTGGTATGGTACCTAAGAAAGGAAGTACTCAATAATTAATGGTATTGCCAGTAACTCCTCCTTCCCAACTAAACAGGCTTCAATTAGGACATCTGTCTCTTGTCTGACTGTAGCCTGCTAACCTACAGTTTGTTTCCTTCATGTTCATCCCCCATTTAGCTCGCCTGCAAACCTGAGAGTGTTATTCCATGTTCTGCATACCTTTAAGTTCTAATCCTTTGCTAGAGTATATACAGCTATGACATTAGGGGCCCTGTCCATATTTATCTCATTCCTTATTCTGGACATGCTTTTTTTTTTTTTAAAAAAAAAAAAAAGGATTTATTTATTATGTATACAGTGTTCTACCAGATCTCATTATGGATGGCTGTGAGCCACGATGAGGTTGGTGGGAATTGAACTCAGGACCTCTAGATGAGCAGCTAGTCCTCTTAACTGCTGAGCCATCTCTCTAGCCCTGGACTAGCTTTTAAATTTACTTTTTAAAGATTTATTTTAGGAGGCTAAAAAGATGGTTCAGCAGTTAAGAGCATTGGGAGTTCTTCTAGAGGACCTGGGTTCAATTCCTAGCACTCACATGGCAGCTCGCAAGTGTCTCTAACTCCTGTTCAAAGGGATTCAACAGCCTCACACAGAAATACAAGCAGGTAAAATACCAATGTACATAAAATTAAAAAATTATTTAAATATTTATTTTAAAATTATGTATGTGTGTGTGTATTGTGTGCATGTTAGTACAGGCACTAGCAGAGCCAGAAAAAGGCATAGGATCCTCTGGAGCTAGAGTTAATAGGTGTTTGGGAGCCATGTAATGTGGTCAATGGGAATCCTCTGGAAAAGTAGCTAGCAAGCACTCTTAACCACCAAGTAATTTCTCCAGCTTTCAAGATTTCACTTAGAGATTTGGGAGTGTCTCTAACCTTCAAGCCTACTTGCTATGTAAACCACGATGACCTGTAACTTAAGAGGTTTGCCTGTCTCTGTCACTGGAGTTCTGGGATTAAAGTTTGTGCCACCATCTTTGGCCTGTCTTTAAGCAATTTTTAGTAAGACCCCAAAGGCAACTGTGTTTGAGTGCTGTGTTGTGGGTCCCACTCAAAAACCAGGATGCTGTCATGCCTGCTGCCCCTCCCAGGCTGCAGAGCACTTTCTTTTCTTTGATTTTCCTGTCAGCAGTGCTGAAATGGTAAAGAGGAGGCATTTCAACTGTCACGGAACGAAAGAAAGAAAGAAAGAAAGAACGAACGAACGAACGAACGAACGAACGAACGAACGAACGAACGAAAGAAAGAAAGAAAGAAAGAAAGAAAGAAAGAAAGAAAGAAAAAAGTGGCTTGTGTTGTGCTCTGCCACTGCTTGTTCCATCCTTATCACATGTGTGTGCCTTTCAATTAAACAATTAACAACATACACAGACAGACATACATTGTTGATGAACCAAATAGCCAACATAATATTTAACATAAGTGGCTCCTCTTAGGTCTAGGATTATACCTTCATCTGTGCAAGCTGCTGCTGCTGCTGCTGTTGCTGCAGCCTTCGAAGGGCTTCTTGCTGCTGCTGCCTCTGGCGCATCAGCTCCTTCTGTCGCTGCAGCTCCAGCTCCTTCCGTTTTCGTTCCTCTTCCTCATGCCTAAGTCTGGCTGCTTCTTCTTCCATGCGCAGGCGGTTCTCCTCCAGTCGGCGCTGTGCTTCCTCCTCTTCTCGGGCCCATTTGGCAGCCTCCTCTTCCTTTCCAGAAGGAAAAATTAAAGAGGAAAAAAAAATTTTTTTTAATTAATTGTAGGGAGGATAAAATATTGCTTTTAAAGGCTTCCATCATGAGTTATACAGAAAAGATAAAGCAAAAACCGTGCTTTGGATGACATTAGTGAAAAGCAGGTTTTACAGGGGTCGCAAAGGCCTAGTGTGCTCAAGGATCCAACTCTAGCAGATTATTATAGAACTGTCACCAGGTCTATGGTGAAAACTGACCTCAAAAGTAGTTTACCACCTGCTGTGACAAAATCTAGAAATGTCATTTCAGTACCACAGGTTGAGCAAGTTTTCCAGGGTTCTTCACAAGAAGTCATAAGGCCTGGCAAGAACAATAGTTTTAACAAGACTCAGCCAGGCCTGAAACCAGAGTGACTCCTCAAAAATCACTAAATTCCACTATATGACCCAGACGCCCTAGGGTCTTTTCAAAACATCTTCTCCGTAATTAATTCCTTCCTGTCTACACTTTCCCCCCTTACCTGCATTCATTTTCTTTCAGCTCACTATGTCCTCTGGTTCACTTGCCTCAGTGCTCAGCATGCCCTCATCTTTGCAGTTGGTTTGCTATGCCTGCAATGCTCTATCTTGTCTAGATAACACACTGTCCCAAGCTAAGATTGGTTGTGAACCTCTGGGAGGTGGCTTTCCTCTCTATCCTTTCTTTCAGAGACTCCTAGTTCATACTAACACCCTCTCCCTGCCTCCGTCCAGGACATTTTCCTAAGCCTGCTACAAATAAAACCTGTTTCAACCTAACAGGGACACAGACATCTTTCTTGCAAATAACACTGCCTGCCATCTCAGATACTTAAAAATGACACATTTTGCTTTAAAGCTTCCTAGTTACATTTGGACAATCATGATTTAGTCCAAGGAGACATCTGCTTGGAGAATTCTATGAGACACCCTTTCTCGACAAAAATAGTAAAATAGAGAAAAGTCACTCCTTTATTGGACAGAGGTTGTACAAGACTGTCATACCCAAAAGTCATAACCTGAGATAAAGAACCTAAAAGCAGAAATCAACCCACCAAGAGCTCATATAGAAGAGTATACAAATGATCTGAATCCCACCAGCATTGCTAAATGCCCAGTGGACTTAGAGTCAGATCTCCTTGACATAGAAGGCTATACTGTTTGAACCCATTTAAGTGTTTGTACTCTAAAGTACACTAACTTGGTGGAGCATGCCTTTAATCCCAGCACTGAGGCAGAGGCAGGTAGGTGAATCTCTGAGTTCAAGGCCAGCCTGGCCTACAAGAGCTAGTTCCAGGGCAGCTAGGACTATTACACAGAGAAACCCTATCTTGAAAAAAACAAATACAAACAAACAAACAAAAAAGTATACTATCTCTGCCATTTCTTTATTTCATCACCTTTTCCTAAAGTCTTCTATGAACATTTGCTGGGTATGGTGGCACACACCTGCAATGCAACACTTGGAAGGCTTGAGTCAAATAGATTTCAAGTTCCAGGCCAGACTAGGCTACACAGTGACAGACACCTTGCCTTAAAACCTCACCCCCTAACCCTGAAAAGGAAATGAATGAATGGCTTGTGCTGCATTTTAGAAATGGTAGGGTTAACCAGCACCAAGCACTAATACACAAGCTGTTTTTTTTTCCTAAAACAATTTTAGCTTCTAAGAGTTTTAATTTCGAACCAGCACTGTTTCAGCCAAGTGATCAAGGTTGAACAGTTATAAACCATGTTAATATATTACCCTTGATACAGTGTAATAAAAACACCCCTCTGGGTTTGGGGTAGAAGATTTGCTTAGCATTCTCAAGGTCCTAGGTTCAATCGCCAGCACTGAAGAAAACAACACAACACTTTTCCTCTGTGATCTTTCTACCCAACACCTAAAACCTCAGTCTGTTTATGAGAAAGCTTCAAGCGAATTCAGTAAAGGGACATCCTTTAAGGCTGTAAAGTATTTCTTAAAATCATCAAGGTCATGCTTGCTTCGGCAGCACATATACTAGAACTGGACCGATACAGAGAAGATCAGCAGGGCCCCTGCGCTAGGATGGCACACAAATTCGTGACACATTCCTTATTTTTAGGCTCAAGTGTCCTAGGTGGACATGTTTGTTATGCTGTAAATTTTATTTGGTTTGTACTCAATTCAATTTCAAAATTGATAAAATGTGTTTAGCTTTACACTATAAAAAAAATCAAGGTCATCAAAAGCAAAGGCAGGGATGGAGGGCGTGGATGTTTGATGGTGGCACAATGTTTAGCAAGACTGAGCTAGGTTCAATACTCAAAAGCACATTACACAATTACCAGAATTGCAAAATATGCAAAAAAAAAAAAGTGCACTAAATGGCACTCATGTGGTAGTGGCAAACAACAGCTGTCTAAATGGAAGGGGGAAAATCATATCTAGTACCAATTCCAGCCCAATTCCAGGGGCTAGTGAGGTCATGGACCTTAGAAAAGAATCTACTACCACCACTTTGCCAAACCAGCACAATTTCTTACTACAAACTTTAAATCTTCTCCTTATACCCACGGATAAGTGTAGCTACCATTGCTCATCACAGAAACCTCGCCTTATAGAAAATGGAGACCATCCCAGGAAGCCACACCTAGACACAAAGCAGAATAGACCATGGTAAATCCAGATCCAATAGAGTTGCAGCACAGCTCTCGCATCTATGGTTCAGAAAACATCTATGAAGATGGGGCTACAAGACTATAAGAGCAGAACACTAAGAAATATGCTGTGAAACAGTTTCTCCTAAAAATGTCTACAAAAACAAGATGGGAAGAATGTCAATAATGAGAAAATTTCAAGAGGT
The DNA here is from genome assembly GCF_014885135.2 of Alexandromys fortis. Taxonomy (NCBI): domain Eukaryota; kingdom Metazoa; phylum Chordata; class Mammalia; order Rodentia; family Cricetidae; genus Alexandromys; species Alexandromys fortis. Next base: position 1,936,787 of record NW_026068093.1, on the reverse strand, counting down.
CCCAACCCTGGAAAAAGAACTATAGGCAATTAATGATTGCTGGGAGAGGAAAACTAGCCTGTCCCAGGGATGAGCCTCCTCATTGGTTGTCCAATGCAAAGTAGTTAGCCTTGAAATCATATATATAAACAACAATACCAGATTCAGCAAGTTGTGTTATATATACATACATACTTGTTTGTGCATACATGTACATACATACTTGTATGCATGTGGGAGGCATGGAAGAGGTTCAAAGGAGGGTGCCTGGGAGGGGCTGGAAAGAGGAAAGGTAGGAAGAAAAGTGATATAATTCTATTTTATTTTTTATTATTTTTTTTAATTTATTTAATTTTATTTTTATGTGCACTGGTGTTAGGGTGTCAGGTCCCTTGGAACTGGAGACACAGACAGCTGCGAGCTGCCCTGTGGGTGCTGGGAACTGAACCCAGGTCCTCTGGAAGAGCAATCAGTGCTCTTAACCACTGAGCCATCTTTCCAGCCCTATAATTCTATTTTAATTTAAAACATATTTCAAAAGAATTAAGTATGAAAAACTGTCACAGCCAAGGACATAGGAAGCATGACAGCTAAATGTAATGTGATTAGTAAGAATGTAATCCTGTAGCTCAAAAGGATGCTTAGAAAACTTTCAGACAATCGGAATAAACAATGGAGTTTTGATAGCTGGCCTTATAACTGTTAACTAATGTACCATACTAATGTAAAATATTAATAGCAGAGGACACTATATGCAGAACATAAATGGGTACTTTCTATTTTCCCAAGTTATCTGAAAATCTAAAATTATTCTAAAAATAAAATCTTAAATATTAGAATGCAATGCTTTGGAGGTTTGGTTTCCCCCAGTGGTCGAATACCATGACTGCACCAAAGTCTGTAATTTAAAAGCATTAAATAAAATTTAAGAAATCAAAAATAAACACAAAACCAATCCAAACCAATTAATAACAATAATAATAACAGTAAGAAACTGAACACCAAAGTGAAACAAATCTATCAGTGGTCAGAGAAAGCATTTATTTGCCTAGCACACCAGTGCTCCAGATTTAATCCCCAGCACTGCAAAACAAATAACCAAACATAGTATTTGCAAATTTGCAATTTTTCTCCTGAAGACACTATCTGATTTCACAGAGTCTAAGTAACATGAGATGGTTAAAGTGTGATTTCTGGGACAGTGTGTGGATATACATTTAGAAGGCAGATGTGCAAAGAGGGATGACGGAAGAAACCACTTAAGAGATAAGCCCTCAAAGATGCTGACCCAACCTGCACGAGGTAGTGCTAAGGAACTGAACCAAAATGGAACAGCTGGAAGAACTGAAAAGTGTTCAATTGCTCTACGACAGGCTAGTACTAAGAAGACAGCTTTAACAATTGTCTTCAACAAGGTAAATGCCTACCAAAACAAAGCCTTCCAAGATGGCAAGAATTCATAAGCTTTATAATCACAATGTTTATTATATGTTTTCTCAAAAACCAAAAGGGCTAGGTGAGATGCATGAGGACCTGAGGGCAATCTGGCTCAACATTTGTAATCCCACTAATCAACAGAGCTGCTTTGCTAATCTGGGTATCTTAGGACGTGTCTCCTTTTACCCTCAGTGTTCCAGTGTGTTTCTCATATACATTCCATTAAGGGGAGCTGAACCTCCCCACTAAACTTACAAACAAGGTCTTAGGATAGAACAATAGTAGATTTGTATGCAACTAGTAACAGAATTTAAAACACAAGGGGTGGGGGCTGGAGAGATGGCTCAGAGGGGAAGAGCACTAGCTGTTCTTCCGGAGGTCCCGAGTTCAATTCCCAGCAACCACATGGTGGCTCACAACCATCTGTAATGAGACCTGGTGCCTTCCTTGCCAGCATTGTATGCTTAATAAATAAATAAATCTTTAAAAAAAAAAAACACAAGGGGTAAAGGACAGAACTAAAGAGAGATGAACAAATAAAATCTTAGAATGTCTCTCTTAGCAGTGACAAAACTGGACATAAAGAAATGAAAATACCGAATGTATTAATCACCTTGATATTTGCAGGATTATACTTAATTGCTGAGGAGTAGATAGCCTGAAAATACACATGTTATGTTTACCAAGACACACCATCATGGAGAACTTAGAGGCCATGTTCTCTGAACATAAGGAAAAGTTTAAAAACTCCAGGAAGCCAAGATGTCTCGGCACCTGTGATTTAAGGTTGATAGCCTGAGCTTGATCCCTGGAAACCATGATGGAACGAGAGAGCTAATTCCTAAGGGAGTTGTCCTCTGACCTTCATTATTTGTTTGGTGGTACAAATGGTGCTTGCATTCACATCATACTCCAAAAATTCATACTACATTACAGAAGCAGAAGGCAGAAAAGGACAATGTGGGAAGTGGGGTAGAATGAACTCTAGAAAAAGGGATAGTAGGACAGATATGAAGGGGGAAAGCAAGAAATAAACTTAACTAGGGAGGGACTTAAAGGGGAAGGACTTAACTAGAGTAGGGGAAGGGGGGACAATACAGAAGGAGAAGGAGGGAAGAACATGTTTGAAAAAGCCACAAGGAAACAATAGATTAGACAGATAATAATCAAACAGGTAGGGTGACAGACAGACAAGCAGTGGGATTATCCAACACAATCTAACAAAAACCCAAGTTCCAGGCAAGAAACATTTCCTTCAAGTTGTTAATCGGGAGACCACAAGAGACACCCTAAAGTAATACAGGTTACTACCATCATCGTTGGCTGCCTTCTGAAGGTGAGACCCTGCTGCTAAAGACATGACACACTCTTGATTATAGAAATAAGAGATCAATCTAGAAGCCTCCTCCCTAATGACTAAGCTCTCATAGTACCAGAAGGTGCCATACACACTGCCAGATGAAAAAAGTAATCAACAATCCTACCCAGCTGTAAAATGTGTAAATCACAAAAATGGCAAGCTGAGAAAGATACTCCCAATGGTGCAACAATGGCACTTATATTCTGGGAGTAACCAACAGATGTCTAACTGGACTTAAGGCTGCTCAATAATAGAGACCTCATACCTGGTACTGTAAGCCTAGTGAAAAACCTATGGTCGGAATGGTCAAACCCTATTACTGGGAGAACCTACTACTGCCATTTTCCTAAACCATTATAGCTTCCAACTGTATCCTTAGACACAGTTCTCACCCTTTGTCAAAGCAATTTCTTTTCGCAGCAGAGAATTACTGACTGTGAGACATGCCCAGTTTCAAAAGGGTTATCTACAACACAACTCCTGCAACTAAGGTTCAGTTCAGGGAACATCACGGAGGATCATAAGCACCAAAAAAATCAGGACAGCTACTGTGAGATGATGTCTTAAAGACATGGCACAGACGCTGTACCCATCAACAGTATGGCTGACTGAATTAGACTTGAAACCATCACATCAGTCAATATAACAACATAAAGAAAAATCTCAACACAGTCTCACCTCTATATGAAGAGCTATAGGCACTCAATGGCTCTCAAGGAAGGGAGAATCCATTTTCTCCAGGGACAAGCCCCCAATAGGTTTCCCAATCCTAAGTGGTCAGTCCTAAACAAATATATCTATAAGTAACAGGGGACTCTGGAGGGTGTGTTTGTGTGTGTATACATATACAAATAGTTATAGAACAAGAGGTCATGAATTCAAAAAGGCAGAATAGGGAAAAGGAGTTGGAAGGAGGACAGACAGAGGTGGAAATAATGTAAACAGAGTATACTCATTGTTGAAATTCTCAAAAACATTACAAAGATACTATTAAGAACAAAGGATATAGTCAAACCACAGTCTAAAGGAGCATACAGGTAAAAACATTTATTTAACAAAGAATATATTTTCAGAATATAAAGATTACATATCTAAGAGAACTAAAACTTTAAATTGGTGGGGAAAACTTAAATATTATTAAATCAAAACCTGAGTGTTTTAATCATGCCACCAAAAAAGCATATAGAAAATAGAAAGGCCCAAAATCCATGCTATTATGGATTTTATTTTTTAATGGTGGTGCATACTTTTAATTTCAGCACTTAGAAAGCAGAGGTGGGCAGAGCTCTGTGAGATTGGAGGTAATGTAATCTACATAGTGATTATGTAGTGAGCTCCAGAACACAGAAAGCTACACAGTGAGATCCATCCCCATCTCAAAAATAAGAATAAATTTTTAAAACCCCACACCTTTTGCACTTTTACCAAAGAGATGAAGAAAATGAGAAAGATTGATTTCTGTTTCCCTCAGAACAAGTGTTCATTTGAAGAGGTAAAGAATACAGACTGAAGTAACAAGCCTCAGAACACTCAGGTTTCTCTTGGTTAACTGTCAGCAAGCTGAGAAACCTCAGAAGAGCTGCTTCCTACTACAAACTCGTAGCTTCAAAACCAATCAGCACAGTTAAGTATCTTGTCACCTGCTTGCGTAGCAGCTCTTCCTGCTTCCTTCTTTCTTCTTCTTCTCTCCTCCTCTCCTCCAGCCTTCTAAGCGCTTCTTCCTGCTGCTGCCTTTCCTCCTCTTCTCGCTGCCGCCTTAGTGCAATCTCTTGCTCCCGCTGGCGCCGCAGAGCCTCCTCCTAAAGAAAACAGCAGGGTGGATAGAATGTGTGTGAAGCTCTAGCTTGCCAGTATTCAAAGAGGAACAGGTAATGAGCTACTTATGTCTCTGTAGGTATAGAACAAGATCTGGAGTGAAAAGTACTATGTAAGTTGAGAAGGCAGGTATATATGATAAAAAACAAGCCAGGCAGTGGTGGTGCATATCTCTAATCCCAGCACTCAGGAGGGAGAGGCAAGCAGACCTCTGAGTTCAAGGCCAGCCTGGACAACAAAATGAGTTTCAGGACAGTCAGGGCTATACAGAGAAACCCTGTTGGGGTGGAGAAGAGTGGCAGATAAAAACAAAAGCAAACAAACAACAATAGCAACAACAAAAAACATAATGAAGCTGGACATGGTGGTGCAGGATTTGAATCCCAGCACTCAAGATACAGAGGCAGGAAGACCTCTATAACTCTAAGGCCAGCCTAATCTACATGGCGAGATGCTGTCTTCAAAAGAAATAAAATGAACGAAAAGCCAACTATTTAAAATATTAGTACACTGCAAAACAGTAAGAAGTCTACCCTGGCTTGGATAATGACACATGTTTACTGCTAACCCTAGACAGAATATTGGAACGCAGGTGCTACTTTCTCTGTTGGTACTTTTTAGCCCTTATTTTTTAATCACCTAAAAACAAAAAGGATAAAGAGGTTAAATCTACATATACATCAAAACCTAGTGAAGAAAAGTCATGAGAACATCTTCTGAAGGATAACAGTTCCACCAAAAAGTACAACATAGAATCATGTAGAAAAGGAACGCTAAGTGCTGCAGAATTAAATGCCTATCTTTTTTAACCCACCCTCAACCCCACCCGAGACAGGATTTCTCTATGTAGACCAGGCTGGCCTTACACTCAGAGATCTAGCTCCCTCTGCCTCCCAAGCTGGGTTTAAAGGCTTAAGCCACTATTGCCTGGTTTTTTTTTTTTTTTGAATCTTTAAAAAATTTCATACACGTATACTATATTTACATCATCTTCCTTGACCCTGCGTCTCATTCGCTCTCAAATTCATAACCTCTTATCTTTAAAAGATTTATTTATTTTTATGTGTATGGGTGTTTTACCTGAATGTATACCTGCCTTGTGTACCACATGAGTGCCTGATAGCTTTAGGGGGCAAAACAGAACACCAAATGCTCTGGAATAGTGGTTCTCAACCTATGGGTTGAAATCCCTTTGGGGGAGTCACATATCAGATATCCTATATATCAGATTTTATGTTACAATTCATAACAGTAGTAACATTACAGTTATGAAATTGCAACAAAATAATTTGGGGGTCATCCCAATATGAGAAATTGTATTAAAGGGTCTCAGCATTAGGAAGGTTAAGAACCACTGACATAGAACTTGAGTTATAGATGGTTATGAGCCATTATGTGGGTGCTTGGCATCTAATCCCGGTTCCTCTGGAAGAGAAGCCAGTGCTTTAATCATGTTTCTAGTCCTTCACTGTTATCTTACATTAACATGGTGTAATTCTAAGAGATCTGTACTTATTTTATCATGGGTACAAACTTGTGACCAAAAGCTATGTTTTAAGCCACCAGAGAAGAGTCTTCCATTGGAGTCTATAAATACTCTACTAGAAATACAGACCAAGCAAGTTAAGGTCATCTAATTACTCAAAATGAAACAGTGAAAACACATGAAAATCTATACTGTAGATTAGTTAAGTAATCTAGACAAGAGGTACTCAGGGGTGACCCAGCTTGTACACACAGAGTTCTGCATGAGACAGGCATTGTTTGACTACATGAGGTACCCAGAGTAGTCAAAATCATGAGAGACAGAATGAAGAATTTAAATAGCAGGGGGAAAAAAATGGAAATCACTGCTTCAAAGGTCAAGAATGTTCAGTTTGGGAAGGTGAACTATTCTTCAACTGGACATATATGATGCCACTAACTGTACACTTCAAATTTTATATGTATGTTATCACAGGGGTTAATTTGAAAGCACATTTGACTTTAAAACAAGTAATGTTGTGCACCAAAATACTTCATGTTTTTACCAGCAAGTTCAAAATAGTTGAAATCTAATTAGGTTATGAATAAATTACGAAAAGTTAAGACTGAACACTAGCCCTTTAGTAGACACTGATAGAAAACAAGTTCTTTCTGAAGGTGAGTGAGTTTTTTAATCCCACCATTATAGCCTTCTCTCCCCACTGCTCTTGATAGGGAAGGGATCACATCACCAAAGGCCCTCACCAAGGAGCCAAAAACTTCTTTTATGTGCATAGCTCCCAGAGACATACCTGCTTCCTTCTAGCCAGCTCCTCTTCTTCCCGTCTTTTCCGTTCTTCCTCCTGCTGCCTCCGGAGAATTTCCTCCTGTTGTCTACGGAGTTCTTCTTGCCTCTTTCGCTCCTCCTCTTCCCTTTTTGCCCTCATTTCTGCCTCTCTTCTCTCCTGCTCTAGCTGGATGATGAAAGAGAATTTCCATTGATTGGACAGCAAGCATAGGGTAATTTGAAGCAAAACATTTAGTGAGAGGTTGATGCTGCTATACACACTCAGCAGCACGCTGCTGTGCTGCAATGTGTGGATAAAACCCTGAATCTCTAAGCTCCAAGATGGCATAGTAATCACTTTTCTGCTCTTCTAAACTACATGAATGTTCTTCCCACTTTGATCACCTCTTCCCTTAACATGACATTACACCACATCTCTAAGATGTGGGACACAAAGTGGTCAACATGAGAGTAACATCAGAAGTGTCCTCAAGTGTATGTATGGTATTTCTTTACTTGTCTCTACAGAACACCATTGACTGGGATCTAACAGTATGACTATAAGGTTTCAACAGCTACCAGCATGGCTGCTAGGAATGAATACAGGGTTTAAGCTCAACTACACTTCAGGTCTTCTCTTTTCTCACCCAAGGGGGTTGGGGGTTGGGGGTTGGGGAAGCCAGGCTTATCTGGCAGCGTTCCTTGCCATGAAAATAAATTCCATCATGAGTGTCAAAGACACTCATGACAGCCCTGCTCATCTCACTCCTCAGACTGTACCTTGGCTCCAAGTCAGATGAAATTACTTAACTATTTCCTGATTCCTGAATGTTCTCAAATCCATCTAGCTAGTACTATTTCCTTTAACTGCAATTTAATTTTCATATCTGAAAACCCACGCTGAGGCATGGTGACACATCCCAGTATTTGGAAAGCAGAGGCAGTAGAACCACCTCAAGTTTGAAGCCAACTTGGTCTACCGTGTAACTTCCAAGACAATCAGGGTTACAATAGTGAGATTATGTCACAAACAAAACCAAACTCCTACAAATCTTGAAATGCAAAGTAATTTATGAACTGCTAACTATCAAAAATACCACCCACCTCTCTAAGCTCTCTAAATATACTCCTGACCACCCTGTAAATTTAACTGTCGCTTGTCTACATCTCCCTACCCACCTGAGAACTGGTAAACTACTTGAAATACATTATTCTTACCTACATATCTTCAGCAAAAAGCACTGAGGAACTATAAGAGACTAAACTCAAGAACTGTAAAGAACTACACTCCCTCATTTATGGAGACAGCTCTCACCATGGACCTTTTCATTCTCTGGGTTCTATAAAGAGACCACAACCCCCTTGAGATACAAGATGCAGTAAGTGTGACTCTCCTTGGGTGCGAGAATAGAGCAATTAGAATCATAGCATGCTCTGGCATAGATATCCTGTTTTGGCAAGTTCTAAACCAAAATTCAAGACTCTTAGTTCCTCTAGAATCTAAAGATCATGCTGAACATTTCAGCTTCATGCCCGAGGATACAAGGAATGCAAGCCTCAGATGAAGAATCTATAACAATATAGCAGATATTTCCTAACAGTATTCGTGATGAATAATCATACCAAGAATAATGTAAGTAAAATATACATATGACCATGATCATCATTAAGGAACTTAATACTAACCAATTTTAATTGAGGTCTTTAGTGTTTTTTTGGGGGAGGGGGGAGGGTACAAAAAGATAGAATACAAATGTACTTATCCCAGCTAAGTAGAAATAAACTAAAAATAGGAGCAGAGGAAAAGAAATAAAGCTTTGCATCTTAGCTGGAAGGTACACAGTTGTGAAGATTAAGTTCCAGACCTTTGCAGCTTTGGCCTTCTCTAGTTGCTGAAGCTGTTCCAGGGAAGGGCCTGGTGTCGTGGTGTCCAAGGGAAGATCCCATACACTACCACCTTCCCAAACTGTAAGACAAAGACAAAACTGAGTAAGGCACAAGAGTGTAGTGTAGTCACACAACCGCAGATGAAGGGGTTCCCTGGACCTGAAATGAGCTCCATCGTATATGGGAGGAGTGTGCGGGGCTGTCTGCTATACAGTCCAAAACAACCTTGAATGTGAACTCCTCCCGTCTCAGTCTCCCAAATGCTGAGATTAAAAGTATATTCCACCATGTTTTGCTGTTTTTTAAAAGAAACTGAGCCAGCACATTCTTGTAAATACTCTTCAATACATAACGAAGGTAAGGAAATATGAGACATCTACTGAAGAACCAATTTCATCCTTGTAATGCTCCATACAAGTCCCTGGTATGTCCTCATCTTTATAGATGAACTAACTTTAAAACTTCAAAAGGAACATGGCAAGAATGGCACTGTAATTCAATTCCAAATTCCACAGAGGAGAGATTTCTAATAGCCATACAATCTCCTATTGCACACCAAGTAGAGAACCAGGTGGTTACACAATATATATGTATTAAATGTTACTCAGCTGGTCATCTTATAGTTGTAATGTGAGCTACATCTCTTTGGAGAGAGCTTGGGCAGGTCTTACAAATTACACTTGGTCTTGAGTTGAAGCCCCTTATTTACTTCTACAACTGGCAAACAAAGTACACAGCCAGATGTAGAAGCAAATTTAAGGGTTTCCAAGCCAAGCATGGGGAAACATTTCTATAATGCCAGCACTCTGGAAGTAGAGCTCTCAGGAGGATTCTAAGTTCAAGGTCAGCCTTGGATACTATTAAATCAAAGTTACCTGAAACCTTATCTCAAAGAAAAATAAAACACACAAAAAAAATAAGGCTTCAGAGTCTATTATTTTATTGTTAAGTTTGTTGACACTAATTCTCTATTTTGCTTTTTGTGGTACTAGAGATTTAATAGTGTTGCATATACTAGACAAGTATTTTACCACTGAACTTACAACCCCAGACATTATTTTTCTGCATACCTATTACTATATATCTGTGCAAATTAAATACTGTGTGTATAAAACCAATTGAGTACCTAAAAGGACCTGACTACATGTAAACTGTTTAAGGTACTTAGAAGCTCCAAAAACCTAAATATAAATGAGTACTAAAAAAAGAATAATGTGGTCTGGCAAGGTGACTCAGTGGAAAAAAGGCCATTGCCATCAAGTCTGATAACAAGAGTTTGACCCCTAGGGCTGACAAGGTAGAAGAGAACCAACTGGCACAAGTTGTCCTCACCTCCATGAGGACAGACAAAAAGACACATACCACACACAACTAACTAACTAATTAAGAATAATATATACACAGTAGGAAAGTTTTCCTTTAATCTCTTTGGGAAGGTTTCAGAAGGAAGACACTAGGCCCTTCTACTGCCTACTCTGTAGGGTCAGTTCTCAAACTATCACTTGATGGCTCACCAACTCTAAAAAAACTGGTTATTAAGAATTTATAAGCCAATTGCTCTTGCCTATAAGCGTTATTGGTCAAACTCTCCACTTTTGTGTATATTATACCTTAGCAACAAAACAAGCTTACTCCACCAATTACAAAGATTTTGAAAATCTCAACTCCCAAGTTTTCTAACTTGACACACAAAGTATCACAGAACAAGAGAAGGTGTTCATTTAAAGTGGGTATTTCTCATGCCAAAATTTGGCAGCACTTGCAAGGTTAGACATCTTTAGTTGCAACAGAGAGAACATCATTACTTTCCACACACAACCCACCCCCACACACTCCAGCAAAGATATCAAAAACAAAATACTTTTCAGGGCTGGAGATTTGGAAAAGTGGCATAGCCCTTGTCTGCCACAGAAGGGTCTGGAGACTGCTGCAGCACCACAAAACAAAACAAAACAAAACAAAACAACCTACATTAGTTAGAACAATAAAAACAGAAACTGACTCATACAATTCAAACAGTTTACATACAAACACTTCCTAGAAAGCCTTTCTTGGATCTACTACATATGAAGCTTCTTTTAAAAAAAAAAAAACTAGTAATAATAGACATATGTAACATTAAAAATAACTACAAATAACTATTACACTCTAAATCCTTTATGTTGCACTATAAGCAAAGCTCAATTTTTACCTGTGGGCTGTGAGGCTGCTGGCTGAAGCTCCCAGATAGAGCCAGTATCTGGCACTGACACAGACCTAGTTACTGAGGGAATGATGTTCTGGTCAGATATTCTGCAAAAGGGAAATAAAACGTCAATGTGTTCCTGTCACTTGAAAAATCAGATAAAGAGGGATTTCTAGATTACTAGTAGGTTTCTGAGTTGTCTGGCTGTTGTCTTGTTTTGTCTTACTGAGACAGAGTCCCACGATGTAGCACTGGATGGCCTGGAACTTACTATATAGACCAGACTGGCCTCAGAGATGGATCTGCTTCTGCTTTGTTAGTATTAGGCCCTATTTTAAAAGGATGAAAACTGGGTATGGTGGTACATGCCTTCAATCCTAGTTCTTGGAAGATAAGCAGATCTCTAAGGTAGCCTGGTCTATATAGTGAGACCCTGTCTTGAAACAATAGCACCCAAGAACTGCATCTCACTTGTCTCTAAGGTCTTCTATACATCAGGTTAATCAAGCCCTCAGTATCTCAAGGGTACAGTTTGCTTACCATTAAAATAGAGACCAAGCCAGGTGTGGTGGCACATGTCTTTAATTCCAGCACTTGGGAAACAGAGGCAGGCAGACCTTTGAGTCTTAGGCTAGCCTGGTCTTACAGAAAGAGTTCCAGAACAGCCAGGGCTACACAGAGAGACAATGTCTTGAATATATGCATGCATGCATGCATGCATACATACATACATACATACATACATACATACGTAAGTAATAGAGGCCTGACTGTTAACCTGCTTACCTCATCGCATGGGTTAAGGTTCACATGAGAAATGTGAAGGACTGATTAAGACAAACAGTACAAGTTTGGAACAGCAACTGCTGAGGCAACTTCAGGAGCTGAGGCAAGCACCCTGAATGAAAATCTGTAGTAGAAGGAATTTAAGAATGTCTTCATAATTGCTTTGTCCAGATTAATGGCTTAATGATTTGGGAATTCAGTAAATCATGACCCTGTGATCAAATCTTTTTTTCAGATATCATGGGTAAAAGTGAAATTAAAATCCCAGGGTATATGATCTTTTGTTACAGGTTCCAAGTATTATCATTACTCTTAGATTATGATTCAAAAGATTTCTATAGGTAAATGCTTTTTAATATATGTAAACCCTTCTAGCTAAGTAATTTTCAAGTCACACTATTTTTATATATACCATGAAGACAAGTTTTGTGGGAATGTTCTGATGCTGAAAACTCAAACATCATATCAACATATCTTTATTCTTCTTAACTCATTCTCTCTTTCTTGTGTGCGTGCACACACACGCGCGCACATACACACAGAATATGACAAATGGAATGACCACCAACCTCATCTTCAGAGCTTGGAACTGCTGGAGAAGAACGGCCAACTGCTGTTGCTGTTGAGATGATAAAGCTGCTTTCTGCTGTTGAGTCAAAACCTGTGCATACTGTTGCCTTTAAAATAAAAAAAACAAAAGTGTATGTATGTGTGTGTGTATACACACACACATGACCTATCTACCCCATATATAAAATTTTGAAACAAAACAAAATCCAACTCATCTCTTCCCTAAACCACAATTAGAAATAACAATCAAATATATTTTATAATTCTATGTGCTAATTAACCACAGGAAATTTTCTAATTCACTCTAGAGAAAACTCACACATGATGTTTCTCAAGGAGATACATATATATGTACATATGAAACAAATTATGTGTAATATATGCATACCACACATCACAAAATGTCAAGATGATCAGTACCAGTCCTTTCCCAAATTGTGACAATAAGCAAATCTGAACACCTATTTCCAAATGAAGAACTCTGCAAAATAAAATCACTTCTACAAAGTCTCAAATTTTATGTTTCAGCTTGGAAAGTTTTAGATAATACCTTCCACTAACTCTCAAAGTTCCAAACAGTAAATATCTTCAGGCTTGCAGCTGCAACTCCTCAGTTCTGCCTTTATGATTTAATAGGAGTCACAGACAATCTATAGGTTAAGTCAGTGGTCCAATAATGTTTTGCTTAAAAGAGGCAGCAGGCCACCAAGAAGACAGTGCCAACCCATATACCAGCACAAATGTTATTTCTTTCCCCAGAGTCCAGTGCTCAGGAGACTAAGGCTGCAAAACATAGTTTTAGGGCAGTTAGGGCTACACAGCTAAATCCTATCTCAACGACAGCAAAATAAAGAGAGATAACGACTTTAGTGGATTAGTCATCACTCTACACCATTCCTAACAGCGTGATTTTTACTTCTTCCCGCCTTTTCCTGTTTTTCCTTTGTGTCCCTCAGAAAGTACTTAGTTCTTAACATGTTTGTTGACTCTTTCCTCAGCAACTAAAGACCCTGAAAATCATAATTAGATGTTATTTTCTGCAATCTTCCAGCACTTAAAAGGGTAAGACTAAAATTAGATGGACAGTGGGACACATGCCACTAGCAGGCTACTCAAGTATCACAGAAGCCTTGAGTTCTCACTATAAAAGGTGAGACTTGGGAGCAGATTCTATCTCAGGCTCCTTTGGTGCTGCAGTGCATCCTACTGCATCACTGCTCTTACTGTATTAAAAACTGCTGGTACTGGAGGTGCTGCATTTGGTATAAGGCAGTGAGTTCCTGCTGTCTGGTCAGGCGTTCCTGGTCCAATTCTCCCTGAGTGTAGAAAAAAGTACCATGAAATAAACAGCATTGAGATGGTGTCACTGAGTATACACACCTAATAGCACAGTAAACCCCAGACTTTTACTTCCTACTCCAACCTTTTGCCCTTCAAACACCTAAAAAAACAAAAAAAAACAAACAAAAAAAACCTACCGTCTTTTAAACTAAACACTGCCACCTAGTGGAATAAGATGGTTCTCCAGCATAAGCCACATAAGGTTCTTATTCAGCACTGTCCACTACTTCACGCCGAATGCTGAACAGTGTCATAAAGAACTGTTATTGTAACTGAGAAATTACCCAGCACTCCAAATCTTAGTGGCTTGCTTTAAAGGTCATATAGAAATCAGAGAATTAGGACATTAAGGAAAAGAGTAAAATGACCTAACAGTTGATGGGATGGAAAGGAAATTCTCAGTAGCACATGATCAGTTCATAAAACTAAGGTATAACTATCCTTAAAATGTTGAAAATATGTGGGAAAAAAAAACCTCTGAGCAACTACTCCTTCAAATTAAGTGTTATAAATACACTGGAAGTTAGAGAATACAGGCAGACAATTCCAGTAAGATGGCTGAGATTTTATAGTTTTATAAAGTTAAAAGGAGACAAAGAAAAATATAAGATCTATAATAATAAGAATAAAAACCTATGATAACAGACTAAACCTAGGCAAATCATGTATGAAGTTCTATCTTTCTTACATATGGATTATAGCTTGAAATAAAGTTATCTGATACACAATGTGTTAGGGCAGGAAGCACCCTAAATTCAGAGACATCAGGAGTTAGGTACTAGACAACAATTCAGGTGAAACCCGGGTTTTAAGAACACTGCTTATGAAGGTCAGCTCTCTCATCAGTGCTACTTGAGGCAAAGATAACAGCTAAACAAGGAGGCAGAGTTTCCCAAAAGTTGCTGTTGAATGGGTACAGAGAGAGGCTTAAGAACAACCTCATCTGAATAGGTACAGATTGTGACTCCCAACAGACTGTGTTGGGGAACAGACAAGGAATAAGAGCATGTCAAGAACAAAGTGAGCAACTTTTAGCTCCTGATACATGAAAGACACATCTCAACTTCAAGACAGAAAATAAGACTCAAACCTTGCCGTGTAAATTAAGCCAGTAAGTAATGATATACTACAATTGTTCTTGGGATTTAAAAAAAACAAGCCTCAAACATGACATATGAATCATGGAAGAGAAAGCTGATGGCCAGTGATGGCTTGCCTACATAATTCTTTAATGACCGAGGCCGTATCACATTCATCTTCACCTCTCAAAAACCTACCGTGAAGGTGTGACCAGTAGCCCTCAATATAGTTGAATAAATCAATGGTAGGTTACTGTAGACATTCAGTATTCACACTAAATTGAATATTGTCATTTTTATCAATGGAGAGCCACTATTCTAAGACATATAAAGGCTACATAAACAAACACCTAAAGACCTCCTCTAGCTAAGGCCAGGCTCAAGAGAAAATATTTCCCAGCTAAAGGTTTAGGACCCTCAAAATTTTCTAACACACTAAGTGGCACTTATTTTAGGATAAGCCTCAAATGTAAGAAATTGTATGAGCGAGAAAATAAGACAAAAATGGAGGCGAGAGACATGGAGGCAGAATGTTGTATACTAAATAAATAAATAAATAAGTAAATAAATAAATAAATAAATGAAATGAAAAAAAAGAAATGGAGGTGAGAGGAAAAGAATGTGCATTCTAAGAAAAGATAATAAGGAATTCACAGAAGCCAACCACATTGAAACACAGAGGATAAAAGCTCTGAAATGAGTATTGAATGGGAAGCAGCCAGATCCCTAGTAGTCAGGATAAGATAGTAGTCTCATTCTTTACTGGCTAGAAAAACCACAGATAGATTCAATATAGTGTATATAATGCATGCACACAAATGCACAATAAGTGTTGAAATAAATGGTCATTACTGTTCAGAATATAACTCTCCCATTCAAAAGTGGCCATTACCATTTCAATTTCCTTCTATGAAAATACTAGGTTGGGTATAATAGCTCATGCCTATAATCATAGCAACTCAACAGGACCAGGAGGACCACCAAGTTTGAGGACAACCTGGTCTGCAAAACAAGTTCCAAGCCAGCCTATAGCAAGACCCTGATTCAAAAGAAAAGAGACAGAAAACTACCATTTTTATCTCCTTCACTGCAACCCTGGGTTGTCATTCAAAGAGAAATAAGTACTCCTGAATCTATTATGTATCCCAGGTCATCAGGAAGATACTCACCATATGAGGAGGAGGAGCTGGGCCTGGAGAGAAAGGAACCCTTCCCCACATTTTCATGATATCACCAAGAGGCTGGAAGCTTTCATCACATGCTCTCTTCACAAGCAAAGACATTGTAAAATAGCCCGCCTGAAACCATTCTGCCATCTCCTGATTGTTAAAGGGACCTAAACATAAGAGCAGTAAGAATCTGGTCAGGTTCAAAGATAAACATATTCCCTGAGTCTCATGTTCATACAAACTTTTATAGTAGCTTACTTCAGAAAGTGAAAAATAGTTTTGTATTAGATACAGCAAAACTAAAATTTTGAAATACACAGTGCTTTGTCTATTTCACAGCAAGTGCTCTGCTGCTGAGCTTCATCCCTTTACACATCCTAAATTGTTATCAATGCTTTAATGACTGTAAGTAGCACAACTGTCTCACCCTCTGCAAACACTCCATCAGAAAACTGAAATAAATATACAGAAGAGCAGATAAATACTTGTGGGCTTCGCATCACTGAGGAGTAGAGAATATAAATCCTCAGTGCTAAACACATTCTCAAATTTTTGTTATGTTCTTCTGGAGATTAATGATTGCAGGATGAAAAAATAATATAAAATACAAGCAATAATCAACTGAATTAGGGCAAATTACAACGTATTTACCCAACAAGACTAAATCTGGCCCTGAGGAAAAAAAATAGCATTCTTTAATCGAGTACTTTAAACATAAAAATTTACAGAAAATATAGACCAATTCAATGTTTTCTAGGCATTAAGAAATGTTTTTTAAACGTGAATGGGTGTTTTCCTTGCACAAATGTCTGTGCACTAACTGTGGCCGGGTGTCCAGAGAGGCCAGAAGAGGGTGTGAGATCCCCTAGAACTTAAGTCAAGCTTGGGTCCTCTGGAAGAGCAGTGAGTGCTCTTAACTATGAGTCATTTATCTAGTAATCATCTCTAAATTAATTAAAATCATGCATATATGTTCTTTAACCACCATAGAACCAAGATATAAATCAACACAATACTAACAGGAAAATTCCTAGCTTAAAAGCTAAAAACACTTCCAAATAATTCATGGGCAAAAACTGTATGCGTGAGAGCATGTACATTTCACATACTCTTAAGTATAAACCATGACTAAATTTATTCCTGGAATACAAAGTTGATTCATTCAAATTATGAAAATTCACCAAGAAGCTGAATATAGTGGTGCATGTCTTTAATCTCAATACTTGGTATGAAGGGATTGCCAGTATTTTATACCACATTACATGTGGCATATAATTATTTCAGCTTGTCCAGAAATGTTGAACACCCTTTAATATTAAGGAGGGTGGGTACATGTTTCAGCAGTGCATAAACAAAACAACTGCAATGATACCAAGATGATTAGCACAGCCCCTGCACAATAATGACACCCAAATTTGTGAAGTGTTCTATATTTTTTCTGACCTTCATATATGCCAAAAGAATTAAAATAAATGGCACCAAGAAGAAAAAGATTTTAAAAGGGGGGGTGGGGAGCTAGGTAAACATGCTTACCACTAAGTCTAACAATCTGATTTCTGGGAACTAAAACTGGAAAAGACACAATGCTTGCAAGCTGTCTCTGACTTCCATACCATGTATGCCCATATGTCCATACATCTACACACACATAGGTTCAGCAGTTAAAAAGCACTTATTGTTCTGGCAACAGAACCCATAGGGCAGCTCACAAACACCTGTACCTCCATGGAGGCAGTGAGGATTGACACCTCTGGCCTCTGTAGGCACCTGCATACATGTGCATATAAACCCCATCCTGCGTGCACGCGCGCGCGCACACACACACACACACAATTAAAAATAATAAAAAGAAAAAAATTTAAAGATATGTAAGATGACTAGGGCAAGCAAGATGGCTCAGTAAACATAGGCACTTAACACATAAACCTAGTGACCTGAGTTCTAACCTAGGAACCCATGGAAAGGTGGAACGAGAGAACCAACTCTACAGAGTTGTCCTCTGACCTCACACATCGTGCAGATATATAAACAGTGAGAATAATAAGCTTTATAAAAGGATCTACCCCCCAGATATACACAACCATGCCTAATAGAATGATTTTTGTCAAACTGACTTTATTATTTCTAGCTACTTAGGAAGACTGGGGCAGGGGCCTTCAACCCAGAAGTGTAAAATCACTATGTGTAACACAACAAGACATTGTCTCAAAGAGGAGGAAGGAGGCTGAAAAAGAGGAAATCTCTATTAGACACAAAAGTACAGGTAAAGATGCTCAACAAAGCAATCAAAACTATAAAACAGGGTTGGAGAGATGGCTCAGCAGTTAAGAGCATTGCTTGCTCTTCCAAAGGTCCTGAGTTCAATTCTCAGCAACCACATGGTGGCTCACAACCATCTGTAATGAAGTCTGGTGCCCTCTTCTGGACTGCAAGGCATACACAAAGACAGAATATTGTATACATAATAAATAAGTATTTTTTTTTAAAAAAAGCTACAAAACTATCCAGGTTTGGGGGAGGACATTCATAATCCCAGAACTCTTAAAGCTAAGTCAGGAGAATTAAGAATTGGAGGACACCCTGGGTTATACAAGAAGACAAAAACAAACAACAAAAACCTTACATACAACTGAATATCCTAGTAACTACAAAAATAATAATAATAGCTAGCAAGGATGTAGACAAATTAGAGTCTATGTACCTTTGGTTAGAACATAAAACAGCACTAGGGAGACAGAGGCAGGCAGATGGCCAGCCTGGTCTGCAGATTGGGTTCAGGACAGGCACCAAAGCTACACAGAGAAACCCTATCAAGAAGAACCAAAAACAAACAAACAAACAAACAAACAAACAAACAAAAAAACATAAAACAGTACAGAAGCTGTGGAAACAGTTAAAACTCATTTCCATATAGTCTAGAAGCAAGTGTGGTAGAACATGTCTAAAATGCTAACATTCAGGAGGCCGAGAGATAGCAGCTCACAGGATGTATCTGAGCTACACATGGAGAACCTGAACCACAGTAAAGTATCAATACACTTGCTAGAATGATTTTAAAACAAAGAAAAATTCACAAAATTTATTATCAAACTCTGGTACAGATACAAGGAAACAATAATGTCATTAGAGGGCATACAGAATTGTTCAGTCACTCTGGAATTAAAAAACTAAAGATGCAACTGCAATAGTACTTGCACTTCTGATCACTTATACTGAAGTTATGATAGACTTTCACATACTGCCCATAAATGCTTACAGCAGTTTTATTTGTAGCAGTCAAAAAATTTGAACCACCCAAATGTCCTTCCTCAGATGAATGGCTAAACAAACTATTATAAATTGACATCATTCACTATGACTCAGTAATACAAGGAAACAAAGTATGACTTTCCAAGGATTATACTAAATGGATAGCGCTATCCCCACCATTCTATGCTGTATGAGTCTACTTACAGAACATTCCTAAAACGATAAAATATAAAAATGTAAAACAGATTGGTGCTTACCACATATTAACAAAGCAGTGTGGAAACAAAATATATGTTTCTATAAAAGGGAAACAATGCTGCTAAAATGCAAAGATTCTGAATCTCAATTGTCAATACCCAGATGTTCTGCCACTGAGAAAAACTGGATGAAGGACAATTTCATGTGAAACCACAATTATCCCAAATAAAATAAATTTATTAAAATGCACGTATATACAAAGCGCTGTTCTGAGGTATCTTAACATTATACTTGAATGTTAACAATGAACAAATATATACAAGACCAGGCAGAGTAACTCCTATGAAGAGAATAAGGCAGGGAAAGAAGACTAAAAGTAGGAGATGTTAACATGCTGGAGCCCTCAAAGGATATAATCAGTAAGTGTTGTGCTAAAACTGACATTAACATACCAACAAACAACTCAGGCTCTAACGATTTTAAAAACAGAAATAAATCTATATGGGCTTTTTACAGCATTCTCCCCTCTAACTCATTCAAATCATTTAAGGGATTCATTTGTAATACATGCAATCTTTTCTTAGTCATTTTAGTAATTCTCTGTTGTTTATATATAGCAGGTCTACTTCAGCAAATCAGTCAAGGTTCTCCAAAACTACTGCCATCATTGTCTGTTGGTCTAGGTAACAAAGCACAGAGAATCATTACCTGCTTCTTACCCAGCTGGGATGTGTGGAGCTCAGATAATGCACAAACCATTTGCTGACACTGTTGTCATTTTGGTCATCACTCTCTACTTGTGTTCATTTTCCTATGTGATCTTCTTTGTATTTACAAAGAAACTGTTGACTTTGTTTCTATTATGCAAACAAACATTAAACAAACACCCCTTCTCAGGAGGTTCTGCAAGTGGCATAGATAGTTCAGTACTTAAAGTGAAAATGGGCTGTTTACCTTGGATTTCTCCCTGAGGGTCTTTGTAATACCACTTTTGCATTGCTTCGTGCATCAGTGGAATCGAGACTCCTTTAGCTCTGTGCTCTTGCAGTTTTGATGTCAATCTTTCATCATCTAGTGCACTGTCTTGGAGATAAGCCACCATCTTCTCAGCTTGCTAGTAACAGAAGATAAAGGGATTCAGGGAACAAATGATCTCGAATTCATATTATAAGGCTAGTAATAATGATCACTGTTTTTGAACTACTTGATTCATGAAAGACATTATGCAAGGAACAAAACCATTAACAACCTAATCCCACCTTGGAAAAGAAAAAAAATATAGATCAAAGACACAAAATCAAACAACTAGATTGAAATACAAACTAGTATGGATCAAAGCCTAGGCTTCAAATAAAGGTTTAAAATATGCTACTGTTGTCCCATTCTAGATTGTTTTCACAAACCTTCATGTCTGTGTAGAGATGTTAAGAGAATAAAAGGCTCAATTAATACAATTTCAAATAAATTACTCTACAAGTTTCACTAACATATCACTAACCCTTCCATCTACATTTCCTGTCTCTAACCACAACCAACCTGAAGGAAAGAGAAGTTCTACAGAAAATCAACTCATTTATTTTTCATGTGTTGTTACACACAATCTTCGGGAAACACAGACGTGAATAAGAATGTTAACTAAAATCCTGAGGCTTTTAACGATTATTCCTGCTGTACTTGAAGTAAAGAACACAAAACACGCAGGGACCATCCACAGCTGCTTGTATTCACCATTTTTAGCATTCCATTAATGTCCAAAAAGAAAAGAAAAGAAAACAGCTAAGGGCAATCGCAGAAGAGCAAAAAATAACCTGACATAATGACTACTACATAGCAGAAACTTAAAAGCATGAAATGATCTGAAAGACAATTACTCACACAAACATTAAATAACCAAACAATTTTTCCAGTACTTTAAGACCTAGTGCATAAAACTTCTGTATTGGGATATACATGGAAGTTTGAGAGGAGAGGATAAAGTAACCTGATTTCACCTGTTCCAAGTGTTTGAGGCCCTCTTCATCATCTGGCTCTGTGGAAACACTGCCCATACCAGGAGCCTCAATGGCTGCTGTCTCAACTGGCCGTGAGGCAGAAGCAGGAGTGGGAACAGGAGGTGGAAGAATGACGAGAGGAGAGGCTGTATCTGGAGGAAGCTGTGTTGAGGGTTGCTGGGAGGCAGGCACTGTTTCTAAAGGGAAAGAATGTAGAGTAATGAATGTTCTTATAAATGTGGAGACATCTCAAGGTTAATTCTACATTAATAAGTGGAACAGTCTACTGTATAGGCCTGACTGAGATGTCGACCCTGAAGCTACTTCCTATGGAAAAATGCAGTATATGTCCCTAGAATGACATTTAAAAGTCCATAAAGCTTCTTTCTAGCAATGTCACTATAGCATCTAGCCAATAATTAGTTGTATCAGTCAATCTACTCCATTCAGAAAGAGCAAGCCTCTAAATAAAGATTAAGATACTCAAAGCTTTTCAAAGACATGTCATCTCATCAAAATGTGTTTGGAAAATCCCGGTAATAACCTTAAGTACCTGTCTCAAGTGGTAATATAGTGTAGGTTTGAAGAGTCTTACCAGTATAGGGCTTTCTTTTTTTTTTTTTAACTTTGCTTCCTCTTTTTTGGGGGGGGGGGCAGAGGGGAGCTTTTTGGAACTCACTCTGTAGACTAGGCTGGGCTTAACTCAGACAACCACCTCTCTCTACCTTCTGAGTCTCCAGGATGCTGAAATTAAGAGTGAGCTACCATTGCAGTTTAAATATTTCTTTTCTCTCCTCTCTCTCTTCTCTCTCTCTCTCTCTCTCTCTCTCTCTCTCTCTCTCTCTCTCTCTCTCTCTCTCTCTCACCTTCCCTTTAATTTTATATGCATTGGTGTTCTGCTTGCATTTATATCTGTGTGAAGGTGTCAGATGCCCTGGAAGTGGAGTTACAAACAGTTGTGAGCTATCATACAGGTACTGGGATTTGAGCCCAGGTCCTCTGGAAGAGCAGCCAGTGCTTTTAATCACTAGCCATCTCTCTAGCCCTTGCCGAGGTTGCTAGCTGAAACCTCTCAGTATGGAGGCTCCTAAAACAAATGTGGAAGATGGTGTAACTAGGTCAAATTGCAGTTTCTCCTTTAAAACCTTGACTGTTCAATTACAAAGAACCTCTTCAAATGCTTGCTCCCCTCAAGCATTGCCAAATTTTTCTTAAGTCCAAGCTATACATGCTGCCTCTTTTGTGTGACCATCATCTACACCTGATAGACAGGACTTCTATTTGCCCCTTCTCATCAGTAAAGCACCCTGTCAAAGATACACAGTGACACAAAACTGCTAGATTCACTGATTTTCCCTTACCATCATTAGATAATATGGAGCAACAGACATTATTGATCCCAATTCGAGGATTGAACGATCCACCTCCTTCCTGCACTTGTAGACTATCCTTTTGCCTCTCAAGGAATTCTCTGGCTCTCACACCTAAAACCAAAAATTCCTCAAGCTCCTGTTTTCAGTTCTCTCTTTTCCTAGCCCCTACAAATTGTATGGTTTTGTCATTGTGCTCTTCATTTTAGGGCCTCTATCTCTCCATCCTCCTAATTTATGTTCTCACTATCTCCCTGGCTCTACACTGCTCCCATCCAGCTACAGTCCCCTCATTTGGTCAACTCTCATTCTTCTTCATGCTTCACATTCAATGTTCTAAACAGAATTTAATCATTCCTCTCTCAAATGAGCTCTTTGACTTCTGTTTGTTTTCTGGTAACTAATTGTCTGAGCTACCTTAGCTATCTTTGCCATTTTCCTACCATGATGTATAATCAGTAACTAAGTTTGTCAATTTTTGACTAAAATCTCATCCTCCACTACCTCAATTTATAAGTGCACTGCCTACCTCACTGTGTCTAGTCAGAAGTTCAGGTCACAAAGCAGCCCATGTGTCTGGATACCCTACATAAAGCTATCAAACCTAAGTTCCAACCATATTTTCTACCAACCTTCTTAAGCACACATGGTACCTATTTTTTTTTAAATATTTATTTATTTATTATGTATACAATATTCTGTCTGTGTGTATGTCTGCAGGCTAGAAGAGGGCACCAGACCTCATTCCAGATGGTTGTGAGCCACCATGTGGTTGCCGGGAACTGAACTCAGGACCTCTGGAAGAGCAGGCAATGCTCTTAACCACTGAGCCATCTCTCCAGCCCCCACATGATACCTATTTTTAAAGGGACAGGGGGTGACCTGAGGGAACAGCAAAATGGCTCAGTGGTTTGGGGGTACTTGCTAAGTAAACGTGACAGACTGAGCTCAATTTCCAGAGCCTATATGGTAGAACAGGATAAGTAACTCTTAGAAGCTGGTTTCTAAATTCTACTTGTAGGTACATATGTACATGTAACATGTAAACATACCCATGTGGGGGTGGGAGGGAATAAATGTAATAAATAAAACTGTTTCCTGCCCAATTATACAATCAGTCTTATTTTCTCACTGTACTTTCATTGTTCTACAATGTAGTTCTGGTACTACAATGTTCTCTCAATTGATCCGACTTTATCAATTTATACCTCCAAATTCTACTTTCTATTTCAAGGTCTTCTTTTAAGACTACCTAGCTCCTGAACCATCCCAAGAGCCTGCTAACACAATTTAACTCCAGAGCCCCCCCCCCCCAAATATGGAATGATAACCTTTAATACACACCTAATAAGAATTCTCAAAATATACATATCTAGACTCCGCGATTTTCTTGAATAAGATTTTTGATCTACTCTTAGGCACAAAACACCAAGAAACAACTAGTATGAATCAAACAGGTCTCAAGAGACGAAAATCTTTCTCCTAGCTGAAAAGTTATGAGCAGACAGCTGCTCATTTTTCTTTAGGGATGTGACTACTCACAGATTGTGTATGCTCCAGAGGATGGCTTCACATACCTGTGCACATGGGCAGACCTATCTGGTCTTAGTGAGTAATTAAAAAAAAAGGGGGGGGGGCTTGTGGTGTGGCAGAGAGGGAGATGTGTTAGGGAAGATCCAGAGAAAACTGGAGTGGGTTGGAGGGAAAGAGATTTACACAGGATCAAAATACAGTGTGTGTGTGTGTGTGTGTGTGTGTGTGTGTGTGTGTGTGTGTGTGTAATTGTCAAAGAAAATATTTAAGAAAAAAAAAAAGAGGTTTAAGATAAGGTTTCTCTGTGTAGCCCTGGCTGTCCTGGAACTCACTCTGTAAAGCAGCCTGGCCTAGATCCAGCTGCCTCTGCCTCCCAAGAGCTGGCATTAAAGGCATGTATCACTACCACCCGGCCTGAAAACAAATTTTTGGTTCAGATCTTCAATATATTAGTCTGGGGGTGGGGGGATAGAAATACACCTCAATCTTTATAATATTGTTTTGTTAGGTGTATACATATAACATTGTTATCTTAACCACATAACAGTACTAGTTTCTAAGAAACAGAAGATAATAACCTAACAAGGAGGGAATAAAGTTTCAGCTATACAGAGAAGCACAAACAGGGAAAAAAAAAAAAAAAAAGCACAAATCAAGGCCAAAAACTTTTTTAGGGTGGTAAGCACAATGTGAGGGAGATAAAAGAACTGATGTTGAAAGTACAAGGGAGTCATGTGATAGATAGATCTAAGTCTAGCAGGCCATGTTACCAAGGGCAGACTCTTATGGTGACTGAGTCCTTCAACATCATCCATTACAATACAATATTTAAGTATTTGCATGAATAATCAAAGAAATACATAATAGTGTTTTTAAGATGTATGAGTGATTCAAATAAATATAGTTAACACTATAAACGTTGTATAAAGTCTTGCTTTCTAGCAAAAATGAAGATTGACTTCCACACTGACCCAGGTACTCCTCCTGTTCCCTTGGGACAATGGTATTTTTGTGTGAGGTTGAATATATAATACCAGATGGAAGGCAACCATCTGCTACGGGAATCCAACAAATACAGAGGATCCCAAACAAATGTACAAATGGAGTCAAGACAGCTACATCACCTTAGGAACTGAGGTGCTTATCTCCGTTCTTACAAAGTTTAGCCCTGTTTCCATAAATTTTGAGATTTGGAGACATGAAGAAAGTAACATCTGACTGCATTTACTGGCAATGATACCTATTCCAATCGCTCATCCCCTGAAAACAGTTCCATAGTGCTGGCTGAGGCTCATTCGTTTCCCAGCTGCACAGAATCCAAGTAACACACAGAAACTGTATTAATTAAATCACTGCTTAGCCTATTAGCTTTAACTTCTTATTGGCTTGTTCTTAACATCCTAAACTAACCCGTTCCTATCATTTTATATTTTATCAGGAAGGTTGTGGCCTAACAGCAAGGTTCCAACCAACAGCTCAGCATCTTTCTCCTCTGGCAGCTCCATGACTTCTCACTGACTTGCATACTTTCTTCTCCTCTATCTGCTTGGAAATCCCGCCTTACCCTATTCTGCTAGGCCACTGGCTGAAACAGCTTTATTTGTTAACCAATAAAAGCAACACACAGACAGAAGGACTTCCCACACCACTTAAGTAAAAGGTGTCACACCAGTTACCTCTGGTCTCAGCAAAATCGCATTTTAGGTCTACTTTCACAAATACATACCATCCCCTCTGCTGGGCACCTTAGCTGGGAGACTAGTTTCTGTCCTACGCTCTTCGTCGGGTTTTTCCATTTGTTCAGCTTTGGGTTCATCTTTCCTCTCCACCTGTAGTGCTTCTTGAGGCTGATGATCTGAAGGGGTACCTGGTCTAGCTGATGATAATGATGTTTGAGGTGCTTCCTCGTCAGCTTCTGGAACACAAAGCCATAGTAAGTGAATTCAGGGAAGTTTTTGTTTAAGTGGAATTCAGTAAGACAAAATGGGCCTTACCAGCTCCTGCTCTGTCTGTTTTTTCTCCCTCTTTCTGATTTGCCTTATCAGGTTCTTTGGCCTCTTCATTATGGCTGCTGTCAGAGTCAGAGCGCTCTTCTCCTTCCTCCACAGGCCTGAAGTCCATTTCCTGCTCTTCAGGAATAGGTTCTTTCTGCACTTTCTGTAGCAAGAAAGTAAATTCAAGGTTAACAGCATATTTGGCTTTGGTGTAAGGTCAGTGCCTGTCATGGCATTTAAAACAAATTTCTTACTTTTAGAGAGAGGAATGCTCCAGAGGAGTCAAATGTGCCCATTTCTTCTTCAGCGTCCTCTAAACACCATTCCGGCAAGCTGTCCCTGTCATCATCTATGCTCCCACTGCCAGAGCGCACTCTTCGGTAACCCCGCTCATCATCTCGATCTCGAAAATCAAACTCAAACCTCCGGCGACGTTCCATGTGTTCCCTCCAGCCTGTAGATCGAGGGCCATCTGAGTTGAGAAAGACAGAAACCTTAGGAAAGGTTTATGACAGTATTTGAAAAAGAAAATAATGGTTATGAAATAAAGAAGACAATGACAACTAAGAGCAAATTCTAACAGATCAGCCTTCTAAAGAAAAAAAAAAATCAGGAGAACTGAGCTCAGATCATTTACCATCACTAAGTGACAACAGTGTTTACCTTCAAAGCTTGTGGCATGTTACAAAGCTAAGCTTTAAAAGATAAATTTAAAACAAAGCACACTGGAAGGATACTATATTCAAAAGATGCACTCTGAATAATTAGGTCATTCAGTGGGCACTGATTAATTACTTGTATGGCCCACTCCTAGCCAAGACTTAGAGCACTGGCTGTCTCTCTGAATTAAAGCTCATGTTCTCTCTTTGGTAGGTATTAAAACAGTACCCTTCTTCTTACAAAAACATTACTCTGAATTATAACAGCTCCTCACCATACCTAATTACTAGTGTTAATTTCTTGCTTATAATTCTAACCTCCAACAACAACAAAAAAAAATTCATGAAATTTCGGCACTGATAGGTTATGATGCCCAAGATTTTATATGGCAAATCTCCCAGCACGGGGGCAGAGCAGGTTTGCCCCGGCTCTGCATCCTCTGCTGCTTACCCACAGCAGTGTACTTCCTCCCTTCAACTTTCCTCTGTTCTTCCTTCTCCCTGTCTAACAGCCCCAGGGGCATTCCTGAATCCACCCCAGCATACTTTTTACTGAATCTACTTTCCAACAGAAAAAAAAAGCCTGCCCAGTCAAGGTACTTTTCTAAAACAAAAGTACTCTTTTTAAGAGGAAATGGAAGTTCTTGCTACATGTCCAATCCACATCTAAGAGTCCCAAAAGAAAGGTGGTTTTTAAACCTTTCTTTTCTAGTCTTGACTATAAGGGAAAAAAAGAAGCCAAAATGAAATGCTCTTACTCCTGAGGCCAAATTTGCTAAAAGAAACAATCTAAAAAGTACTGTAGAATGGGAATGGAGGGGGAAATACTGTGGAAAAAATTAAGATGCCAAAAACAGATGTTAAATACAGAACTTAAGTTCAAAAAAGAACAGATACTTCCATTTACTACCTGCTGAGAGCACAGAATTTTATATATGCTTTGTTTAAATGTAAGGCTAGAGCCATTACTCAAAAGGAGTCTTCATGATCAAATGTTAGATTCCAGAGTCGGCTGTCCACTGCTATCATGTCTAAACAGTCTAAGTATGCACACTGATAGGAATCTATCCTTCTAGGCACTCAGCTCCTGTTTCCCTCTTACTGAGTTTCCTAAGTTCATCTCCAAGAGTGGAGGCTTCCCTGTCCTCTGAGCCCTATCTCCAGCTATATCCAGCTGTGAGCTCCGCTTTAATAAAACTACATCCCATACATTGTCTTATCAAGAGTTAGTAAAATTTTACTCATGAAACTAACTGTAGCAAGTGAGGCATACAGCTTACTAAGGCTGACCATAGCTTTATATGGGATTTACATCTAGAATAAAGTGAGAAATTTTCAGAAGATAAATCAATCTAAAATATTATACTGAAAATTACTATAACTCTAATAAAAGATTATAATCTAAGAGGTGGAAATTAACTTATAATAACTAAGTAATCTGACTAGATTTTCAAATATGCCAGGTTCAAAAGTAAAACATATTCACAAAATTAAAAAAAAAGTTTTCTCCAGATCTCTTTTATCTTTATCCCATAAAACATCTTTTAAAAGTACATGGACAAGGTGGGGCAGAAGTAGATTGGGAGGCTGACAACAAAACAAATGAAGAATGATTTAGAAAAGAGGGAAAACATTGTATGACCAAATTCTAAGCTGCTGGGAAAGGACAACAGTAGAAGATGACCACTAAATGCTGACCTAACTTCCTTTAATAGTCTCAACATCACACACTTGGGCTCAGAGGCACTGTTCATCTTCCAAAACATTCACCTTGTTTGTTTTTGACCAGCTGGAATTTCTCTTCTCCTTCAGCCCAGATTCTGTCCATTCTTCACTGAATGCTTATTGGGAACATAAGTCTACAACACCTCTCCTTACAGGCAAGCTCAGCACAAAATGCTGCAAGCCTTGAACAGAACTATGACATGTGGTTGCCTAGGATACAGACTGATGAGAACTGCCCGGATCCTATGATATAAACAATGCCCACTCATGACAGAAAATCTGCCCAAGGGGCAGCTGTAAAGAACTGATATAATCACCAGACTTTTATCATAAAGTTAATTCTATTATGTTTTTATCTACATACCACTCTGTAACAAACTAAATGCCTGCTACAGTGTGTCAGCTAGGTTAAAGGTTTGGCTAACAACTTGACTTTAAATTGAGAAAAATACTAACATTGTTATAGTACCCACTACTTAGGTAACCTTCTCTGGCATACAGCTGGTATTATTATGCTTCACAGGGCTGACACCATTCTGTTTATGTGACCCCACTATTCAAGCTACAGTACATCTGAGCATCATGAGGACTGAAGCAAAGGAGCTTCACAAAGCACCAGTGTCTTCAATTATTGGCATAGCTAATGCTCAAGAATGGTTTGAAACATTAAGAGTCCAAAAAAACAACTTAGAAATTTACTAATCATTACTACTCTTGTTCTCTTTTCTAAGTTCAGGAGGACAAAAGAATAAACTTGTGATTATTCCTGACCTAAGTTTAAAGTTTATTCTCCTTCTCCCCCAATCACATTTTCAAGGGAGAGAAAAAGGGAAGAATAATCCTTTCTTGTTCAGGAAAAATACCCATGAAGACAATACACATTCCAAACATATAGTTATACATTTGTAAGGTTTTTTTTTTTTTAATATTCCCTATTAAGCTTTAAAGAATGCTACAGACAGATTAAAGATTAAGAGGTAGACAAATTGAATGAACTCCTCCCCCATGCTTGTAAATGCAGCCGGGTGCTTCCTATTAAACCTATTTGCCCCAGGAAAATAGAAAATTGATTTCAATCAACTGAGTAGATGTGTTGGGGAATTATTTTGTTGAAATATTTTTTGTAGTAAAAAAGACTGAGCTATGACAGTATAAATAATTTCTTTTTAAAAAAGAAACAAACTATTTTTCTTTTCCATTAAATCCCAAACATTTTTAGCAAGCTCTCATTCAGTTCCTTTGTGTTTTATACAACACGACTCTTACCAGGGCTGTGAGGCCGCCACCTCTCTCCATCCCTTCTTGACCCAGCTAACCGCCAACCTCCATCTTCATCTTCTCCATTTTGTTCCTCTCTAAAGATTCGCCAGTTTTCACTTTCTGACCGTATAAATTCATGCTTTCTCCCCATAGATGTTGGTCCACTTTCCTCAAAATTTGGTCTCCCTATAAAGATAAAATATGGTAAGTTAATACGGGCTCTTACCAGTAAAGATTTTGAAAAACAAGTAATACTTCAAACTTTCTCCCTATCTGTTCCTTCCAATGTTCAAAAAATGTTAATAAACTGCCTATATACATAAATATTACACTTTTCTTAAAGCTGAATGTTCAAAGACTCAGCAATTAAAAATAATAAACAAAAATAGTATGTGCAATTTTAAAAGGTATACAATGAGGAGCTAGAACAATGGTTCACAGTTAAGAGCACTTGCAGAAAATCCTGGTTCTGTTCCTGCCACCCTTACAGTGGCTCAAAACCCTCTTCTGGCCCCTGCTGACACCATACATGAATGTGGTGAACATGCATACATGGAATCAAAACACTCATACACATAAAATAAAATAAATCCTTTACCAAAAAAGGACATACACTGAAAATCCAACTAATTTTCCTTCTACATAAGAACTCCAGAGACTTAGTCCCCAGAACTAAGAAAAGAAACCATTAGTTCCCTATAAAATCTTCCAAACACTGCCCATGTATACATTTAGTCATGTATAATGTATAACACATTCCCTGAGGATAACATACTCTTTTGTAATATTAAAATTTTCATCCAATGATGTATTTTGCCAGTCTTTCCCTATCAGCATACACTTTTTAAAGACGTTCTTAATTATATTACCTTAACTTATATAACCAACTGGCATGGGTTTAAATCTCCAAGATCAGAAAACGTATACATTTCAACCAGTTTTACTAAAAAACAGATTGGAAATTCAAAAGTGAAGGCAGTGTATTGTAAAGACTCATTTACTCAGCAATAGAGGAATATGACAATAGACTCATTTACTCAGCAATAGAGGAATATGACAATAGATAGCTACGCTATCTAATAATGTCTCAAGAGTTACTGATTTAAAAAAAAAAAAACTGTAGGCAAGGTAAGCCAAACTGATATATGCTGATATGTAACGTCTTACAAAATCTCACACTAGTTGAAAATAAAGAACTAGAAGAAAATTGAAACCCTCAATCTGCAAGTTACATGTTCTCTTGGTGACAAATCCTTTCAATTAATCCATAATGAAAGTTTTAAAGAAGGAATTCAATGAGGAAATCCTTGTTTCTAGTTATATTACATTCTATACATACTAAGATTTAACATTCTGTTTGTCCACACAGTTTTTCATTGTTAGCAGGTATTATTCCAACTAAATAATAAAATACCTTAGATCGGGGTAGCTAGACAGCTCAGTGGGTAATGGTACTTGCTATCAAACCTGACAACCTGAGTTTAACCCCTGGCAACCAAATGGTAGAAGGAGAGAACTAACTTCCAAAGTTGTCATCTGACCTTCACACACATGCACCTCACTACACACACAGGAGAGGGAGAGAGGAGAAGAGGGAGAGAGGAGGAGAGAGAGACTTAAAATGTAATTAAAAAAAAATTCTTAGAAGGGAGAAAAGACATTGTCTGCTAGGAAAAACACTATTTGCTTTTTGCTGTGGTCCACAGCTTCCAGGATCCCCCCAATAATCCCTAGCCGTTGGTATCCATGTATTAATTTTCTCTTAAGAGTGAGCTGAAATTATTGCCAAAAAATAGAATATACCTAAAATAATGTCACTTTCTGAATCTAAAGTTGTTTTTTGTTGGTTGTGGTGGTGGTGGTTGTTTTCTGGAGACAGGATCTCACTGTGTTACCCTGGCTGGTCTGGAAGTCTACTATATAGAACAAGCTGGCCTGCCTCTACCTTTTTGAGTACTGGGATTAAAGCTGGGTATCACCATGCCTAGCTCTGATCCTAAAATTTAAAAGGCCTCTCTCTTTAAGCATCTTGGAATCGTTCTCTGAAAAAAGTCAGCTACCCCATGGTACCTGTAGTGAAGCTCATACTGCAAAGCCTTAAGGCTCTTCACTTATAGAAACATAAGATTAAAAGTGGTTCCAATCCCAAAAGAACCTCTAAAATGACTAAAGAATAGGCAGACAAATTTTACTGCTTTCATTGGCTAGGTGTCTTGGACTAGCCAATAAATGAAGCAGAGAAATAAACATGCATGGCATGGTAGCATAAGTCAGTCCATAATCCCAGCAATCAGGAGGTAGATGGTGGATCACAGGTTCACATAGGAGTCTGAAACCAGCTATGCTAAATAAGACCTTAACTCAAAAGTCATTCAGCTAAATTCTGGGGTCATCTACATTAGGCAAAGACCAAAATAATCACTTAACTGATTTTTTCATTTCCAATTCTTCTTATAGGAAGTTAATTTTCCCATTTTATGACTGAGAACATTGAGGCTCAAAAAATAATCCAAAAAAAAAAAAAAAAAGTACAGACACACTCACTCCTTGCACTAAAGGACCTCCCAGGCTCTTCTGCTTAGATTGAGGGACCAATATACTTTATAAAATACTATGTTTGCTATATGGCTTTATGAAAAATGTAGCTACCCTCACAAATAGAGAAATTTAGAAGAAACCCTTAATGTATTTGAATATAAAAACAATGAGGAATGGTCACAAATGCTATTGAGCTGTGAGAACACAAAGTGCTAATTACAGAAGGCTAAACTAATCTAGCCACTCATTTTCATCATCTGCTTTTCCACATGGGACCTTGGGAGTAGTGAGCATATTAAAGTAAGCAATATAGTACTAATAGCAAAATGCAGAACTCGCCAAACACTGATTATCACTTTTCTTAAAAGAATAAACTATTAGAGGCTTTATTAAATAAAAATTAAAATCACCAAAGTATTAATAATGTTACAGTCTTAAACTGGAAGGCTAAAACAAAACTGCCAAAAAGTTCAAGGCAACCAAGCTATCCTATAGTGAGATGGGAGTGAAAGTGAAGGCATGAGCACATGGGAGCGAGCATGGGAGACAGCACATGAGAAAGAGAGAGCAAGGGCAAGTGAACTGGGAACATAACTAGGCCACAATTTAATGCATACATACAAACATACATAGAAACAAGATGAGTGTTCTTCCCTCCCCTCACTATATTGTAGACAGGCTTTCAATAGCTGGGCTCACGTAACCCTTCTGCTTTTGCTTTTCAAGTGACTGGGTATAGACCATCACCAGAGAGCCGAGCCTGAGTAACACTCTCACTGGAATCTACACTCCTGCTGCCTTATAGTCCCATTTTCCACTTTTGAAAGCAAGTATTTCTCTATGATTATTCATCGCCTAGCAAGACCAGTAAGTCAGTTATATCCTGACATTTCTCATTTGAGAGTAGTGGGTCTGATATGAAGCAGTCTGAATTTACCTGAACACTAGTAAATCAGTTAACAGAATTCAAATTTTAGTTACTAAATATCTATTACTATAAAACAATTTCTAAGAACTGTCATATTCTTTTCACTAATCTACATATATACTAAATATTACATATGAATATCAACAATAGAAAGGTTTCAATTATGAATTACTGGTAAAGCAAGGAAACCTATATGACAACAGTCCTTATAATCCCACATCTAACCTTCAGGACGCATAGTCATTTTCCATAGAAAAGGGTGAAAAAGACTCAAGGACTTGTAAATAGACTTCACTCTTTCCTACTTTCCTCTTCAAAAACCTTTAATTAAAGTTCAACGTTCTTGGGTGTACATATAAAAGATATGTAATTCATTGTTTTTAATCAAACAATTGTACAAAATTAACACCTTAGCTGTTTGTTTAAAAAAAAAACTCTCAAAAATCTTCACATTTTCCCCATCAGCCTTTTCAAATCTATGCAATATCCTGATTTCTTAATTTTGCCCTTTAGAACTTTAAAAAAAAACTTTATTTGGGGAAGGCTAAACTGTGACTGGGATGACAGACAGACAGACAGACAGACAGACAGACAGACAGACAACCAGACAGATTTTAAGGAGTTTTATTTGGGGTGTTGGGTGCATACACACCAAAATCTACATGTGAAAAGACAGAGAACTTGGTGAGGCTAGTTCTCTATCTTTACATGGATTCCAGAGATTAAACTTAAGTCATCAGGCTTGTACAGCAAATACCATACTCACTGAACTTAATTGATATAAATGGAATATTAATATACCTCTGAAAAATATTTTTCCACTGGTATACAAGATTTCATAGTATGAACAGTTTCAATGTATTGCTCTTGAATTGTTGACATTTAGGTTGTTTCTTGCTTTTTGTTATTATGAACTGTACATTTATGAGCATTCTTATACACAAATTTTAGCAAGCAAAGAGATATGTTTCTTTGGGTACACATCATATTCAGCTTACTATCATATATTTTCCCAAAGAAATGGTATTACTTTGCTATTTGACTATTTTACTCAAACCTAGAGTAAAAGATAATAGGATGTCTCTTTCATACACAGACACAATTACACAAGTAGGATTACAAAGACAGACTTGAACACAGTGTCTGCTCTCTAGGCCACAGACCAGGGATGCACATGGAAATAAAGGACCTGATACATTACAGTTGATACAATGTCCTGATATAGTTCACCTGATCGTCTTAATAACCACAGGAGATTAAGTTAAACCTCACCATCTCTATTGTTCCTGTGCGGAAAGGGATACCTGTGGGTGGTTTCCCAAGATCACATAGCTGAGTCATGAATCAGAAATAGAACCTAGGCCTGCAACCTCCTAACCCATCTCTACTACATTACTCTCAGTGGGTTACTCACAACTATGCACATTGAAAGCAGCTGGAAATTCTAGTAAAATTGAAGTAGGAAAAGGAAGATCTAGGATTTAAGCCTGCCAAGCTCCAAAAGGACGACAGTTGGTAAAACTTAGGAGATGTCAACATCCATAGGCAGAAACTACCTTTATTTCAATATTTCTACCAAATTAATTTCAAAATATTTATTTCTAAAAATAACTGGTTAACTTCTCCAATAGAAAAGTTTTGTTTTAGAAATTAATTTAAGAACTGTGGCTTCAAACAATATAAAAATATATTTCCAATTTCTCTAATAGCTAAAAATAGCATTGAATGAAGAGCCACTCTAATAGTTTGGAATTCTTTCTAATTAGTAGGTATCTGTTGTATAAGTTTTGGTCAACAAGTAGAAATGATGAAGAGGTTCACTTGTATAATCTAGTTTTAAAGTAATATAGATTTGTGTACTCTTTTTGTTTTAATTTTCAGGACAAAGGTCTGCCTGCTTCTGCCTTCCAAGTGCTGGATAAATGGCATGTGCCACCACGCCTGGTAGATTTGTGTATTCTTGATGAAACTTAAATGACAAACATCAAAGTTATTCACAGACAGTTTAAAAGATGCTATCTTATGCTCTTTTTGTGTCTAATAATTGAAGTGTTCTATGGTGGCTAGAGCTACAATGAGGGCCACCCACATGGGCCCTTCCCAGCACTCAAACTCAAACTCTTTTTTCTGTAATACATCAGAACAGTGACAAAGTTGAGTAAAGAACAACTCTGGTAACTTTTTAAAATTCAATTTATAAAGAAGATGATTTAAAAGTGAATCTAACTCTAATATAATACTCTGTAAATGCATGTCTATAAACTGTACAGTTCCTGGCTAGAGAACAAATAGAAAGACACAGATCAGAATTTTCTTTTTAAAAATATCTCAGGGAATAGGAATATGCCCCCACCCCTACAGCCCTCATGCTTGCTGTCTGCTGGTACACACCTAAAAACTGCCTGGAATATCTGAGGAAGGCAGTCACTGGAAAAAGAGACTAGATAAAGCAGCTATTCCCAAGCTACAATCAAGGGTGAGCTTGGGGCTGAGAGTCCCTACACTGGAAGTATGCTGGGACCAAGGATACTTTGTTTTTCAGGAAAAATGGTCTAAGGCTATTAGAATCTTAATGCTGTCTAAGATCTTCAAAAGGTAAATATAAGAAAGAGAACTCATTTTTTCCTGCTCAATATAGTAAATAGAGCTGCTGTATCAGAAAATAATATTACCTACAGAATTGCTCTTATCATGGTCATTTAAGGCATATAAAAGCTGTTAAATACATATGTACTATATTATGTACAAGTAGTATCCCCCAATGACAGGACATACTTGTTTCTCCCTTAACATATCAAGGCAGAATAGGAGTCGTCTACAAATTAAATGAAAACTGAGTGCTGACTTCTGCCTGGTCTTCTGGGTGGACTTCCTAAGGAGAAGGAGTGGTAAAAGGGCACCTGTGTGCATGTTTGACTCACAGCCAAAAATGATGTTTATGGAAAACTTCAGATGGAGCACAGAGGCATTCAGCCAACAAAATCTACAGCTGTGAAACTTGGAGCTTACAAGTACCCAAACTCCAAAAGCAAAAGCGGAATTATGGGACAGACTTTTGAAGCTTGTTTATGTGCAAATTTTTGTAGCAATTAACTTTGTATTTCTCTTTTAGGTAGTGAAAGGGAATCCCATGCAAGTATAGACACTTACTTCCCCTTGTTCTCAATAGTTACTTATAAACATAATTTCAGAAAGGTGAAAATAGGAGTTTAAAGTCTACTCTAGAAGTCTCTAAACTTTTGCAGCCTAATCTCTGCTCAGCTGGTGAGCACAGTCCTGAAAGCTCAGCGCCTTCTGGCTGGACGACTAGGGGAGCTGCAGTATGTAAGAATGTCTCTGAAAAAGCACCTCAAACAATGGGCATATGTCCCCATCCCCAGAGCTCTCACGCTCAGTGTGCTGACAGCACACCCAGAAGCTGCCTGTCAACTTTCACCATGCAGAAAAAAAAAACTGGAGTCTAGGTATCGTTAACATAGTTATATAAGTTAAGAATACATGCAATCAGTCAGACAGACCAGATACAAGAGTAGGCAAAATACTGCACTCCAACAAATCCTTTGTCATTTTAAAGAAAACTATAGTGTATTTGTAGACTATTTACTAAGCTACTTCAGCTAAAATAAGAATCAGTACCTTTAGGGTCAGAGATCTGGATCTAATAAAGACTAATTTACTTGTTTGTGGCACTAGACATAATCATAACAACTCTTAACCAAAAAAAAATCAATGGAACAGTAACATTTATATGTTCATACAAAGAGATCCTTTAGATCCTACTCCAATTACCTTACTGTGACATACCTACTATGTCTTTTAAGGTGAAGGTGGCATAACTCATATGCCATAACCAATGTCACCTCAGCCAAGCTGACAGTACCATCTTCCAATGATTTAGATACTTGAGTGATATTAAAATACTGAGCTCCCCAAAGTCAAAGTCTCACTTCTAAAGTCAGCCATCAGTAGTCACTGTCCACGGCAGGCTCCCAAGTTGGAAGTATCCCAGAATCAGAAAACTACTTCATATAAGTCAATGTGTGGGTACACTTTCGTGTGTGTATGTGTGGGTGTCAGTGTGTAGCTGAGGCTGGCTTCAAACTCGCAGCAATCCTACTGCCTCAGCTGACCAATAGCTGACATTACCGATATGAGCCACCACACCTAGTAAAGACACTGATTAACTTACTCTATCATCTTCGTGTCGATACAGTCTAAACTAGAGTATATTATGGAAAAGTCTGTCGAGCACAGTGGTATATGTCTATAATCTCAGTACTTGTGAGGCTGAGGCAAGGAAATCCTAAGTTGAAGGCACAGTAGACTATAGAGTCAAAAATTTTTTTTTTATTTAAGGTGGGAGAGGTTTCCTAAATTGAATGGCATTCTTTTCCGTCTTACCTACTGGTTCAAGATAGTGGCAGATATGCTAATGCCCTGCTTTTTTGGGGAAGAAAAGCACTACTTGCTCTAGTGTTTTCTATTGCTTCAGTTAGGTGTTTTCCTCAATCAGCTAGCTGAAAAATGACCCCATGTGTTCCTACTAACAAATGCAGGGAATAAATCTTACATGTGAATCTCACCTTGATTACTTTCCCTGGTTCTGGTGGTCAAAGTTACTAGGGCTATGCCTAAACTTGTATTGAAATGTCTGGCATTAATAAAACAAAGAAGGAATTAATCTATTTTTTAAATTGTGAAGGGCAGGAGAGAAATCCACAAAGTCGGATTTCCCTTCCTAAGTAGCATTAGATTGGTCTACATTCATAACTTTCCCAGCAGGCCTTCCCAAGCTTTTACTTCAAACAAGCAGTGTCTTTGTTTCCCAGATCCTCTTATGTGTAACATTTTATCAAAGTTTTAAAATTGGCAGCTAACAGAGGAGGAGAAAATACTGCTCACTAGGTATTACACAAGGCCATACTTTCAGCTCATGTGGAGGCTGTTACAATCTGGATTGCTGACATTTTTCAGGTAAATGCAATTTCAGTACTGAGCTACAGTTCCTATACCATGAACAGTTTCATTCTACTTCATCACACCAGAAAGAAAGAAAGAAAGAAAGAAAGAAAGAAAGAAAGAAAGAAAGAAAGAAAGAAAGAAAGAAAGAAAGAAAGAAAGAGAGAGAAAGAAAATTCCACTAAGGATCACTAAAGCAAGCCTTAAGAAAACCCCTTCCTCCTTTCACCAGGGTGCTGTAAAGAAAAGTACAAGGCATCAAACAATCATATTCCTTTTACTATACAACTTGAAAACCAAGCAAAAACCAAAGTCTGTTCCCTTGCAATTAGGAAGGAGGAAGGAGGATGTGTGCGTGTGCACTGTTTAGGTAATTAAATGATCTATACCTACTCGTATGGAAACTAATTGGAGCCATGCTGATGAGGTGAGATCTGATAAGAAAGTTAAAAAAAAAAATCAACTCATCAATT
Source organism: Alexandromys fortis (assembly GCF_014885135.2). NCBI lineage: Eukaryota > Metazoa > Chordata > Mammalia > Rodentia > Cricetidae > Alexandromys > Alexandromys fortis. The sequence continues at coordinate 1,898,051 of NW_026068093.1, read as the reverse complement.
ATGCCTAAACATCCTTACCCAACTAAATCTCCCGTCAAGAAATGGTGGAAAAAAGATTACTGAAAGAGATACCTCACACTTTAACAGGCAATATAAGGAGAGGGCTGAAAGGAAATCTTGCAGGGAATTTTATCCCTTTGAACTTTCAAATAAACTCTTAAATAAGATTATGCAAACTTACTAAAAACCGGTCCTGATTAGAGAGAAAAAATGCACCCCTTCTCCACTTCAGTTCTGGAGGCTTTCTCCAGAGTTGTTAAGGTTTGTGTTGGGTAAAGAAAGACCTCCTAACAAACCAGCATTCTTTTCCACATGATCAAAGCTAATTGGCCCCCCCTGCAGACTAAGTGACCAATCACATCAGCTTCAGCTGAAACCAGCCCTCACGACATTATAAACACAGGAATGTAAGCTGCAAAGCCAGTCTAAGAAGAGAACCTACAAACTACACTGCAGGTTAAAACCACCTGATCAAATAAACAAGACTACTAACTTCACTGAGACCTACCTTGGTAGGCTGACCCCACAACAGAACTGGTGAGTACATGAAATAACCTTCATTTTTATTCTTTCTTTTAGGGAATAGGCAAGGATACTGACAGTAAATAGGGACAAAGTAAGACTGCTTACAATAGAGTTTTACAACAGACACATTACCTAGGCAGTCATAGCTAAGGTTTGTTCTTTTTTCTTCAACTTTAGAACTGGCAAATAGCCACACTGCTAAAACGTTAGTGAAAGTTTAGCTCTCAATTATTTCAGTAAATACATACTAATTGCTTGTTACAATACATAAATAAGTAGGAAAGAATACCAGATAAAACTCAGTGGCTTTTAAAAGAAAAGACTGTGTTTAAAATAGAATTAGAAAAACTCAATATAAGCATATGGAAATAAATGCCAGAAGAATAAACTATTATGTTTTTAATTGTCTTAATCCAAAAAAGATATGTGTCCTAATTTAAAATTTCTTTTTAAGCAGGGAATTATTATTGAAATAGATTCTATATATAAGAAATTAAAATATGAACTATTCTCTGAGCTTACATAATGGGGTTAAAATTCACATTGTTTACTCTAATTATAGAGGCCAGGAAAGGTGCTTATGAGACTTTCAATACAGCCTTTAAAGTGTTTGCATAAGGCATTAGCAAACACTACTCATTTAACATTTCTAAGTGCAGCCTCTATCTTAACTGTCTAACAGGAATTACAGCACTCCTCTAGAAGCACAGCAACAGAAAAAGCTAAGTTTAAGGGCTACCAATTAATGGACAGAGTAACTGTGTTATTTCGATAAAGAACCTATCAAACTACCATTTCTAAAAATAAGTACTTTCCTCATCAAACAATTTATAAATGCCTAAATATTTTACAGCACCCACACAGATACACACATAAATTTTCCACTTGTCTATTCTACTTCCTGTTGTGATCAGTTCATGAAAATCACATAAAAATTTAAATCAAGACAAATGCATTCAAAATGCACTCATAGTCAAGTACAGCAACACATACCTGTAATCGTAGGACTTGAGAGATAGAAGCAGTAGCCATTAGTTCAAAGACATCTGGCTACACTTGCTGAGGCTGAGAGCAGCCTGGGCTCTATGAAACAAGTCACAAAAAGAGGGGTAGGAGGAGGCAGGGAAGAAGAGAAAAAGGAAGGAGGGAAGGAGGGAAGGAGATATTTATGCCCCCATGTGCCTGTGAGAATGTAAAAATCATTTGGAAATACGTCTACTAATCAGACATTTACATTAGAAGGAGAAGGGGGAAAATCCTATAAATATCAACCAACAGCAATGAAAATTTTAAACCATATAAGCACACATAAAATCATACAGGAACTATCCAATAGGAAACACATATCAGTTGAGAAACTAGACATAAACTTAAAAACTAGCAGGTAGACTTTAAGGGAATATGTTATTTAATCTCTTTTAACCACATTCTTTGCTTTAATTTAAAATATCTGACCAAGGGGACATGGTAGCTTGCCCAAAATGACAGAGCTCTGTATAAACAGAGCCAGTGCCTCCAGGCCATGCTCCCTATGCGTAAACCTATTCTTTGCACTGCACGGCAGTAACTTGACTATATGAATGCATCAAAGTAATCCACTGAGGATCAAAATTTTACTTCTCTCAACTACTTCCCTACATGATCCAAACAAAAGTCAACAATGTTTCATGGGGGAAAACAAAACTAAAAATGCTTCACTGTTTTGATACTGGCCTTTTGACTTCCCTGCCCATGACTTTTTCCATGTTATTTGGTTGCTAGAGGGGGAAAAATGAAATTGTAGAGAGCCTAGATAACGTTGCTACAAAACCTGAAATAACCAAAGCAATCATAAAAAGACCCAAGTGAAAATAATGATGAAGCATAATGTGTGCATAGAAAGGCTCTCCTTCCAGTTACAGGGTTCTATAGCCGTCAAGACTTAAGCAAGGGTGAACTTGATCTGCTCTGCTTCTGTAAAGCAGGGAGCCCTTAGTGTACTTCATTAGGACAATGGCTCCAAAGGCTCAATTACCAGTGTTCAGTCCCACAAGAGGCATTTCCACAGACACAAGAACAACTAAGTCTGACAGCTCCATTGTAGCCTTCCTCCTTGTGTCAAAACCATTTCTTTTATAAAAATATGTTAACAGTATCATTTTTAATTATCTTCTTATCTGCCAAGGTATGTTCAAAGCAATGCTGCATAAGATGCCCCTCTTCAGATTGCTTTACTGTACTGTATTTTACAATAATTCTGATTATGCTTATTTTTAAGTCTTAAAAAAGAAGTCTTCCTTAACTAAAGATCTATTTCTTAAACACAATAAGGATTCCTGGAGTACCAATATCTAGTGGCTCCTGTTTTTCTGTTTGTTTTCTTTTTGCCTTTTTTTAAATTCACTATGTAGCCTTGGCTGGCCTATGCAGATGAGGCTGGAGATTCTCTTGCTTCTGCCTCCAGAGTGCTGAGAGCAAAGGCATGTACTGCCACTCCTTGCCCCTATGTTGGTTCTTGAACAAAGTATTGCTCACAAAGGCTAACCAGAGTCAAATGTCTTGGCTTTTAGCAATAATTCTGAATTCTGGTATGCTTGAGAATAACACTCACTAACTGCTAAATGTATGATTTTGGAAAATTTATCATGCCTCACTTTCACTACAAAATGGGAATACTATCAGTAGTTATTACTATAAAAGTTAAGAAGCATTATCAGTGACAATAAAGCAACTAATACTGAATTTATCTTACGCAATGCACTGCCTTTTAGCCTCCCATGAATTTGGAATGGTGCCTAGCACAGGATAAACAATGTATATCAGCTACTATTATAAATCATTACCACCGTTAAGAATCATGTATAGAGCAGACATGGTTTAAACTAGTCACTTCAGTAACAGGAGCAAGAAGAACACCTACTAAATGTGTTAGGAACCATCAAAGATCAGCTTTAGAATATAATATAGCATAAATGCTGAATATACAGCTTCTTATGGAAAAAATTAAATGTAAATTAACTGTTGTTAACCAGACTAGGCAAATAATCCAAAGCTCTCATGTAATGTGTATAATCTCTTGCCTTTCTATATACTTTTGTGGCTCAAAAAAAAAAAAAAATAGAGAGAGGGAGGGGTAGGTAGACAGTATGAAGTACTTAGCACAGAATCTATAAAGGTTTTGTTGTCTCTAAAAGGAGAAAACAGGTCTTCTAAAATATTTTAAGCATCTAGCAAAATAAGGAGCATTAAATATGGGGTGAGGTATGGCTCACTTGTCAGCACTTGCCAAACAACAAAAAAATACACTCTTAATGATATAACAACTTGATAGGGCAATAAGTGATACAACATGAAGTTTTGTTTTTTAAACTCTATCACATGAAACTAAAATGAGCTCTTATCTAAACTGATTAACTATCCAGTGTCCAATTAGATGTAGCTCAAAACTGAGGAAAAATATGGAAGAAAAACAGCCCAGGTTTTACCAATAAAGATTACAATAGCCTCAGGACAAAAGACAAAGTCACACATGCCTAGCTGTCCAATGTCCAAACCCAGTAACAGAAAAAGTCTCTAAAACCCTAGAGTCCCTAGACAGACCAATCCAGTAAACCCCAAGTAACATCACTCCACCTTCTTAAGTATCAAAAGGAAGAAAGCAGCAAGGCATGATAGCACATGTTGTAATTCTAGAACTGAGAAGACTAAGGCAGGAGAAGCTGAAGTTCACCAACTTATGCTATCTAAGGAAACAAAAATGGGGTAGTGAGGAGAGGGCAAGAGGAACATAAGTGGGTATGCAGTACTCTCAAGTTGTCTACTTTGGAAGAAGTGCCTTTAGTGAAAGAGAGGTAGGCCATCTTCCTTGATTTGTTCCTGAGAGTCACTTTAAAAACTCCTGATATAGATATATATACTTACTTTGTCTAAGGTTGATCATACATTAGATATCTATTAACAACATAGGGGAAAGCCTATCCCATCATGAAAACTGATCACAAAAATTGTCATCTGAATTTTTATTGTTTATTTTTGCTTGTTAAATGTTTAATTTTTTTTTCTTCTGGTTTACTTATTCTCAAAACTACCATTATTAAGGCTGGAAGGAGGGCTCAGTGGGAAAAAGGTTACCTAGCATGCATAAGGCTCCAGAGTCCATTCCTAGTACGAGGGGCAAAGGGTGTTATCTGGATACATCGAGTTGGAATGTCTTTTACTGAGGTGTAGAAGTTATACTGGGGGTTGAACCAAATGCCTTACATATGTTAGATGGGTGCTTTACCAATGAGTTCCAGGCAGGAATTTCATATTTTGTACTGATTTAGTATGAACCAAGAATGTGTGTGCCCCACAGCTATCCATCCATCAACCAGGACAGAAAGACTATATCAATATATCCACAATGGCAAAATAAAAGTTACTCACAAAGTTCTCAATAGGCTAATTCTAAGGAATACATTAAAATTGTGTATCTGGGGCCAGTGAGACGGTGTACTTGGTAAAGTGAGTGTCATTAAGACTATGACCTGAGCTTGAACCCACAAGGTAGGAGAGAACTGATTGCCAGATTGTCTCCTGCCCTTTAAAAGAACACCATGGAACACATTATCACCCACCCCACAACAAACATACACCACACAACACGGATGGATGGATGGATGGATGGATGGATGGATGGATGGATGGATGGATGGATGGATGAAAGAACCTGTGAATCCCTAAAAGATTAACATAAATAAATCTTGGCCTAGTATTAAGTCTGACATCAAAACATATGCAGAGTGCTGGGGACCTAGATCAATATAGAGTCCTTGTCTAGCAAGCTCAAGGTCCAGAGTTCTGGATTTAATTGCCAGCAACTGCAAGAAAACAAAGTATTGTAGACTAACTTTCAATGAATTGTACTTATTTAAAGAATAGAATACTTATAAATTTAAATTTAGTCTGCTTAACTATTATTCATAATTATCAGCAAATTTTAAAGAAATTGTTTATTTAGAAATGATATTTAGTTAACTCAATAAATACTTATATTTTTGGTTGTGAGCCTAGCCTTTAACGGCTGAGCCATCTCTCCAGCCCCTCAATAAATACTTAATGTTTCCCTTTGTGCAAAGATAAATGTAGGTATTAAAAAAGCATAAATCATACGCCTCACCCTCTGGAATTCAAATATATATTTAGAAAACAAAGTATCAAATGGTATTTTTACAGTCACTCAAGGAAAGTGTAAGAAATATCCTAAAATAATACATAACCAGTTAATAAATGGTTTGACCAGTAATTAGCCTCTTACTTAAATACTCTAAGAATGCTTCAGAACTCATGAATATGAACTCTAAGTCAGCTAAGGACTAACTGCTTTACTCTTGTTTCAGAGAAGTGCAGTCTGAGATGGACAGCAGTAATTGTAAAGTTAACGCTCCTCTTCTAAGTCAAAGATACCGGAGGATGGTCACAAAAGATGGCCACAGCACACTTCAAATGGATGGTGCTCAAAGAGGTCTTGCTTATCTTCGAGATGCATGGGGAATCCTAATGGACATGCGCTGGCGCTGGATGATGCTGGTCTTTTCTGCTTCTTTTGTTGTCCACTGGCTTGTCTTTGCAGTACTCTGGTATGTTCTAGCTGAGATGAATGGTGATCTGGAAATAGATCACGACGACCCACCTGAAAACCACACTATCTGTGTGAAGTACATCACCAGTTTCACAGCTGCATTCTCCTTCTCCCTGGAGACGCAACTTACAATTGGTTACGGTACCATGTTCCCCAGTGGTGACTGTCCAAGTGCAATCGCCTTACTTGCCATACAAATGCTCCTAGGCCTCATGCTAGAGGCTTTTATCACAGGTAATTATTTTTGTTTTTAAAGAAAAAAAATACTACAAGCCTTTTATAAAGTATATAGTTGGTTATAGGCAGGTCTGCTATAAACAATTTATTTGTATTATTATAAGTAGGTAATGAGAAAGAAAAGAATCTAGGAACAAACAATAGAAATATATAAAGAATACTAGAACTATGTAAGAAAAAAGGACCATATCATTAACTTGCAGGAATATACTATGCAAAATTAATTAACAAAAAACCTAAAAGTAATTCACACATAAGTTATTTTGCTAAGTATGTAAGTATATTAAACACAAATTTTAACAGTCATGCTCCCTGACAGAAGAAGCTGACTTCTTAATCTTCTTTCTCATGGTAGAACATTCTCCTCTGAGATCACCATGTACTCAACACAAGCCCCCAGCAGCACATTCAGCACCATGTTTTAAAGTTACAGATATAGACAAAATGCAATGGGAATATGGCTATAAATATTTACTATATGTCTGGTAACACACAAGAAGACTCTTTCCTCTAACAGTGCTGGTTCTTTATTTTTTTTTTTTTGTAGCATACACAAAAAAAGCATACTAATAGATTAATAGATAAGCACTGAACATCATGAAAGATGAACCACTGTGCTACCAACTGGCTCTACATCTTTGTAACAAATCACTTAACTTCTATAAGTATATTTACATTGGCTCCTTTCTTAGATAAATTTTAGATAATCTATGTGTTTAGATGGGAAAATGTTTAAATTTTTGCACTTAACCCCTAACTACATCTGCCATTTCCTTCAATTATGAAGTTGTACATAAATATTGTATGATATGAATTTTAAGTTATACAGAGACAAATAGAAGGATGGAGAGATTGGTAGATGGGTAGATGGATACCCACACACTACCAGTAAGTGTGGTATAAACAGAATCAGGTATTTCAATTTAACTACAATACTTCAGAATTACAGTATAACCCACTGCTAGATGTTGTTAATGCACTGATACAGCATATGTAATACTGTACACTTCTACAAATGTTAATTGAATTTCAATATATTTGACTTCCTCTGTTTGAATTTAACAGTTAAGCACTTACAACATAATTATGGGGTCTGTAGAGATAGCTCAGTGGTTAAAAGCAACTGTTGCTCTTTTTACAAAGGACCTAAGCTCAATTTCCAGAAAACATACAGCGGCTTACAACAATGCCTTCTTCTATCTAGCCTCCTCGGACACCAGGCACACATACAGTGAACAAATACCAAACATGCAAGCAAAACACTCAATGCATAAAATAAATTATATACATATATAAACTATATAGATACACACATATATATATATATGTGTATATATATAATTATAAGGATTGAATATGCCTCACCAGCCAGGCAACAGGCTCTGAGGCACAGGAACGGTTAAGGAAACCCTCATCTATAGCTGTGAGAGGTACACAATAAGTATGCACTTAAAAGATATATTGAATCACTTGATGGCAAGCTTCCCAAAAACAGCCTACTAGAAACTTCAAAGTGAAACATTCTTTAATACATTACCCTTCTTCCAGCCCTCTCCTTTTCTAATCACTTAGCTCTGAATCTATTCTTTACTCAAAGTTGTACAATTGTTACCATACTGAATTTATTTTCTATTACTTTTTTGTAAATAAGAGCATGAATATAGAAAATTATCAGTTCTTGATCTTTGTAACTTACAAGATGAAGTTTTACATTTCTTCCTAACAAATCAAATTTTTCTTACAGCTGTTTTGAAATCATGGGCTTTTTGTTGGTTCTTAACAGAAATGTTACATATACTCTCAAAAATTCAGTTAAGTAAGATTATCTAAATGAACAATGGTATAAATTCCTTACTCAGTAGAATGAGTGAGAAATAGGTAACTACGTGGCATACTTTTCCCATTCAGAAAAGGTATTGAGATTTAAAGTTTTCTGTTCTTTAAAACGACAAAATAAAACAAAAATATCTCAATGGTTTTTAATTTAGGTGCCTTTGTGGCGAAGATTGCACGGCCAAAAAACAGAGCTTTCTCAATTCGCTTCACTGACTTAGCAGTAGTAGCTCACAAAGATGGCAAACCTAATCTTATCTTCCAAGTGGCCAACATCCGGCCCAGCCCTTTGACCAGTGTTCGGGTCTCAGCTGTACTATACCAGGAAAGAGAAAATGGTGAACTCTACCAGACCAGTGTGGACTTCCACCTTGATGGCATCAGTTCTGAGGAATGTCCATTCTTCATCTTCCCACTAACCTACTACCATACCATCACACCAGCAAGTCCTCTAGGTACCCTTCTCCAGCATGAGAACCCTCCACACTTTGAATTAGTTGTGTTCCTCTCAGCAATGCAAGAAGGCACTGGAGAAATTTGTCAAAGAAGGACATCCTACCTACCCTCTGAGATCATGTTACATCACCATTTTGCAGCTCTGATAACTCGAGGTTCCAAAGGTGAGTATCAAGTCAAGATGGAGAATTTTGACAAGACTGTTCCTGAACATTCAACTCCTGTGGTCTCTAAGAGTCCACACAGGACTGACCTAGATATTCATATCAATGGACAAAGCATTGACAATTTTCAAATCTCTGAAACAGGGCTGACAGAATAAGACTCACCTATTCCATCCCACTTCTTAATGTATTAAATATATCCAGGCAATTATGCAGCTATTTTCCTTCACTGTATCTCATGTTTCCTATTCCTCAATGTTGATTACATCATGTCTATGCTCACAAAAAAATGGCTAAGCTAACTATACACATTACTTAAAACAAAACAGTCTATGCTACCAAGTTTCTATCAGTGGTAATCTGCTCAAATCAAGGCAACTCAATCTAATAGGTACCCATGTGAACAAAGCTGCAAAGATGTAGCATGGTATCAATAAGGAAGATTAAAATGGACAGTGAAAGCTAACACAGCTGAACTCTAAGAAAAATCAGCTCTCATTTTCATTTGTAAACTAAAGCAACAGTCTAATTTCAAGCCTAGCTCCCTGGGTGGAAAGCTGATTTCACAATATTTAGTGAACAGCCTTTTACGACTTTTATTTTTTCAAGACAGCAAACATCATTCCTCTGATTCTTTAAACTACAAAACCAGGACATTATCACCCAAATTTTTAACAGTTAGAAACAAAAATACAAAAGTAAAGTAACAATATAAATTTATAGATAACCCCAAAAACATTTGACTACAATACCCAAACACATGTATATATATTCATATATTTTTGGTAGAATATTCAAAACAAGTAAGAAAAGCTCTGACCCAGACAGAACCTGCAGGGCGGCATTTCTGGCAAGAGATGCAAAACTGTATGTTTCTACTATTTTAAACTCTTACTTGCATAATACTCAAGTAGGGGTCTAAAAGTTAATCACTTCAGCATCTGAAAGCATTATCTTAGTATGCATGACCCATTCAATGACATAAAAGTCATACAACCTTCCTAAATACAAATATAAATTTACAATTTTATAGATACAAAACTTGAATTAAGATATAATGCAACTAGGAAAAAATCTCCAATAGACAAAGCAGAAAATTAGGTAACAAAGTATTTTCAAACCCAAATTCCTGTTTCCAACATCAAATAGTTTTTTCTATAAACACAAAATGAGTGTTTATTCACCAGTAGGAGGCTGGACTAGATGAGCTCTATTGTTTCTTTCCAAGTCTAATATTCCATGAAAATTATGCATTCTCTGCCTGTTTTTATTTTATATATACTAAGATGAACCCTTTTTTAATATCATGCTTAAGATACTTCTTTAAACAATCTTCATTTCAACTGAAACCTTGAGCTGTCCTCCAGCAAAATAAAAAAAAAAATCATACTATCAGGTTTCAAAGAGATCTGTAACTGCATGCCTCCTCTTCCATTTCCCTTATTTGGGATTAAGTGGGAAAAGTACAAGATTAAATTTCACTGTGGTGGATGACCCAAACAGGATCATCTTGAAATACATACTAAGTAACAGTAATGTTACAGAGAACAGCAAGTCACATTTTTCTACTTTTTAACAAAAGGAAAAGAAAATAAAGAACAACTTGAGTGTCCTAAGACTGATAATAGCAGAAGACTATTAAGAACACAGAACCTATTTATTTTGAAGCTTTGCTGTTTAAAAATCGGAGACATATACTCTTCTATGGCAGGCAAACCAACTTAAGATTGCTGATGAGGACAGCAGAAATTCCTTATCAAGATTATCCTGACCTGTGAAAAGAAAACCTTATCTGAGACTCCCTGAATGCTTCTTTCTAAAGAACACTACATCACTTACACAGATTTCAACTTTATCAAACTGCCTGTTAGACAGTGAATACATTAAGACATTTGAAACTAAAATATTCCTACAGATGCTTCATGTTCCCCAATTAAGTCAGATAAATCTCATTCCATAGTTACTAGTCAGGCAAAATCAACATCTGAAAATTAAAAGTGCCTTCCTCACCCTCCCCACCCCCGCCAAAAAAAGGATTGGTTGGTAGGGATTGAAAGATGGCTCTGTAGTTAAGAACACTAGCTGCTCTTCAGAGGTCCCCAAATTGATTCCTAGCACCCCATAAAGCAGTTTAAAACCATCTCTTTAACTCCAGTTTCAGGAGATCTGACACCCTCTTCTGGCCTCCCCAGGCACTAGGTGGATATACACAGTACGCAGACATTCATGCAAGCAGAACACTCTGATGTATAAAAATAATTTTACAAAAAAAAATGTAATTCAAAATCATTGTTCAGGAAGCTGGAGAGATGCTCAGGTTAAGAGCACTGGCTGTTCTTCCAGAGGTTTTGAGTTCAATTCCCAGCAACCACATGATGGCTCACAACCATCTGTAATGAAATCTGGTGCCCTCTCCTGGCAAGTGTATATATAATAAGTAAAGTAATTAAAAAAAAATTATTGTTCAAGAACCAGAAATATTCTGGTAGCATTGTCCAAAATTCTTTCATTTATTTCAAAGAATCAGAGTTCCTAGGATTAAGTTTTCTTCAGAGAGAGCATTATCCCCTCGGGACTATGAAATATAAGTTGAAGAAAGGAGGAAATCACTGGAAACTCATATACTCAACAATGAAGACAACTTAACAGCCAAGTAAAGTTACTCTTGGAAACCAGTAACAAAGTATGAAGTTCTAAAAAACTGGAGAGAAGTCGTTACCAAAAATCTTCAACTTAGATTTATGCTTAAAAAGTGTAACAACAACCAAAATCATTGTGTTTCCAAGTACTTCACACCAAAATGCATATTGTATCTTGAAATTCAACCTGATAGGTATCCATGTTGGTGGACTTACAAAGAGTACTGTACTATTTCCACATACTTCACATAAAAATGTATGATGTATCATACTTGACTGAGCCTACTAATGTCATGAGGATCATTTGTCTTTAATGATAATTTTTATTTCACTCTTACAGAAACTATAAGATGATCACAGGAATTAATCTTTCCTGTGCAGCAATCAATTCCTGTTGAATAGGACTTACAAATCTAAATGTTACAGGCCTTTTCCCACCTATTTATTCTCCCAGGGGGATTTACAGGGGGTAAGCCATGTTTCTTATCCAGATGTTTGTAATTCTGCCCATTTATCTTCACATATAAGACTAACACATATGCTAGGTCTGTAGCTCAGTGGCAGAGTACTTTTCTAGTCTTCACAAGACCCTGGGGTTTGATTCCTGGCATCAAAATAAATAAACAAATAGATAGATAAATGAATGAATGAATAAATGAATGAATGAATTAAATGGAGTGGGTATATAGTATGGCCCCTTTCTAATTTTAAAAGGAACAAGCTGAGGCTGGGGAGATGGTTCAGCAGGTAAGAGTGCCTGCAGTATAAACACACGGACCTAAGTTCAAATCCTAGAATCCATGTTTTATAAAAAAAAGCAAAAAAATGTCTTCATTGGTTTGTAACCCCAGAATTGGGGATGCGAGGGGATAGGACAGGCAGATTCTAGGAATTTTCTGGCTAACCAAAACAGCTTCAGGCTCAATGACAGACTCTAACTCAAGTAAATAAGGTAGAAAACGACAGGGAAATCACAACATCCTTCTCTGGCCTCCACATACATTTCTATGGGTATAGACACAGACATGCTCATATGTACAATTCATACACAAAAGTAACCATAATTTCCAAATAAAAAGAACAAGTCATTCTGGTATCTTTAATAATTGAATTATCTTAATTTGATATCATAGAACATGTCACACTTAATCAATATATCAGTTTGTCTCAACAAATTAGTACCACTATCCCTAGAGGGTGCTGTAATTATCATTAACAAATTCTAATCTGCATCACTTTCAACAAATGTCAATTACTAACAAAAACAGAAAGATCAGAATCCTGAACAGCTAATCTGAACTCACATTACCAAAGCATTCTATTAGATGTGTATGAAGCACTGTACTATAGTCTAACACACACACAACCAGCATATTACTACCTTCCTTAACCATACCCTTCTGACATTTCACAACTATGTTTTTATGGTTCAACTTTTCTTTTTGTTGTTGTTGAGCTGTGGAAGGGACGGGACCTTTTAAGATCAGGCTAGCTTTGGACTTAAAAGTGATCTGCTAGCCTTTTTCTCCCAAAGAGCTATGATTAAACTCAACACTATGCCTAATTGGGATTCACAGTATCAAAGGCTTACATAGAGTACAAAATACCTTTATTGTTCAAAATAGAGGCAGGTTAGGAAAATTAATTAGATTCATATAATAATTACAAATAATGATAACAATGAAACTTTTACTTATCTGTTCCTGCCACTGAAATGTAAAAGTTAAAAAATCAAGTTATACAGGAGATGGGCATGGTGGTACACCTTTAACCTTTAATTCCAACACTTAAGCAGATGCATACAGATCTAGGATTGAAACTAGCCCTGTCTACATAGTACGTTCCAGGTCAGCCAGAAAAAATAGCGAAACTCTGCCTTTAAAACAAACAAACAAACAAACAAATAAATAAATAATCAAGCTAATCTCACCAAGAAAACTCACTACTTCCCCAAAGCACCCAACAATTTCAGAAACCGTTAGATCATTTTTAAAGTGCATTTAACACCTGCCTCCTTGAACCTTACATTAGACTTTTAAATTCAAGCAGGTCAAGCCCTATTTCTCATTCATATGATCTGTAAGCCAATGTTTGTAGTAACCCTGCAAACCCTTCTCCAAGCTCCATCTTGCCCACAGTTTCGTCTCCTATCCAAACAACCCATTTCCTTGATGAAGCTGCAATCACAAGGCTTCAAGTGGCTTGGCCTCCAACAGCAAGGCATGACCCCTTTCTTTCAAGATGTGATCCCAAAGTGAACACAAAGCTTAAACCATCTAATATTACAAAAGGCGATGATGAGGGATGGGGTGTTTGCTGAAGAGATGACTCGCTGCTCTTGCAGCAGAACAGAGTTTCCCAGCACCCACATCAGGGGGCTTAAAATTGCCTGTAACTCCAGTTCTCTGGGATTTAACATCATCTTCTAGCCTTCATAGGCACACACATGAGGGCACATGCATTCATACAAACATACACATAAACAAAAAATTTGAAACTAATAAAAGGCAATGAGCTTTCCATCTTCTGGCTTACTGACAGTAATTTAGATCTAGTAAATACTGCCCTGACCTATACACTGCTGATTAACATGAAACTGAGGTCATCTCAAATAAGGCTAAGTGTTTTGCCAAGAAGCTACTCCATACTTTAAATTCTATAGCTTATTTACGTAAGACTGCATTTTCTGCTGTTAAATTTCCATTTCATTAGAGTTGGCCCTTTATTATGAAGTTCAAATTCCTACTCCATAGACTACTTCCCTCTGAACACTGATCTGATAATCTGACCAGCAAGTATCTTCTAGAGAAAACATTATTAGCACCTGCACAAGGCCTGTAACATATTTAGGAAGTCAATGTTTGTTAAATGAATAAATGATTTAAAATACTCTTCTCATTTTACTTTGAGAATAAGGACTATGAGAGCTTAGAATAAACATGCCCTTCTGATTTCAAATCCTGTACTACTTCATCACTTCTCTACAATCAAGGGTAAAAGTACTGAGTCAGGGCCTGAAGAGATGGTTCAGCAGTTAATACTGCTTGCTGTTCTTCCAAAAGTCCTGAGTTCAGTTCCCCACACCAATATAGAGTGGCACACAATGACTTGTAACTCAAGGTCCAAGGAATCCAACAACCTCTTCTGGCCTCTGTGGGCACCTGAACACAAAATATACACACAAAGAGACATACATACACATAAAAATGCTTTTAAAGTAATGAATCAGAAAAAGATAGGAATAAATGTTCTACCTAATCTCTCCAGGCAGCATCCACAAAAGGGTCTGTCTAAAATATGGGTGAAGTGTGACGGGAAGTTACCCAGTCAAACCTAAACTTCATCATGCTACACTCAATTAATGTCATTTCATTAATGAGAACCAAGAATTCCCAATGCTACAATAATGATTAAAACTAAATTTCAAAAATGTTTAGATGAGTTTTAGATGGAAGCAGTGAAATGAAACTGATCATCTTAACTTTCTTGTTTACAAACCATTTTCATTCAATTCAGTCTATGAACAGTCTTATAGTTAACATGCTTATGAAAAATATTAATCACTATCAAATATAATCATACTCTGTGGAACATTTTTGGTATTTGAAGGAATAAAGAAATGGAAAATTTTCAAATCTGTACTGATACTGTGAATTTGCACTTTTTTTCACCAAATATTAATGCAGACCATCAATTTACCAGTTAGAAAACCCTTCTTAACATTACTAATTAACTAAATCATCAGAAACATTAAATTACTTTCCTTATTAAGTTTGCTCTTACATAAATACCTTTATTATGTAATTCATCTGGCAGCTGACATCTCACAAGAAAAAAAAACATACTGAGTAAATGAAGTTAGGCCTGCAAGATGGCTTGCAGGTAAAGGTGCTACTGAGTTTGCGCCCCAGAATCCACATGAAGGTAGGACAGAACCAACTCCACAAACTTGACATGCATGGTGTGATATGTGTCCCCTCAGCTCCACATATACATTATACATACAATACACAATAAAAGAAAAATAGTCCGATACTTGATTAAAGTAAGAATATTCTGTTTTAGCCTTTGCCTTCTCACACAAAAGCCACAGTTTCAACAGCTTTCCTGTTCTAACCTATGAGATATTCTCTATGCTAATAAGGGGTAACCAGATTAGTTCCTGATTTAGCACTTCAGTCCACCAAAGTGTCATTTGTAGAAAACACACAACCCTAAAATATCAAATCAAGGAACTCTTAAAAGCTGCATTCATGACTCCTGGTTTCACCCATGGAAGGAAGGCCTTAAGATCTACAAGACCAACAGTGTTACAGCTCCATCTCCTGGATATGTGCAGGTAACAGTTAATCTGCACAAGTTTATATCTTTCTGTATGGGCCTTGTGGAATATTAATAACAAGAGAGTCCAGGATATATTTCAAAACAGTAAGAACCTTACCTACATCTTTTCTTCCTGGTTTTTCAAAGCGCCTGTCACCCCTAAAAGAAAAAAAATAAATTTCAAAAAAGGCTTGGAAAGCAACATAGATTTCCTATCATGATACTCACTTTCCTGTACTCCCTTTAACATCAGTTCTGCTACCAAATGTTTAGAAAATACAGAAAAAGTAAAATGATGAAAACACCACAAAACAACACCACCTACCAAAAATTAGCTTCTAATGACTAGAATATTATTCATTTCAGTTAGAAACATGATAAGACTATTTTATATACTAGTTTGGCAATGTTCTTCCATGTCATTAAATTTCCTTTGTGGTTCTGTGTACTAAGTTCAGAGTCTCGGGGTGCTGCACAAGACAGTTACCACTGTTACAGCCCTAACTCTTCTACTCTTATTTTGAGATCAGGACTCATCCGTAACTTTAATTATATGATATATTCTATTGCGTGGAAATGTCAGTATTTGATGGCACTATCATCTGTTTGGGCAGTTTCCATTTTCTGTATTATAGATACAACAACAGCTATTCCTTTACATTCCTTTTTATGCCTTTATTGTGCAACTGCCCTCATAAATCTTGCCAGACTTCGTACAAAGTCAAAAGCCCTGAGAAGATGCATTCTTCATACCAACAAAATGACATATCAACCAACAAAATGACTGCTAATGAAATAACAAACCAATTAATCATGCTTATAATAATAATTTATTTACCTATTCATGCTTATAGTTTTAAATAAGGATCATCTAAGATTTTCTAACCACGGTAGCTCTTTAATAGTTAATACTGTTGAATGAAATTCTGCAACTATACAGAGGCTTCAGCTCTCTAAAAAGAAGGAAATGGGTAAGTTCTGTGTTTCCAGAATGTTCTTTCTTGGGAAAGGGGGGATGAAGAGGAGATAAACTTCCTACCTAATCTTTGTAATTCTCTAGATCTCACTATGCAGCCCATTTTGGTCTGGAACTCATGATTCTTCTGCCTTAGCCTCTCAAGTGTTGGGATCACAGGAACATGCAACCCTGTACCGGTCACAAAAGGAACACAGTGTGCTTTGTTTTGTTTGGAGTACTAAGGGGTGAATCTCCCCAGAGAGCTACCAATGGGTCATAATCCTAGCCCGTTTTTCCATTTTTATTTTGAGTCAGGAGTTGGCTAAATTGTGAAGGATCTCCAAATTGTAAACTCCAAAATCTCCTCCCTCAGCCTGCCAAGTAACTGACATTGCAGAAAAGTATACTATAGAATCCCACTGGAGTGAGTTTTAGAACAACAAATCCTTATATTACAATCTGAACACTTCAGTTACCTTTCTTCCCAGCTCTGTGATCTATGCATTTCCCTGCCACCTCCTCGCCCAAACACACCCTCTACTTCATCAAAGCTTCTTTGGTAGAAACCACATTCACCTCTACCTCTGCCTGAAAATAAGAAAACAGGGGGAGAGGAAATAGTCAAAAACCAACATCTAGTACATGTTCAAAATCAAAGGCTAATCTCTGTGAAGTTTTGTCTGTTCCTGTACAAAGCAAGATTCTACATTTAAGTATTTAGCAAGGCCTCTAATGGCTCTATATGGGTTGAAAAACAAAACAAACAAAATACTTCTGAAAGAATCCCAGTACCGAACAATAAGCACCATCAACATGAAGCTCTTCAATGAAAAGATCAACAGGGAAAATCTAAGTTCAATAAACCATTGTAAATTGTATGTTTTAGTTGATTATTTTCAATAACTACTGGAAAAAACTTGATATGGAGAATTTGTAATGAGAAACTATAGTGTAAAATGTCAAGCACAATAAAATACTTTTATCTAATCACAGAAGACTAGTGGAAGTGAATTGTACAATTTTAGGATTGTGAACTGCATTTTTAAAGGATAAAATGCATCATACATACTTGAATCAAATCTTGAGGTAAGGAAAATAGCAACATTAAAATCAAACCACAGAGCGGGTTATGTAGGGATTTAGAGGCCTTGCAATTCAAATGTAAACACACTTCTAATGAAGACCATTTGGTTAACTATCTACCTGTGACTCTATCATAATTTATCCCAGTAGAGTCAAGTGTGGTGGAGCATATCTATTATCTTAGCAGAGGATCAAAATTTCAAAAGCCAGCCTGAACTACATCAAGAATGACTCAAAAACCCTGAGAAAGATGGAAAGAACAAAAAGGGGTAAAAAAAGGGAGAAGGGGAAAGAGGAAAAAAGGAGAGGCACTCACAAGTATGTAAACAATCATGCACTACATATAGTTTCAAACAGTGATATATTAATTATTGGAACTACCTTCAACCAGATTATAATGGAGCTGAAAACTCTGTAATAACATAACTTCTTATGTTTCTCAAATATTTGTGGTAATGCCGGTATGAAGAAATTCACTGTTCTGCCAGTCATATAAAAACATGGCGCATTTGACAACATGTAGTATACAGTATGTGACTGTGACAACGAACAGCTATGTAACTGATTTGCAGATTTATAACACTATCTATAGTATATTTTCAAGTGTACTTATTTTAAATTTACTGTAAAACAATATCCTATTAGCAGCATATATCTTGTAATTATTGTCTCTTAACTGCATCAAGAGGCCAAGCCAAGTGATTAACCTAAACCATCTAAATTCCTATAAATTATAATACACATCAATGAAAATAAAATCACCTGCTGGGCAGTGGTGGCACATGTCTTTAATCCCAGCACTCAGGAGACAGAGGCAGGTGGATCTCTGTTAGTTTGAGGCCAGCCTGATCTATGAGAGCTAGTTCCAGGACAGGCTCCAAAACTACAGAAAAACCCTGTCTTGAAAAAACAAAAATAAAATAAAAATAATCACCTAATGAGGCATTTATTAGCCTGTATTCTGTTAAATAAGGCATGAAAACACATGTGTATGAGAATGAACAACTCAAATTCAAAACACTAGAAACAACGTAATAATGTTTGGCTAAATAAATTCTGACAAAATATCCTAGAACAATATGAAATTACAGAATAAGGCACTGATATAAGTTCAAACCTTTGCTATTAAATGACAAAAGCATACTCAAGAACAATGTGTGTGTGTGTGTGTGTGTGTATGCGTGTGTGTGTGCACACTGCTGCACAGTTAAGAGTCAAGGATGCATGCCAAGTACCAGATATGCGAGCAGCAAGCAGTATGCACTTTCAGCTGTACACATTCTATACAGTTTTCTCAATTAACATATCAGCTGTACCCTGTGCAGATGAGAAAACTAGAGACAGCCTGGGAGTCTAGGATCTATATAACTAAAAATACCTATTAGCAACTGTCCCTAGCAAAATTTCTCCCATAGAGCAAAATGATCAGAAGAAAATGATGGAGCTTTATTTTCTGTATAGTGCTGGGTACCAAATCCAGCACAGTGCAAATGCTAGTCACTCTGCCACAAAAATACATCCCCTGCCCTAAAACAATAGATTCTAAATAAGGAATACAATGAAGCAAATAACTTCAAGCATCCATGTATTTCTTCTACTTGTTCACCATAATCTATCAATAACTGACTCAGATAACAAATATACTTCTGTGACTCTTAAAAAACACTAAACCATGCAGAACTGTACAGAGTTAATCTTAGGCACAATGGATATTCTCTTGATTAGTCCACTACATCTATAAAGTACAAGTCAAAACCACAGTTTATCTATAACAATCTCCAAGTTAACTTCCAGTTTCATCAATATCACTTGCAGCTTCTCCTCTGCCCCACATTCAGAATATATACAGATTTATTTAAAATGCTAAAATAATGTAATAGTAACTATTCTAACACAAGAATATTCCTCCACAACAGTAGTTTTAGGATGAGAAAAAAAATCCCCTCTCCTTTTCAAGAATAATTTTGTTAGGGCTGAAAAGATGGCCCAGCAGTTAACAGCTCATGAGTGAACTGAGTTCTGCACCATGGAACTACACTGTCTGGTTTAATTACAGCTACAGGGGATCCAGCACTCTCTTCTTGCCTCTGAGAGCACCTGTATTCAAGTACACATTCCCACACATAGACATAAACACAAACAAGTAATTTTGAAAAATATTTTTTAAAAATATTCTCACCAAGTGGTGGCGCACGCCTTTAATCGCAACACTCAAAGGCAAAGGCAGGCAGATCTCTGTGAGTTCAAGGACAGCCTAGTCTACAGAGTGACTTCCAGGGCAGCCGCGTCTACATAGAGAAACTATCTCAAAAACCCAAAAAAGAAAGGAAAGAAGGGAGAAAAAACGTTTAGTCTTGAAATAGATAATGATAAAAAAAATTAACGGAAACATACACAAATATCTGCAGTAGTGACTGGGCCTGCTCACGTGACTAAAGCTTTACTAATGAGTCACTATTAGAGGAAAGAGATCAGATTCCAGAGCTCCAACTTGTTACATTGAAATTATCTGTAAAATGTAGCGCCCACACACAAGAACAAGCAAGAAAACATACTGTAACCAACATTTAATTAAATTTTAAGGACCGTCCTTTTATCTGAAATTTCGTTCTAATCTTTTTAAATAATTGAAATAGGCTTCCTTTTAACAATTCTAATGCTGCAGTTGACAGTTTATGAATTTTTTAAGCATCCAGACAAGATTTAAAAAAGATAAGAACATTACATTGTTTCTACTAACCATTTATTTGTTCACTTAAATTTTACTATGACAGGATATTCTAGACAGGAAGTCTAGAAGCCAGTAGATTTGCATGAGTTTTTCCTTGAGCTTCTAAGCCACAATCATCATATTTAACCATAAGTTAAAATTAATCGAAAATACAAAGCCACAAGATCACAGATCACTGTGACCATAGCACCCCAAGTATTTTCACAAAGCTGAGTGCATCCATTTAACTAATTTTGTACCCTTCAACACTACCATGTTAATTTACTACTGTGTGTCACAGCATATGTACTTTATATGAGTTTTAGGTAAGCTCTGATCATAAAAACAAACCAGGAAAACTCATTCCTTCACTTATTTCTATTTGTTGTTACTTTGGCACACTGCATTTGTTGGGTGTAGGGGGACAGTTTGATTTTGTTGCTGTAGGAGAATCTAATGTGGCTCAGGCTAGCCTTAAACTCTCAACATAGCTGAAATTTGGGCTTGAACTCCTGACCCTCCTAATAACACCCCCCCACCAAGTGCTGGGATTGCAGGCATGCATTACCACACCCAGGTTCTGCTCCTTTCTTAACATGTAAGGTTTTTCTAAGGCCTACAGAGACCAGGTGGAGGATGTGTGTGGTCTGTACTCTTGATTAAGGAAATTTTTCTCTGGCTTGACTGACCTGAAGAGCACAGGAGGGAAAGCTGCCAGAATGAAACTTTTTCTCACTGCCTCCCACAGGACAAAAGCATGAGAAATGCCCATGGAGAGGCCAGAACCATAATCAGTCATTTTCAACTCAAAATATCACCCATACACCAATATGCACAGATCGATCCCAGATGATGATGATTTGGGCATAACTTGTGAAAGAGACATGCCTAACTCTCATCACCTCAATGCCTGTGTTAATGCTGTTTCTTACTAAGTTCTATAGATGAGAACTTTATCAGGCAAAAAAACTACTATTACAGACAAAGATAAACTACAGAGAAAAAAATAGATTGTACCTAGGGAAAAAACATGAAATTTTAGTTAGCCTCTTCATCGTACACAAACTTTCACGGAAGTTGTATTCCAAATAAAACAATACATCCTCCATTTTAAAAAGTGCATGAATTATTCACAAGGCATACATAATGTTCAAAATCTTTTGAAATAAAATTCAAAAAAATTGTAGGTACATCCATAATTGTGCCCACACATAATGTGGATGCAATGGCCTTAGCCATTGCTGACACTCAATTCTCCTTCTAAAGCATCTCTTAGAGAAAAATTACAACATGTTTGGACTAATGTATGAGGCAATCCTCATGCTGAAGGAAGAATACCTATTATAGGGAGCTGGAGAGATGGCTCCGTGGTTAAGAGCGCTGGCTGCTCTTCCAAAGGTCCTGAGTTCAATTCCCAGCAACCACATGGTGGCTCACAACCATCTGTAAAGAGGTCTGGCGCCCTCTTCTGGCCTTCAGGCATACACACAGACAGAATATTGTATACATAATAAAAATAAATATTAAAAAAAATACCTATTATAAACATCAAGAAGGGTTTTAACAGAAAACCAATGAATGCAAAATAGGGAATGACAACAACAAATCAGAAACATTCTAAGAAAAAGGATAAATTCATAAAACTACACATACCAGTGGACGCTACCTGGTTATATTTTGCTCTGCCCACTACAAGGTCTAGCCCTTGAAAGATGTCTCAAAGTGTTTCTCACTAAACTCCTCTTGGGTATGGTAATATCTGCACATGGCCCTTGTAAAGAAATGTTACATTGCAGGGAGGTCCACGGGGACTTCAGTGTGGCTCCAGCAACCAAAACCCAAAACCCTTCAGGATGCTCTAGTTCCCAAAATGCGAAGCTCAAGGGATAAAGAATGTGAACAATAGTTACTCTTACTTAGGAAGTTAACCAGGACCGTGTAGCCTCCCTCCTGCTTCAATCTATATAGCTAGAAACATATTTCTCTCCAAAGCAGAGGCTATAGAGTAGGCATTTCAGAAATGTTGCAGAAAATAAATGTTCAAGCATTGCAGTCAACATCAAAGAGCAGTTAGCTTGATTTTCAATTAGGCATTAAAGTATTAGTGATTCCCCAGCCTCCTCCTTCTCTTCCATGATTACTTTTTTCATATAGCTCACCTCGCCCTCTTGAAGAACTTCGACCTCTAGGAGCCCCCACCACTGTTCCTCCTCCTCCTCCTCGTCCTGTCAATCGCAGGACAGCAGCACTATTTACAGACATGGAAAAGTTTCTCTGCCAAAAAATAAAAATAAAAATAGATAAAACACACAAAACTACATATTGTTTCTCCCTGCCTCCCACTGCACCTAAAATGTAATGATATCCAAGTACTATAAGCAATGGGAAATTATAACTTCATGGCATATAAAGATCATTCAAACCTAGTTATCTAACAATTTCTTTCTGTCTCACTATGTAGTCCTAGCTGGCCTAGAATTTGCTTTATAGACCAGGCTAGTCTTGAAACAATTTCAAATTGACCTTTCAGATCAGCAAAGTTGACACCAATGCCTTACATAAAGGTAGATTTGTTGAGGAAATATTATATAAGAAAGCAAAGTAAATGTGCTCTACTTATCCAGATGCAGACAAAACAGACGGCAGACAAAGTTTTATAAAAGGAGACTAGGTTAAATTGGCACTTTTAAGAGTTACATTCTAACCGTACAGAAATTTACTGAAACCCATGGAGTTTGGGACTGGACAAATGTCTGTTTGTGTAGCTATCATAATCTGTGTGATAATAAAGTGATTACATTTCATTTTTTTAAATGGTACTGAAATGTCTTCAACGTATGAGAGGAGAAAAGACTGTCATTAAAAGGTCTGACGCAAAGGAAACATGATAAAAGATAATCCTTTCAGCCTGACTGTACTCAAAAGTGGAAAGTAGCAACTCCAAGTCATATTTGCTAGAGTCACAGAAATCAGCAGTGAATGAGAAATGGTCAAGTAAAAACCTACACGAGGACAATCAATCACCTGATGTACATGCATTTATCTGTCAATCATGTAAAGAATTTATGTGTGGGTATGTGTGAGTGTGTATGTGATCACACATAAGTACACATAAGTACAAACACAAATCACGTAAGTACAAACCTGCAATTGTACCCAGAGCCACTCTAAAATATAATCAAGTACAATTAGAGTAGGAAGTGGGTATACACATGAGAAAGAGGAGGGACAGGGAGTTAAAAATATGTCTATTGACACACCTGGTTAAATTAAATGAAGGAAAAGGTAACAAGAAATATTAAGTCTTTAAATAAACTATAAAATAGAAAATCCTGGAAATTTAACAGAAAGTTCTGCAAGAGAGTTTAAACAAAAATACTGCAAAAGATTAAGTGATCATGCACACCTAGAACCTAGTACCCATTTGCACAGATGTATATGGGTATGACACAACAAGGAAATGAACCACAGATATGGACAAAGTCACCAGACCCTTTGGCAAGGGAGTTAGATGTGAACTTTAGGCTGGGTAAAGTAGTACATGCCAGTAATCTCAGAACTCAGAAGGCTAGGACAGAAGGATCCCCAGGAGGAGGCCTACACAGGTTGCTTTAAGTTGCAGGTCAGCTTGATTAACTTGCTACGATCCTACCTCCAAAAGAAAAAAAAAAAAAAAAAGAACAATGGCCAATGATACAGTGTTTGGTTACCATGCATAGGTCTTGGGTTCAAGTCCCAGTACCGTCCAAAACAAAAATGTGTAGGTGAAAAAAGTTCTGAACTTCAATTCTACTTCACTCTTCAGTGTTCTTAAATTCCAAATTAATTAAAATGGCATCTATGCTATATTCTTTTAAAGAGCATACAATTGATTAAAATTCTGTTTTCATTATTGAATTTTAAATATGTATACCATTTTTCCTCATTGTTTATCTTTCTCTCAATTTTGTTCACTGTGATTTGCCCAAGTAACTTTTATAACCATGTAAACAAAGCTTTCTTTGATCATGTAGGCAGGTAACTTCAAAACAAAAACCTAATACTAAAACTGAAACCAGAAGTTAAGAGGAAATACCTCACTCAAAAAGTATTAATTTCAAGCCATTATTTTAGTAAAATTTAATAAACCATGGTTGAAACACATTAACTTACCTTTTGTTATAAAGTAATCAGTGGACTACTAAATTTGCCTCTTGGCATTATTAAAATTAAACAAATCTATGAAGCCCCAAATCTTAATTTGTTACAATACTTTAGAGGTTAAAAAAAAAGAGGTCAAGGCTAGAGAGATGCTCAGAGGTTAACAGCACAGGCTGCTCTTGGCAGAGGACCTGGCAAGAACTCATATGGCAGCTCACCACCAGTTTCAGGAATCAGGTGCCCTCTTCAGACCTCTGTAGGCACAAGGCATACACATGATACACAGATGTAAGCAAAACACACATATAATTAAAATAATATTTTCTAAAAAGAAAGAAATGCTAACTGCATTTTTGTATACTAGGATCCCATGCAACACATCTGTATAAAGACAAATGTATCACGTGGAAAAACAGGGAAAATCGTGTATTTTCATATATTACTGCTAAAGTAAAAACTAGTTTAATCTCTTTAAAAGGCAAATTCTCAACATATATTTAAAAGCTCATATCACTTTAACATAAAAATTCTACTACTTACATATGTAAAAAATAATGTAAGTAAATAGATCACTAAAGGCAGTACTAAAAAGCAAAACCTGAAAGCTACCTAAACATTAACCAATAATGGCTAATTTAAGGCTTGGAATTCTCCTCTGCAATGTTCTACAGAATGAGACAGTATTTAATTTAAACCATATTTCAAATAAAAGTCAACATTCAATTATTCCCAGTAACTGGTTCAGCACTGTTAATCAACAGTTTTAAAGTAGTATTTGTTGAATAATCTTTATAATTTTTCCCAATGATTCATGTAGCCAATGACTGCATTCTGATTTCTTAAGAAATGTTATGGGTGCTCACTTTGACAGCACATATACTAAAATTGGAATAATACAGAGAAGATTAGCATGGCCCCTGTGCAAGGACAACACCCAAATTCATAAAGCATTCCATATTTTTGAAAAACCATCCTACATCTCACAATCACAGAGAACCTAGACAAAAAGAGAAAAATGTATCTAATCTACATGGAAGTAGAAAAAGACAAGATCTCCTGAGTAAATTGGGAGCATGGGGATCGTGGGAAAGGGTAGAAAGGGAGGGGAGGGGAGCAGAGGAAAAAAAATATAGTTCAATAAAAACAATTTAAAAAATAATAATAATCCACCAAGTCTAACTAGAGAATTCTAATAAAAACTACTCTGGAGACAAAAACTGTATCGCATCAAATCCTATCATCCCATTTGGTCTCTGCTGCTTTTATAAATGAATGTAATTGACTTTTACTTTATGAAATAAAATTGTCTAGGGAATACAAAAAAATAAATATAGTGTTTCTTATTTGGACGGGGAAAATATTCTGGAGAAACATAGCATGAAACTATTAAAATCCATGAATTGCATACTTTAAAATAGCTAAGAGTGACTTTTGTGCAATGTGAATTTTATTGCAAAAATAAAATCTGAAGGAAGGAAAGTAGGAAGGAAGGAAGGAAGGAAGGAAGGAAGGGAGGAAGGGAGGAAGGGAGGAAGGGAGGAAGGGAGGAAGGGAGGAAGGNAGAGAGGGAGAGAGGGAGAGAGGGAGAGAGGGAGGTAGGTATGGGGGGGGAGGGAGGGAGAGATTGATTGATTGATTATGGGGCAGGGAGTGGTGGTACACGCCTTTAATACTAGCACTCAGGAGGCAGAGGCAGGTGGATCTCTGATTTAGAGGCCAGTCTCATCTACTGAGTGAGT
This sequence comes from Alexandromys fortis, assembly GCF_014885135.2. Lineage (NCBI taxonomy): Eukaryota > Metazoa > Chordata > Mammalia > Rodentia > Cricetidae > Alexandromys > Alexandromys fortis. The sequence continues at coordinate 1,871,645 of NW_026068093.1, read as the reverse complement.
TCCAGGACAGCAAAGGCTACACAGAGAAACCCTGCTTCAAAAATAAGAAGAGAAAGAGAAAAAGAAGGAGAAAACGGAGGGAGGAAAGGAGAAGGGAGGCATTTTATGGGATATTTCCAATTCATTCTTTTGATTCAAAGTCCAGCATATGTTTTAAAAGCTTTTCTGGGGGCTGGAGAGATGGCCCAGAGGTTAAGAGTATTGCCTGCTCTTCCAAAGGTCCTGAGTTCAATTCCCAGCAACCACATGGTGGCTCACAACCATCTGTAATGAGGTCTAGGTGTCCTCTTCTGGCCTGCAGGCATATTAGCAGACAGAATACTGCATAAATAATAAAGAAATAAATATTAGGAAAAAAAAAAGCTTTTCTGGCCAGTGTCCCCTCCAGAAATCTCAAAACTATTATTGTAAGAAAAAAATTATGATTACAAAACCCCCCAAACAAGAAAGTTCACAAAATAATGCCAGTAAACTACATAAGGGTAGAATGAGAAAGGAGAAGGAAGTAGAGTAGAAAAAAAAAATGTGTAGCTCAATAAAAACAATAAAAAAAATCTACATAAAGGATATAAAAATTAGTGCACAGGGCTGGACACAGCTTAATAATAAAGGGCTTGGCTAGCACACTGAAGGCCCTAGGCTCACTGCCCAGAACCGAAGCTGTAATTAAAATCACAAACGTAGAAAGAATTTTCAAAAATTGATCAAGGTCAACTATCCAACAGACTTGAAAATATGAGGAGCACATACAAACACTATAAACCAGTAAAGGAAAGACTAGTACATAAAAGAAAAATTCAGAGACAGCAACAATAAGAGAAATATAAATGGTAAGGGCCTGTAATTTCACCACCATAGACAGAGAGCAAACTCAAACAGAAACTTTTTCTCAATGTACAAAGAATTATTTCAATAAAAAGTTTTTGTAAAAAAGGCAGAATAATGTGTGATGCATAGTACCATTTGTATAAAAAGGAAAATACGTGTTTATTTGGAAAAAATACAAGAACTGTGCACGGTGATGTCCACATGTAATCCTTACACAGGGAGAAAATATACTTTGAGTCCATAAGTTTGAGACTACCTGTGTAATATAGAGACCCAGCCAAAAAAATACACATTTATCTACATATACTGCTATCACTGCCTTCCTTCAGGGAAAGAGGACACATGGAGGGGGAAGAGACTTCATGAAGAGTTTTCTATTATTGTATTATTATGATACAGTTTTGTACATTTTTTATTTTTAAGCATCTCTTATAGATTTATGTTTTTACTATTTATCCATTTATTTAGTGGGGCAGAGAAAGCATGTGCCATGGTGCATGTGTGGAGGTCAAAGAACTTTAGGGAGTCAATTCTTGCATTCCACCTTGTTAAAACAGGTTCCCTCTTATTTTGTTAATATTATATTATTATTATTATTATTATACATTTAGTTATTGTGTGTGTGTGAAAGGTACACCTGTGCCATCAACAACACCTAGAGGGCAAAGACAACTCTAAGATTCAATTCTTACTTCTACCATGTGGGTCCCAGGGATCAAACTTGGGCTATCAGGTCTGGCAGCAGGTTCCTTTACTCACTGAGTCATCTCCTTGGCCTTCTTGGTTTTATTATTGTGCTTCATATTCCAGAGTAGCAGGCCTGAGAGCTTCCCAACTGTTCTGTCTCTTCCTCTTATTCTGCCTCAGGAAAGCTGAGATTACAGATGTGTGCCATTGCATCTATATTTTTTTAACATATATTCCAGAACTCAAACTCAGGTTGCATGCTTGTTAAGCAAGAACTTTTTTACCTGACGAGCCATCTTTCTGGTCCATTATTACTGCATGAGTAGACAAGTATTTGTGCACATGTGAATGTGTATGTAGGGGGTAGTGTATGCACCCATATAGAAGCCAGGTCAACACGGGCTTTTATTTCCTTTTCTCTTTTTATTACTCTGGGAAGGAGGGGGGAGGGAGGAAGGGGAGAGGGAGGGAGGGAGGGAGGGAGGGAGGGAGGGAGGGAGGGAGGGAGGGAGAGAGAGAGAGAGAGAACTCTTGCAAACAAGTACTGTGTATGTATGGTGCATGCATACATGTATGTTCAGAGATACACTTGTGCAGAGGCCAGAAAAGACATAACATTCTATCTTTTTCCACTACTCCTTGAAACAGTCTCCCACTGAAACTGGAGCTAAGCTGTCAGTCAGCAAGCCCAGTGATCCTCCTGTCTCTGCCCTCAGAATCACTAGATTATAGACATGCACATGCCCAGTTTTTGCATGGCTACTAGGATCTAAATTCAGATCCTAGCTTGCTGTAGAAGCACTCAATCAACTGAGCCAGCTCTCCTTCCTTCCCCCTACAACTTACTTATTATTTATCTATTGTTTTGAGACAAGATCTCTCACTGAACCCAGAGACTGACATTTAGGCTAAACCGGCTAGCCAGCAAGTCCCCAGGGTCTTCTTTATACCTCCAAAAGCTGAGACTGCAAGCATGTGTCATTGCATACAACTTTACGTGAGTGCTGGAGAATCAATGTCCCCACTGTGCTGTCTCCCCAGCCCTGTAAATTTCTACATTTAAGTCACTTGATTTCCTACTCAATTACTAAAATATGCAAATATGTAGTTTTTTTTTTAAATGCTGCAAAACAAAAACCAAATATTGGAAGCTGAATTCAGGAACTACATTAAGAAGACCAAACATTAAGACCAAGTGGGCTTCATTCCACAGATGCAAGGTTGGTTCAACATATACAAACTAGTAAGTAATACATCATATAAAGAAACTTAAGAACAGCAATCACATCTCAATCAATGTAGAAAAAATATTTAACATAATTCAATGTACCTTCAAAATAAAAGTCCTAGAGATCTTAGACACTGAGGAAGAGGGGCTATCCAGTACAAAAGGGCCTGAAGGGCCAAGAACTGCCATCCCCTAGACTCAATAAGATGTAATGTTAAATCATTAACGTGTATCAACTATTATTACTGCACTGGAACCACACAAGGCTGGCTCTGTCAATAATCAGTCAAGTAAGTAAAGGGGAATGGCTCACAGGGCCCTATCCTTTCCCTCTGAACTATTGTTTTTAATAGGTTCGGGGGGGGGGGGTCACTGTCTTTAGTTGTGTGCCCTCTAACCCACCAAGTTCCAACCCATGGTCACACAGGTGTCTCTGGTTAATCTTAGCGGATCATAAACATGAACGTCTAAGAAAGATTTGTGAGATGGGGACAGAGTGGACGAGGTGGTAGAGAGATGGGAGGTCAGAATAGTCAATATGCAAAGGATTCATCCCTATGTACAATTAGAAAATAATAATAAAAATTAATTATTAACAAAAAGAAGGTACAGAGCACCTGAGGAATGAATGGCAACCGAGTTTGTTCTCTAGCCTCCACATGTACTGGCACATGCATGTGTATTTGTACACACAAAATGATGGACTTTGCTGTGGTGATGCACATCTACAATACAAAACACTTAAGAGGTGGAGGCAGGATCAGAAGTTCAAGGTTATCTTCAGCTGTGAGTTTAAGGCTACATTAGGCTAGGCTACATGAGACCCTGTCTCAAAATTTAAAAAGGTCAATTTTATGATGGGGATTTTGTCTCAAAGTTATTTTTTTTAAAAAAGAGTCAAATGGCAGGAGAACTTGCTTATCATGTACAAAGCTCTGAATATAATCCTCACCAATGCATGAAATCAGACATAATGCTCAATGCCTATATTCGCAGCACTCAGAGGTAGAGACAGGAGGAAGCTGAGGGGATTCTTCATTTAACATGGAATACAGAATTCCAACAAACTTCTTTTCTCCACTGCAGTGCAATATCTATAAACTCTTTGAAATCAATCTTTCACCTACATAAAATTAAAGTCACTACATAAAACTGCCGCTTTCTAGACCAAAAATCTTTCTTACAACATTACCACCACACCTTTAAAAAAGGAACCACCAAGAGCAGTGCTGACAGAAAGACGTCAGGAATGTTCTAAGCTAAAGATTTAAATTTCTTTCTCTAGTGGTTAAATGAATTCACTGGCAGGAATTCAGGTAGCAATCACCTGTGAAAAAGTACGCTTTTCTACAAAGATGATCTTCTCCTTTCTTCTTGGGAGTAATGACATCTCCCCTTAATCTGAATATTTTATAAAGGATAGTTTGCATTGTCCTTAAATTCTAGAAACAGGACTACAGAGACAGATTAGCAATTAAGAGCACTGGCTAATCTTCCAGAAGACAAGCGTCCAATTCCCAGCATCCACATGGTGGTTCACAATTATTTATACAACTATTTAAAACTCTGAAGTACTCTTCTGGCCTCTTTGGGGTCCAGGCACACATGTAGTACACAGAATACATGAAAGGCAAACATCCATATACATATAAAAATTAATTTTTTAATTAAAAAGAAAAAAGATCTAGGAAGATTTCCTGATCTCTGCATAATACTCATCAGTTTCAGAATCTGAAGCAAAACTTTGGCAACTCAAAGCCCTAAACATTCCAAACATCAATAAAAGAATGTTTAGCCTGTGCTGATGTGGCTATCCTTAGTATATCCTCAACAGTGATTTTCCAGATCCATACTATAAAAAGAAAAACAAGGGTTGGATCTGAGGCTCAGAGATAAGTACAAACCTGTTCTTCTTCTGTAAAGGGTACTAGAGCCAATGGTGGCAGGGGCTCCTCCTGTAGGATAGGCAGGAATTCTTTCTCCAGAAGGTCAAAAGGTATCTATGTGATAAATACAAGGCCATAAAGATGTTATTTCTCCAACTACAAGAAGATAAACCAAGACACTATTTTCTAGCAATGACTAATATAAATATAAAAAGTTTATTCAATTACAATTTACTTCTATTAATTATGCAGTTATTACATTAAAACTCCATTTACAACCAGGCATGGTGGTACATAGCTTTAATCTTAGCAGAGGGAGTCAGAGGGAGGCAGATCTGAGTCAGCCTGGTCTACACAGGGACCTTTAGGCTATCCAAGGCTATATAGTAAGACCCTGTCTCAATAAATAAAACAAAATACTCCAGTCACCCACCATCTCCATCCATGAAGCCACTTCCTTTGGACTTGGTATTAAGTTTGGTATTCCAAAGAACAGAGTAGAGGACTAAAAATCTCCACATTTAACTTAAAGCAGATGCTAAGGAAATTCCAAAGCAATTGTGTCTGTTCTTAGAAACTAAAATTTGTGATTCCCCATCTATTAATAAGTTAAAAATAACATATTGAGAAACACAAAAGATATTATCTTCCCTGGTCATCAGATAAGAAAAGCCTACACTATTTCATCCTGGTCCTTTTTTAAGTGAAGCAAGTGTCAATTTTAAAAGTTCTCTGTACTACACCTTTCTATTCAAGGGCAGGAGGGCAGGAAGAGGAAAGCTGGTCTTCCCTCAATCCGGACCCTGACTGGGAAGGAAAGTAAGAGGTACAACAGAGAGAAGGGAAAGAAATGGAGAAGGGAGAGAAGAGGAGGTATCAACAGTGCTGACTGTTCTGCTGCCACCAAGCCTCATGGGTCTTCTGGGCAGCACATCCCTCAGTCACTATTAACCACTCTATGTTTCAATGCTAGTAAGGGGAAAGATGGAAAAAGCAAGAGTCCATTAGATACAGATCAGTTTTACCGTCCATACTAGTCTCATCTACAATTCTCAACTCTTTGTATTTTCTTACCTTGTAGTCTTTAAGGAAAAGTGCTAACATTTCTTCTCTGCCATAACGATAATCTGCTAATTTATACTTTGGCAGGGCCGGAGAAAGAGGAGGGGAAGTGATACTCCCACCACTGGACAGAGCACGGAGCCTAAAATAGGAAAAAGAAAGAATACAAAATGAAGAGACAGATATTCTGACACTGCATGTTTTTTATATAATACAGTGTAAGATACACTGCTGCTCATAAAAAGAGCAAAAACTTCATTATCTTACGCAGCAAAGATTTTTGAGTTTAATACAAGCCTCCATCACAGCTCACTGAGAAATTCACTAAGTGCTAACTAGACACTCAGTGATAATTTAGCAATTCCAACACCTAAAGATGCCACGGTTGTCTCTAAGAAGCTTCAAGTTTGGAGAGAAGATTTCTTTTTTTTTTTTTTACCAAAATACAAAAGCAGGGACAATAAGACTCACAAAAAATTACTAAGTTTAATAGCAAGTATTGGTGAGGGTGTGAAACAACAGAAACACTCAAATAGAGCTCATAAGATCCTAAGTCAGCAAGAAGGCTCAGCAGGTAAGGGCACCTGGAACTCAAATAAAGGTGAAGATAAACAACTCTGAAGCTGTCATCTGATCTGCATATGCACATGTACACACACACACTTTTTTTTTTTAATTTTTAAAGTAAACCGAGAATGGTGACAAAAGCATTTAATCCCAGCACTCTGTAGACTGGGATTAAATAGGTGGATTTCTGAGTTCAAGGCCAGCCAGGACTAAAAAATGAGTTCCAAGACAGCCAGGACTACACAGAAAACTGTCCCAGGAAAAAAAAAAAAATCTTTTTTTTTTTTTTTTTTAAGAAAGATGTTTCAGCAGGGCTGGAGATGGCTCAGTGGTTAAGAGCATTGTCTGCTCTTCCAAAGGTCCTGAGTTCAATTCCCAGCAACCACATGGTAGCTCACAACCATCTATAATGAGGCCTGCAGACAGACTATTGTATACATAATAAATAAATAAATATATATATGTATATATATATATATTTTAAAAAAGAAAGATGCTTGGTTCCCAGCACCTGCATCAGGCAGCTCACAAGGGCCTGTAACTAGCTCCCGAAGATCCAAAGCCTGTAATCAAGTGCATTCACACAAAATTAAAAATATATTTAAAGGATTATAAGGTGTATGAATGTATGAAACTGTTCTTGTACTTTCTGATTACCATCCAAGACTGAAAAGAGAGATGAGGAGGGAGGGGTAAAAAATGAAACATAAAGGAGAAAGCTAAATGCAGAAACTTAAAAAGTAAGTTAAAAATGTCTTGAGGAGCCGGGCGGTGGTGGCACACACCTTTAATCCCAGCACTAGGGAGGCAGAGGCAGGCGGATCTCTGGGAGTTCGAGGCCAGTCTGGTCTACAAGAGCTAGTTCCGGGACAGGCACCAAAAAGCTACAGAGAAACCCTGTCTCGAAAAACCAAAAAAAAAGAAAAAAAAATGTCTCGAGGGATCATGCTTGCTCCTAGGTTTGAATCTCAGTACTACCGATAATAATTGTTTGGGGTTTCATTTTTTGTTTTTGAGACAATGTCTCATACAGCTCAGACTGGTTTGAACTTCACTATATATCGAAGGATGACCTTAAACTTCCTATCCTCCTGTCTTCATTTGCATCAGGCCTGAAAGCGGGCTCAGTTTTAGGCAGTATCTGCATCAAACTCAGGGCTGTATTCACACCCACAACTGAGCTGTTACCCAGCCCAAAGTAATGTTATAAAAAGAGAAAGAGTCAGGAACAGAAGGGGATATTCAGCAAAACTAGGAAAAAGAAGCTACTATCAAGTCATGATGGTACATGCCTTTAATCCCAGCACTTAGGAAGCCAAAGCAAGAGAACTCTATAAATTCAAGGCCAGCCTGGCCAGTCTACTATCAAGTTACAAGACAGTCAGGACTACACAGAGAACCCTATCTAAAAACAAAACAAAAAAAACCTGGGATAAGGGAAAGTACATTGGTTGTAGATAGGTTTGTTGGTTGGTTAATAATGTGGGGCTATCCAAAATTTTGTGCAGTAACAGATACAAAGACTGAAACACACTAAGTTACTTTAATTCATGTGATATAACCTAAAGGACAAGTTCAACAGATATTCTAAAATATATCCTCAAAACTGCTAAGCATTAAAAATTAATATGAAGACCAGTAGAATAAATATTTGTCTATTATTCAAAAAAGGGCACATGCTTAGTAAACATAAAAACATGTTTACACGCAGAAGTAATACTGTAGAGAAAAAGAATAGACACTACTAGTAAACTATGGTGAGAATGGTTCTTTCCAATGTTTCTATCTTCTTATCCCCTTTAAAAACATAACAGACAATTCTGAACATATAAGGAGATATTAAGAAGCATATAACAAACTCAAATGTACCAATCACTCAAGCCCAAAACTACAATCCATGGCCAACCTGGCTCTCTGTACCATGCCACTAAGTCTTTGATGCCATCTGGGTGGAAATTTTTGGTCTATTATTTTTATATGTAAATTATCATTAAAAGATTTTTTCAAGTCTGAAATTGCTGATCTTATCATTTAAATCAATAAGTGAGTATAGCTGATGTGTTGTATTGTTTTGGCAATCCCTCCCTTGTGGTAGTATATTATTCCATCATGAGACAAACAATGCCTACTTAGTTTCCTAAACTACTAACATGTACTTATGATCCATGTTTAGATACCTAACTTCGCTAACCTTCTCTTTTCTTGTAGCATTTCTGCAAAGAGAAACTAATCTCTTATATTATTTAGAATAGTGACTCAATGTTAGCAGTTTACACAGGAAGGAAAGAAAAAAATGTGTCTCTTATTTTCAAAATAATATTCAACAGTAATGAATTACTTCTTGATGTATTTAAATACAGTGAAACTATTTTTGACAATGTTCCCACTATCTCATCTTTGACTAGTAAGATACTCTCCGAATGGCTCCTGATGAGTCCTTTGGACATGCCCCTATTAAGTCTTTAAGTGCTCCAGGGTTATCGTATATAACTTCTTGCAATAGTCCCAGATTCCCCGTTTCTCCAAAGGAAGTCCCAGGAGTACTCACAACTACTGAGTTGGTCTTTGTTTCCTTTCAAATTCTTGACAGAGAATGTGGTTCAATGTCCAAAAGACATAATAAAGACAGAAAAACACTCCTCAAAGGAATAAGCCAACCACTGATAAAAGACCTTCAAGACACTGTTTCCCATTAGAATCTCAAAAGTTGGGCTCTATCTGTTGGGGAAATGGCTCAGTGGGTAAAGAACTTGCTAGGCAAGTGCAAAGGCATGAATTCAGATCCCCACTCACCCATGTTTTACAAGGGCAGATGTAGTAACAACTGCCTGCAATTCCACAGAAGACTAGAAATGGGAGAAGCTTACTGGCCAGTCTGTTTATTCAGCCTAAGTGTTCCAGGATCAATGAGAGAACCTGTCTCAGAAAATAAGCGTAAAGTGCCCACTTGGGAGGCAGAGGCAGGTGGATCTCTGTGAGTTCAAGGTCTACAGAGTGAGTGCGAGGATAGGCTAAAGATTCGCAGAAAAACCCTGTCTCAAAAAAAAAAAAAAAAAGGCTGGAGTGCAAAGGAAAAAAAACCTTCAATGCTGACTTCTGTTCTCTATGTGCACTCTCAACTACATAAACATGTGCATACACACACATGCGCGCGCGCGCGCACACACACACACACACACACACACGCACACACGCACACACGCACACGCGCACATAAATGCTCGGAAAAAAATTAAACTGAGCCTGTCCTGAAAAAGTAGGCAATTTAACTCTGAGAACTGGAAAATGTGTACATGTTAGTTCATTTGATCCAACTTAAGTTTCATAAAAACACAATATAAAATATAAGAAGTGTGAAGCTCAGTGATAGGACACTGACTAAGCATACAGAAGGCCTTGGGTTCCATCCCCAGCACTGAAGAAAAAAAAAAAAAAAGGAAGAAAGTGAACCTGGAAACTAATGCATCTGACTAGTCACCACAGAACTAAAATTAAAGGCTAGGATTTTTATGACTAATGTAATTATTCTATAAATGATGAGATCCCAAATTTTTATCTTAAACAGCCGATTTAATTGCCAGGCATTAATTTTAAAATATTAGAAATTATTTTAAGTATCTTCCATGTCATACTAAGTCAATATGCTTCCCAATAGTTTCTAACACTAGAGGGCACACCTAAGCCATTTCATGTAAAAACCACGGTGACTGATTCACCTGGTATTACCAGAGACTCCCTTATAGCCTAATTAATAGCCCTAATTTCTTAAAAAGCTCTCATACCAAGTTTTCAAGTTCATTTACTACTCTGTCCTTCCAACAGACTCCAATGGCTTCCCAAAGAGAGCAAACACCTCTTACAGGCACCATGTCTACTATTATAACACAATGAGAGTTTACTCTCCAGTATTTGTGAAGAGACTAAAGCAATTAAGATAGTTTATTGAATGGCCAGGCAGTATTGGCGCACACCTTTAATCCCAGCACTCGGGAGACTGAGGCAGGTGGATCCCTTTGAGTTCAATGCCAGCCTGGTCTACAAGAACTAGCTCCAGAACAGCTAGGATTATTACACAGAGAAACCCTGTCTACAAGGGGTTGGGGTGGGAAGATAGTTCATTGAGATGGAATAACCATTATAATCTGACTCAATAGTCAATTCTAAGTTCCCCTCACCTAGATATGTGGAAAAGCTGCAACGCATGTAGGTAATCTCCCTTCCAAAGGCCACCAGTGACCTTTATTTCTTCCACACAATTCTCTTTTCTAGAAATCTGATCTCCTGTGTTCTTCACGACACACACACACACATACACTCACACACATGCACACACACACACACACACACACACACACATATATATAATATGTACCAGTGACTACTTAGTAGTATACTACCTCACTTCTAGCTCTGTACTATTCAACCTTCCTCATTCCAGAAGTTTCTTACTTTGCTGTAAATTCAAAACCCAAACCAACCTGGCTTCTCACCACTGCATTGCTCTACAAAGTACATCAATAGCCTTAACACTGCAAAAAAAAAAAAAAAAAAAAAAAAAAAGATAAATATTCTAAACCCATGGCCTTCATCTCCCAGGCCACAACAGAGTCAAGTCCTACCATTCGTAGGAAATGACAGGGACCAGAACTCCCCAAAACCCCACTATACTCTCCAAACTTTCACTTACTACCATTCAAAATCCACACTTCCAACTTAAAAGGCAATTTGGAATGTCCGTATCTGTGTGATAGTCTGGGAATCAAAAACTATTTCTGCATAAGCTTTGGGTTTTCTTCTAGTCATGCTCTGACCTCCCTATACACACACACACACACACACACACACACACACACACGAGCGTGCACGCGCCATATATATGTAGTTGTATATATACACTCACACATACACTTAAGGCTCACACTTCACCTTCTCCCATCTTCTATATCCATTTATGATGTCTTACTTAATTCTAAATCTCTCACACCATTTCTAGTTCTTTCTCACACACTTTTGTAAGTATCTTGAACAATATAACTACTCTTATTCTATCTTCCAAAATTCTCATTCCAAATGCAAATGTGACTAAACTCTCAATTCTTTGTTGGTACACAATGGCCAAACAAACTTAACAAGTGTCAAAAATAGTGTCTCCAAGCTCACCTCTTCCTTTCCCACATTTCACATTAAAGGAAAATGTCTTGAAGTTTATTTCTTACATCTGCAAACTCCTGCATCCTTGTCTTTAAACATGCCCTTTCTGTAGTGAGAAATATTTAAATATTTTCTGAACCTTTATCAGGAACAGGCAAGAAGAAATACACTAGAAACAACCAAGTTAACTGGCAAATACAGGAAAGAGAAGCAGAAAAGTAACACATAGCAGGAAGATGGGGGGGGTTAGACTGCAGCAGGAACTTGACAACTAGGTTTTGGTTTTTTGTTTGTTTTTAAACAAATATTCTCTTCTAAAGTACCTTTAGACAGCAGCTCATTCACTGTCCCTTAACCCCTTTTGAGAACTGGAAAAAAGTAACACATTCCATCTGACAGAACTTGTATTTTTCTCAGAGTATGGACAGTCATCTAGCAGCCTCAGGCTTACATTTGCGTGCCCCTAGCCACATTTAGGGATGAAGCCTTTATTCAACCAAACTTTATGGAGTGCCTAACTAATCACTGGTGCACTAACTCAAAAGATTGGCCAACACTGAGAAATAACAGTGTCCTTAATAGTGGAATTAGTTCTTTCCTAAGGCAACCACGTTGAGAAAAGAGACGTACCTCAAAATGGTTCACTGTATTAACAGAGGAAGTGCTGGAGGGAGGAGAGGTGACAACCCTCTCCCTCTCTTTTGTAAACAAAGACCAGAGACTTCCTTGAGAGCACAGAAATGAAGACAAAGGAGACCCTAGGAGAGCTTCTGTCTTCCCCAGAAAGCAAGATGTCTATAAATGTTCTCGCTATAATAAAGTCTTCTGAAGTTATCTGAGTAGATTTCCAGTCCTTAAATTTTTCTCAAATCTGATTTTTTTAGATATCTTGAAGTATACATTTGCAAAGAAAAAAGAGTAGTAGGACATAAACCAATATTTTTTTTGTGGTAGGGCTATGGATAATTTAGTCTTTTTCTGTTTTTTTCCATAGTACTGTTTCCTCCAAATGTTCTTGTTAATAGAACCAACAAAAAAAAATTCTATTAAGACCTAATCTTAATCAAAAGTATTTAACACCAAAACAACTCATCAAGATAGTACTTTAAGCACTCAAGAAGCTGAGGCAGGTAGATCTCTGTAAGTTCTAAGACAGCCAGAGCTACAGAGAAACCCTGTCTCAAAAAAATAATAGAAAAAAAGAGTTTTGTCAAAGACAACATAAGCACACAGAGGAAGTGAATTAAATTAAAACTATCTTTTTGATGGTTAATCTGTACGGTGTCATCTAAACCTTAAATTAACATTAAAACTTTTGATTTAATAATTCTACTTCAAGGGAATTAATCCAAAGAAAATTATCAGAATAGAAACAAAATCATTCAGAAGTATACATATATCATTTACAGTAACAAAACATTGAAAACAACTTTACTTTCCAACAATTCATTCTTTCATTTAATAGACATTTATTGAGTGCCTACGAGCCAGGCTCTGGAACTACAGCAGTAACAAGCTATACAACAATCCAGACCAAATGCCTGCTCACAATGGAGCTCACAGTCTAGAGAGCTAGAGGCTGCATTCTGAGCAAGAAGTATTTACTATATCACATTTTGATATAGACACTAAAAAAGTTAGGGAGTATAAGGAGAGGATACAAGCTGTACAGTCAGAAAGTCTAAAGTAGTAACATTTGAAGAAAGGCATTTAAAACTGAGTATTTTTTTTATACCTAGAAATTATTTTCATCATTAACTCTGTCATATCCTTTTACACTATTTTGGTGAATCTATAATTCCTTTCCTTATTCTAATAAACAATCCACAACCTAATGATTCTGTTGGGTTTGGTAAGGCTATACAGGTATGGTCCTTCCTGACAATTTTTAATGTTCTCCTATCAACACAACTGCCCCAGATAAGGTCTAGAGGGAAGGATGGGAGGAGAAAATTTTCAATTACAAGTGTAATTTTTAAAACTAAGATGAAAAGCTTTTAAAAGAAAAAAAAGTCATTTTATACATCACTTGTTAAGCACTGTATTAAAAGTCATAAATGTTTCTGCATGGTTCAGAGTTACAAAATGACTCAACATAATCACTCTCGTCCTTGATTTTCAACTATTCTGAACACAGTTCCTCATATCAAGACTTATAATGAACATGTTACATGAAGAAAATATGCCAAAAGTCTCCAATGACAACAAGGTAACTTTCTAGTACAGGGTTATTTTGACTACCTTGACTGATGGTATAATTAAGGCTGTGCCTACTTAAACTCTGCACTCCTCAGTAAAGGCTCCTAATGATACAGGATTAACCTAGGTAACAACGATAAGTTTCTGATTAAGGACAGAACTGATGACTACCGTCTGCTAAAGTTGACTCAGTTCAAATTAAACACCTTATAAATACTTCAGGGTACAATAAGGAGGGCAAGTAAGACACTCCTGACAGATTGAGCCAATGGCAAAGAGATACCTGCAAATGATTTGATGTTCAGTAACACATGTCATAGAACAGCAAACTTTCTGCAAAGGGCTAGGAGAAAATGTACAAGCTCTGAGAACTAGGCAGCCTCTAATACGACTATTTATCCCTGCCAGAGTTAGCACAAAACTATCAAGGTAACATGGAAACAAAAAAAGCATGGCTGTCTTCCAATGAAATTTTATTCACAAAAACTTTACTTGAACTCCAACAGGATTCCAGTGCAAACCAGAGATGTAAGATTTTAAAAAAAAAAAAAATCAAGAATATCACCAGTTTGGTTGGTTGGATTGTTTTTGTTTTTAATTCTTTGGTTTTGGTTAAATTTTCTGGCTTCTTTTTCACTTCATATTATTAGCAAGATGCTGTAAGAAAAAACCCTCTAAGTGCCTCAGTGATTTTAATATGGTTTTACAAAGAAAAACATGTGAGAATGTATTAGTACAAAAGAAAAGTAATAATAGCAGAACAGCTGCACACACTATGGTTTACAAAGTGAACTACATGAATTTAAATCTACCTGATTAAAGAAGTTAATATAGTATGAATAAAGATTTAGCTTAAGAATGCTAAATGTTTTTATACTACTAACAGCTATGAACAGCCTCTACATCTGGAGAACTAGTTAAATGATAGTACATCCATACAATGAAACTACTTAAAAGAACCAAAAAAATGTTTATTGAAAAAGGTTTTGTTTGCTTTAGGCTTTTTTGTTAAGGTTACAAGATTGAATGCACAGTTTGATCCTATTTTGTGAAAATAAATACACATATACACAAATAAGATACAGAAAACCACTTGGAAAGATACACCATGATATTTACAGTGGGTACTAAGGATCAAATTAAGGTATTTATTCCTTTTCCTTGCTTACTTATAATTTCTGATTTTTCTAGAAACAGTGATTTAGAAATAAGTAAATTCTTTTTTAAATATAAAATAACTGAAACAGGTGCAGCATTGTTTAGATCAACATTTTCAAAATAAACTCAAACTACAGGCAATTTGTCGATTCACAGAACTTCAAATGTTTTCTCACTTAGTCTCCAAATGCTAACCATGAAGGTTAAGAATATCTAGGAAATACATATCAAAAGAAGTGTATATGATCAAGTAAGTTCGTAAGACTCTTCAAACAAGGAACTCCTACAGAAGTCTTACAAACCACCACCTAAACATACAGAATGCTGACGCTAATCCAATTCCTCCTTTAGATACTGCCTTTGACATTACCAAAGGGTTTTGTTCCAAGTATGAATGGAAAATTAACTATCATTATTCACGTCACTGAAGAGAGGATCTTCAATCACCAACTTTGGGGGGGAAAGAAGAGGGGGGGAAAGCCACACTATAATGTGATGGATCTCAAAATTCCATGAGAATTCCATATTCGGGGTCCAAACATATCTGTAAGAGACTCAAAGGTCAATTAATTGTTATTATGGCAAATGCTAACTCAGCTCTAGATGGGCTACTGCTAATACCCAGTATTAATTCTGGACCACCTGCTTAGCCCATCAATAAAAAAGTTTCAAATGCTTCCATTAAAACTATTTTTAAATAAGCATATCAATAGAAAAATAGATATTAAAGTATTACTGTTATAGTTATGTAAAATTGTTTATACATACACAAAGGTTCAAAAATAATTTTGTAGGGTGGTAGAACTATAGAGTTTTAATTTCGTTATCCACACCTAACCAACCCAAGAAAAATTCGAGAATATTGTCCTTTATCAAATATGATACTATAAGCTAGTCACATTTTTAAACTATACATGTGAAACAGAAATGTGCATTTATACACCACCCAGTTCCTGTGTAACTCTTACTAGTGAATTGTGTCATTCAATATCAAATAAGACAAGACTGAACTCACCATTCAGGCCCAAAGTTTAGTGTCTGGGTTTCTGCTGCCATTCTTCTTCGTATTTTTAAAAAGATTTTTGTGTGTGGAAAAACCTGTTAAATAAAAAACACATCTTTGTCAAACAATGTCAAGAAAAAGTGAAGTATACCAGATCAGAACAAATAGCTAGACAATGTGTGATCTGCTTATAATCTCCTAAGAATGAGAGTTTTTAATGATTATTTACAGCAATGCAGCTGGCAAAAATGAAATGAGTAAATCTATCCCTCATTTCATTTTGCCAGCTGCATTGCTGTTAAAAAAAAGTCTCATAAAGATAGATAGATAGATAGATAGATAGATAGATAGATAGATAGATAGATAGACAGACAGACAGACCGACCGACCGACCGACCGACCGACCGACCGACCGACCGACCGACCAACCGACATTGGGCAGAGTAGTAAACACCTTTAATCTAAACACTCAGGATGCAGAGGCAGGTGGATCCCTGAGAGTTCTAGGCCAGCCTGGTNTTAAAAAAAGTCTCATAAAGATAGATAGATAGATAGATAGATAGACAGACAGACAGACAGACAGACAGACAGACAGACCGACCGACCGACCGACCGACCGACCGACCGACCGACCGACATTGGGCAGAGTAGTAAACACCTTTAATCTAAACACTCAGGATGCAGAGGCAGGTGGATCCCTGAGAGTTCTAGGCCAGCCTGGTCTCCATAGTGAGTTCTAAAACTAGGGCTATGTAAAAACAGCCTCAAAAAAAAAAAAAAAAAAAAAAAAAAAAAGGAGGAGGAGGAGGAGGTAACAACAAGCAAATAATAAGTTTAATGGGGATGAATATGGGAGTAGAAGGTAGTAACCAACACAAAGGATGCATGAAAAATACTTATAGAGGGCTAGAGAGATGGCTCAGAGGTTAAAAGAACTGACTGCTGTTCTGAAGGTACTGAGTTCAATTCCCAGCAACCACATGATGGCTCACACCCATCTATAATTAGATCTGGTGCCCAGAATACTATATACATAATAAATAAATTTAAAAAAAAAAAGTGATGGTGACACGTGCCTTTAATCCAAGAACTTGGGAGGCAGATCTCTGTGAGGCCAGATTACAAACCAAGTTCAAGGACAGGTTCCAAAGCTATACCAAGAAACCCTGTCTCAGGAAAATCAAAAAGAAGTGGGGCGGTGGTGGCATACCCCTTTAATCCCAGGCAGAGAGGCAGGCGGATCTCTGAGAGTTTGATGCCAGCCTGGTCTACAAGAGCTAGTTCCAAGACAGGCTCCAAAGCTACAGAGAAACCCTGATGGGCGGGGGGAGGGGCACACCAAACCAAACCAAAAAAAAAAAAAAAATCAAAAAGAAACCCACTACTCTGTAAGCTGATTTAAAAGTGAAATTTAAGGGGGGGGGGGGGACAGAAGTTTGGAACATAGATAACCCTGAGTGAGTAGATAATGTTTCCCCAGAAGACATGGGTTATTAAATGAAAATATCAGTGGGGGCAAAACAAAGCCCCAAAATAACACTGGCTATTGCCATTGTTCTTGATTACCTACCAGAATAAGATGGTAACACCCTATTACTGAAGTCACAACACATTTGGTTATAGGACATAAATCAAGGTGGAAGCGACCTGAAATTTTCATAGTGCCAGAAGGTGCTATGCAGGAGGAACAAAGCATCAATGTATTATACAGCAATGAAGCCTGAATGCTGTAATGCCAACCTGCCAAGGTATAATGTGCTCACTAGTACAATAGTGGCAAGAAAGTAATGCAGGTAGCCAGGCACTTTCTAACTAGATTTGAGGCCTGCTCTAAAGAAAGGAATCCATGCCAAGTACTATGAACTAGATCAGAAGTCCGTGGCCCAGAAGGTCATAAGCCTCAGGGAGGAACCTTTTACTATCGGTTTTGCTAAATGGACACCTTATAAAAGTACACAGACAGGAAAACCCCTGAGATTTGCTAGATGGTCGGTCAATCCAAACCAGTAAGTGAAAGGTTCTTCAGTGAAACCCTGTCTCAAAACAATCAAGTGGAAATCAACTAAGAAGACACCAAACATTCACCTCTGGCCATCATATTCATATGCACACACAGGCACATAGAACATACAAGTGTATACAGTATACACTTAAGTGTATAACAAATATGCCAAAAAAATTTTTAAAGTCCAAACTGCTTATATCATTTTTAAAGTTATCACAAGCACCAAATCATCACTAAATTTTAAACAGATAATAGTGGAACCAGGCATTTATACACCTATAGCTCCAGAATACTTGTAATCCCAGCATATCTGCAATCCCAACACTTAGAGGCTAAAGCAAGAGGATCTGAGTTCAAGGTCATCCTGGATTTCAGAAAGATTCGTCTAATACATAGAAATGGAACTGTTTCAGACATTTTGAGTGACATGCTGCTACTACTACACAGCTGGGAAAAAGAGAAAGGTGGAACACTACTGTGTTCTTACATGTGTGTATGTGAAGACCAGAGATGGCTAACAGGTATATTCGTCAATCAATCTCTACTTTACTTTTTGTGACTAGAAGCTAGAGCTGACTGAGTTGGTTAGACTAGCAAGACAATTTGGTTAGATTAGCCAGCCAGCAATGCTCAGGGATGCTGTTTCTGCCTCCCCAGTGCTCAAACTATAGGCATGTGCCACTATACCCAGGTTTTGAATGAGCATTCTAGGGGATCATACCTGGACCCCAATGCTTGCATGGCAAGTACTTTACTGAGGTAAAAAAAAAAAAAAAAAAAGAAGTTTCTCTAGACTCTTTTCCTTTTAACAGGTATACAAAAATGATACACTGTGTAATAAAAATCTATTAAAACTCCATTAAGAGTTTTTTTTTCTTTTTCATTTTCCTGTGGGTATGTGCACTTGAGCTTACATGTTTGCATTTGTGGGGAATGCATGTGCATGTGGAAGCCCTTATTTGGTATTAGGAATCATTCTTGATATTTTTTCCACCTTGTTTATTATAGCAGAGTCTCTCAATTGAACCCAGAGCTCACCAGCATTGCCAGTCTCCTTAGCCAGACTCATCTGAGGATCCCTTGTCCCTGACTTCTCAGGCTAGAATTAAAGGCAAGTTGCCACATCCACCTGATATTTATATAGGTTCTGGGTAATGTAGGAGGGTCATCTGTCTACGTATTACTTTCATTGGTTAATTAATAAAGAAACTGCTTGGCCTGATAGGTCAGAACATAGGTCGGTGGAATAGACAGAACAGAATGCTGGGAAGAAGGGAAGTGAGACATGCCATAGCTCTCCTCTCCGAGATGGACGCAGGTTAGAATCTTCCCTGTAAGCCACGACACCGTGGTGATACACAGATTACTAGATATGGGTTAAAGCAAGATGTGAGAGTTGGCCAGTAAGAGGATAGAGCTAATGGGCCAAGCAGTGTTTAAATGAATACAATTTGTGTATTGTGGTTTTTTTTAAATATTTATTTATTATGTTTATAATATTCTGTCTGTGTGTATGTCTGCAGGCCAGAAGAGGGCACCAGACTTCATTACAGATGGTTGTGAGCCACCATGTGGTTGCCAGGAATTGAACTCAGGACCTCTGGAAGAGCAGGCAATGCTCTTAACCACTGAGCCATCTCTCCAGCCCCCAATTTGTGTGTTGTTATTTCGGGTGTAAAGCTAGCAGGGTGGTGGGACGCAGCCCGCCGCTCCTTCTACATCTGGGGATCCAAACTCCAGTCCTCAGGCTTGCATGGCAAAGACTTTAACCACAAAGCGATCTCCCAAGTTCTCTAAAAGAACTCTTTTTTAAAACACAAAATATGAAAAATCTGTGCCAGACTTCCTGAGATTATCATTCTTGCAGAGGACACAGGTTCAGTTCCCAGTTCCCACATGGTGATACACGCACACACATACATGTTTTGCCTAAAACAAATAAAATAAATGCATTTTTTTAAATCCTTTTTGTTATTGTTTGTCCAACTTTTTGGGTTCCCTCCCCCCAGACCGGTCTCTACACAGTCCTGGCTATTCTGGAACTATGTAGATCAGGCTGGCCTCAAACTCAGAGATCCACCTGCCTATCCTTCCCAAGCACTGGGATTAAAGGCATGCCATTTGTTTTTTAATCTTAATTCTTTTTAAACCACTATTTCAAACTCTACCTATCCTAATGCTTTCAAATGAACTTTGAGGGGGACTACTGCAAAAGTGATCTAAATTTCTAAAGCAAGTCACGGATTGAACTAGAATGGATTTAATTTGAAATTACTTGGTATCTATGAAAATACTTTAAAAAAAAAACACAGAGCAATTTATTCTTTAACTTACCACAAGGCCATCACATATGATCACACAGGTTGTCAAAGCACCACACTACACAGTTGTTACTAACACAATAAAAACAGAACCCCTAGAGTTAGGTATGGACTCAATTCCAGACTGCAGTCTTAAGCTGTAAGAGGAGCCCCCTGAACACAGGGAGCAGCTAGGGAACAAATGAGCAGAAAAATCCTGTTCTAGTACACCTGATCATCCTCACTATATGTACTGCAAAACCTCACAAACACCAAATGCCCCAAAGCTTGAACCCAGCTACTAATTATAACATGGTTCCCTAGAATTATTTCCGGGTGCAACATTTCTGGAGAACGCTAAGAACAATCCAAGTAAATTAATTCTCAATATAGCAAACAGAAGAGTGCTCTGATCCTTTTCCTTATGAATTAAAGGAGAAAAATCTGGGGCTGGAGAGGTGGCTCAGAGGTTAAGAGCATTGCCTGCTCTTCCAAAGGTCCTGAGTTCAATTCCCAGCAACCACATGGTGGCTCACAACCATCTGTAATGAGGTCTGGTGCCCTCTTCTGGCGGCCAGCAGGCATACACACAGACAAAATATTGTATGCATAATAAATAAATAAATAAATATTTTTAAAAAATAGGAGAAAAATCTAACTTAAGCACTGAACACCTTACTCAATCCTGAGTTCCAGACCCTAGATTACTCCTTCCCAATCAATTTAATAGGCAGAGTTTAATAAACTTCTGGAAGGACTATCTTACACAGTTCCTCTGAATTATAAAACATTAGTTGAAATGTAAATTATGCCTTATCTCCGAACAGTCTTTTCTAAACTAAGAGCTGGGTGCTAAAATGAGAATAGTCTTCCCATCTTTTTTTTTTTTTCCTGCTTTTTGGGGGGTGGGGATTGGAGGGAACAGAATCTCATTGTGTAGCCTTGGCTGCCCTGAGGATCTTAGTCTGTAGATCAGACTGGCCTCAAACTCATAGAGATCAGTCTGCTCTGTATGTACCACCACACCCAAGGGCATCATTTCAAACCCTACCCAGTTAAATATTTTCAACTCAAACCCCTACAAAGCCTCCTGACCTTTGGGAAACAGCTTTGAATTTGTAAAACTTGGGATCTGAAGCTGACTCTGAACTCTACTCAGCCAAGCTCCTCTCTAGATTGCCTTCTCTTCACACCAGTTAATTTTTCCTCCATGATTAGTACTATCTGGTACTATTTTGACCCAAGCTTTTCTGTATCTCCCTTCCTAACTTTCCCAAGAATAATCATGACTTATTTAACTATAAATTTCTCAAGTGCTGTCTCTACTAAGTACCTGTGGCTAGAACTATGCTCAAAAGTGTGTAATGGCAAAAAGGGCACAGAGGAAATGAAGACAAATTTTCTAAATAATCTGGGAAAGAGAGCTTGGGAGAAAAGACCCACCTACCTTGTCCCAAATTACAAACTTGATTTTTTTTCCTACTGTATTACTTTGTATGTCATTCTAAATCAATTAAATAAACTTACCTCAAAGCAGGGAGCTTTGATAAAGGTACCACTGTTTTGAAAGTCTGGTGGTCAAATCACACTGAAAAAGCCAATCATGTGAAACTCCTGAAATCCTTTACCTATCATTTTCTCTCAATTACTGCTAACTCTTAGAGAGTCTTCTTACATCCTTTCAATAGTCTGAATTCTTTTAACTCATCTAATTAGAACAAAATTTCTAAACTAGATATGGTAGTGCATGTACAGTACAAAATCAAAGGAAGAAATGTGTTGAAGGATAGTTAGTCTGCATGTACTATGTAGCCAGACCCTATCTTCAAAATAATTAAAATTTTTAGAAATCCAATTTGCAAAGCTAGAGGAATGGCTCAGCAATTAGAAGCACATACTGCTCTTGCAGAGGACCGAAGTTTGATTCCCAGGAACCACAAAAAACAACACACAACTACCTATAACTCAGTTTGGCAGAATTAGACACTCTCTTATGGCTTCTCGTGGAGATGGCGGTAGGAGAATCAGGAGGTCAAAGTCAACCTCAGCTACAAAGTGAGTTGGAGGCCAGCTTAAGATACATAAACCTCTGTCAAAAAAAAAAAAAAAATCTGGATGGAGGGGGTCAAGCAAATGTCTCAGTATATACACTGTGCTAGAAGGTTACAAGTAGAGAAAGACCATATGGTTAGAAACATCTGCAACTCACAACTTTCACCTAACTCATCTCTAGCTTCCTCCCCTGGATATACAACTGTCATCCTGTTCACCATTTCCACAACACAATAATTTTCAGTAAGCCAATAATTACTCTCACCTGAAATGTTAAAAATTTACAAAGTGTTCCTCCATACCTCTTTTTATGTTCACCTGTATGTAGTGGAAAGAAGAATAACTATTATTTTCTACATACTAGAATTACACTATAAATCTAGGGATGCTTAACATGGAATATGCCCTGGCTTCTATCCTTGATGTCTCATAAACATGGCATAATGGGACTTGCTGCAATCCCCAGCACTGGAGAGATGGAGGCAGAAAATCAGAAGTCAAGATAATCCTCAGCTACACAGCAAGTTGGAGAATACCCTGGGATACAGGAGACTGTGTCTCCAAAAAAAAATCCTATTATATCCTCTATTTTGAAAAATTTAGTACAGCTTAAGGGACAAATTTCTAACATATATACAATAAAGTCAAATTTTTTTTAGCCCATTAAAAAAGTTTTAAGAATTATGTTATTTTTTATGCGTGAATATTTTGCCTGCATGTATGTATGTGTACCATAGACATTCCTGGTGTTACGTACGTTTGTAAGCCACTATGTAGATGCTGGAAACTAAACCTGGGTACTCTGCAATAGTAACACTGCTCTTAATCATTGAGTCATCTCTTGAGCTTCAAGTCATAGTTTTGTAAAAGTTATATGTTTATAAAACAGGTAACTTCAAGTTTTTGCTGTCAGGAATGAACAGTGCTTTAAACACTCTATGTTTTAAATACTAAACAGATTCCCAAAATCAGTTGCTTCTTAAAAATGGCATATAATACAATGATTTCTTGTTTTGAGACAAGATCTCACCAAGTAGGCTACTGGTCCAGAACTCATTATCCTCTATCCTCTCTCAAGTACTGAAATCACAGGAGCGTACTACCAAGATCAGCAAATATACTGACTTTAGAAAAATCCATTTCAAGTTCTTCTTCCTTTTTTTTTTTTTTTTGTTTTGTTTTGTTTTGTTTTCCAAAACAGGATTTCTCTGTAGCTTTGTGACCTGTCCTGGAACTCTCTCTGTGTAGACCAGACTGGCCTCGAACTCAGAGAGATCCACCTGCCTCTGTCCCCCGAGTGCTGGGATTAAAGGTGTACACCACAACTGCCTGGCCCATTTCAAATTCTTTACAGTAAGTTTAACATTATAGATACTATACACTGAATATAACTGCCAATAAAGGTTCCATGTTGCCATTTTTGTGATGAAGTCCCAGGGTGTGGGAGGGAGGCACTGTGCATGCTAGGTAGATGCTCCCTTCCAGTCTTATACTGTTATTTTTTCAATACCTTTTTTTTTTCTTTTTCGATACAGGGTTTCTTTGTGTAACAGCCCCAGCATCCTGGAACTCACTCTGTAGACCACTCTGTAGACTCCTCTGCCTCTGCCTTTGCCCCAAGGGCTGGAATTAAAGGCTTGTGCCACCACCATCTAATCACTTATACCTTTATCAGTTTATAAGAGACAAGGGTGAGAGAGAAGGCACAGTCAGCATTATAAGCAGGAGGGCCTCATTTCAAACCTTAGAATCCACATTTTAAAAGTCAAGAATCAATGGTGTACTTTAGTAATCCAAGTGTTGGGTAGGCAGAGGCAAATGGATCCTGAGGCTCACTGGCCAGCCAGTCTAGCCTAATCAATGAACTCAGGCCTATGAGAGAACTCGTCTTTAAAAAAGGGGGTAGGGTTGGGGGGGCTGGAGAGATGGCTTATAGGTTAAGAGCATTGACTGTTCTTCTAGAGGACCTGAGTTCAATTCCCAGCAATCACAGTGAATCACAACCATAAATAATGAGATCTGATGCTCTCTTCTGGCGTGCAGGCACAACTGCAGACAGAACACTGTATAGATAATAAATAAATCAGGAAGGAAGGAAGGAAAGAAGGAAGGAAGGAAGGAAGGAAGGA